>NC_061488.1:1740790-2045790 GCF_022539355.2 Hippoglossus stenolepis
GCTCTTGACCCCATGTCTCCAGGTGGGCAGTTTCTCTCCAGGTAACTGTTCCGTCCACTGGGCCTACATACTCGCCATCCTGGGGGTTCTGGATGCCGCTATCTTGGCCACGCTAGCGTTCGTCCTCGCCAACAGGCAGGACGCCCTGTTGCCACCAGACACCAAGGACGGTGAGCAGGGGTTTCAGCAAGGGGCGGGGCTTAATGCTAACTACACTGACACACCTGTGCCTCCAGTTCCATAGTAACAGTGTGTTTGTTTACAGTGACCACAGGTCTGCTGATGTCAGCGTGATGTCACCAGGTGAGTCTCTTCTTCCTCAGCTGTCGTTTTATCTTCACACAAACAAATAATAATTTTTCATCTTCTTCTTCTTTAGGTCTTCAGTTCTCCTCCATCATTATCGTCCCCTGGTCTCCTGGATACCACCTCCACCTTCTGTTGTCAGGGTTATAAAAGGGGGGGGTGTACTTTATACACAGCAGGTCTGTGAACCTCACCTGCTCATGTCGTGTGTGGGTGGAGTCAGTCAGAGAGGAGGAGGAGCCTAAACATGGCAGCTCTGTAGTGAAGCCACAAACAGAACAGCACAACGTGTTGACGTCAGAGCCGAGCTGCGTTTGTTGTATTCATGGTGTTTGTACTGAGAGGGAAACACCTGCTAATGCTAAGCTAACTGATGTCATCAGAATCATCAAAATCATTTGAGGTGTGTTATTGTCTTAGTTTCGTCACATTTTATTTAAAATGTCTCACTTCTGTTGACCGTTCTTCACGTGATCTATTTGTAGCATCAGATATTAGCGAGCTAATGTTAGCTTGGTTCAGTTAGCATACCCGACAGCTCCACCCGCAGTTAGCGGCTGTAAATATTCAGAAACTGATCTCTAGTTTAAATTAAGCGATGATAAAACTTCACTTCGTAAACTGATGTTAGCATGAGGCTAGCAAGTGTGGACGAACAGCTGCTGCAGCCATCGACTCCTGAACCTTAAACAAATAGTCTGACATGTATTTATTCCTCCTGTTCTTTGTTTCTGAGTCACGTGTTCAGATGAATCAGTTTAATCTCTGTTTAGCTTAGCTTAGCACAATATCTTGAAGCAGGGGGAACTGTTAGCCTCTAACAGCGTTACAATGTTATATTGAGTGTTTCAAACAGTCAGCGCGTCCAATAGAATGTCTAATATACGGGCTTCGCTAGAAGCTAATAGCTGCCAGTCAAACTTTACTGATTGTTAGCATTAGCTTTATTATTAGAGGTAAGACCCTGTCTGATGTACACGCTGTAGCATGTTGACTAGCTGCAGTTAGCTTAGAGTTATGCAGCGTTCCATTAAACCTCGGAGCTCGGAATATGGAGATGGCTGCTCCGGATATCAACAGTACTGAAAGGTGAAGTTTTTACTGTTTAGCAATTCTGTCATTAAATGTGTCGTACACATAGTACTGTCCAGTTACAGTCTGTGGACGTTCTACTACGGTGTTAATATGCGTGAAATGCAGCGTAATGCATTTTTATGAACTGTTTCTGTTAGCAATTGCTAGCTGGCTAACGTAAACATTGTTCCTGTGCAACTGGAACGCGCTAGCTTCAGGGCCAGTGAGTTTAGCGTTTGTCTCTGGGTTAAGTTTGCATAGCATAGCACAGCTGACTTGACTTCCATTTAACTTCTGGGTCTAGTTAGCATAGCATTAGCTTCAGGATCGGCTAGCTTCTCGGGGGTTACCTCCTGGCTATCTAATTATACGATAAACTGTGCTAAGCAATGCTAACCTCAGAGATGAAACTGGCCTGATAATGTGACTCTGGAGAAAACAGAGTGTGTCATAACTTTCCTAAAGTGTTCGCTTGACCTTTAACCTTAAAGCACATTAAGACACAGCTCAGTTCCTTTCACTGAGTCTTCCAGACTGAGCAGCTGTTTGTGGTTTATTAGATGACGTCGTTGTTATTATTTTGTTTTCAGACTCTGATCAAGTTCATGTGATAATTGTGTTTGTGAGAAAAGTCGTCTTTAAATAAACAAACGTTTTCATTCAGTTTCGTGATCAACAAAATGTTAGTTCATCATTTGAGTGTTTGACTTGTTAAAGTTTCAGGTGAATGATAAATCATCTTTCGATCGACTTGTATCGAACCAAACCTCCGACCAATCGGGTCATGTGTCAGTGATCATGTGACGTCAGGTGATGCTTGCGACAACGAGAAGCGCCGTACTGTCAGCTACGCTACTAGACCGGCCATGGCATCAAACCAGCATGAGGTTTGGTTCGATGTGAGACTATCGATTGCTTTTCCTGGTGTCCTGGATGTTTAATCTGAATTTTTACAACTGAATTTTTGCAGTTGAATATTATACTTTGAAAATTTGAATACTGAAATTCAGTGGCAAAAAATACAAATGCATAATTTCAACGTAAAAAAATTCAGTGCTACAAATTCCAAGGCTTTAAAATGTCTAAATCTGATGAGACTGATTTACTTCCAGAGTATATGTGTGTGTGTGTGTGTGTGTGTGTGTGTGTGTGTGTGTGTGTGTGTGTGTGTGTGTATGTAAATAAGAGCAGAGAGAGGAGAAACGTTTGTGGTGACACTGACTTTATTCATGAGATAAAAGTTTTTATTTTAACAGCAGACACAAGAGTGATCACATGACAGAGCTGTTGCACACAAGCTGAAGTACATGAACACAACAACCAATTAAAGAGCTGATGAGCCGTTGCCATGGTTACCATCATTGTCCATCACCGGTCTGTCTTTTTCAGAGACACACAGATGATGAATGGACATCTGGGCGGGGTCAATTACAACTGGAAGCTGCAGACAGTGTTATTTTTAAAGAGGCTCAGGGAGGATACTAAAGCTCATCACCATAGCAACAGCTGCTGAGGCTGATGGGTACTGTACTGTTTCATATCTGAAGCTGTTTCTACAGCTGTTTTTCTTCTTTCAAACTAAACATAATTTATAATTTAAACTTTATTCTTCAAACTTTCAGTTGAATTTTGACATGTTTCTCTGATCTGATCTGTGAACCATGTTCCACTACGGACTGAAGTTTGATTCATCACCTCAGCTTCTTTCTGGAAACCTTTAGGAAAATCATCTGATAATTTACTTTAAATTAAAAGTAAATTCTTGACACAGTTTGTTTTAAATTTTCCAGTGAACAGAAAACAAATCTGACTGTTTATGTTTCACTCTTAAAATCGTAGTTTGCAGCTGTCTCATCAGCTACATGATGATGTCACAACTCTGACATGATGATGTCACAACTCTTGCTCAGATGTTTTCATGAAACATACAGGAAACGTTTAGGAAATAACAGATCAATCGGACAAGAGGTCATGACCTCTGAGTTATCAGTCGTGAAAACTCAGAGGTCACATTTATCCCCCCCTCCTTTAACAACGAACGACTGGTTAAGATTTATTTTGACCTAAAGCAGCAAAAAACATTTTTACATAAACAGAAATGAGAAACTTAAAGAACGACACAATACTCCTCCTTTCCTCTCCCCCTCTCCCCTCTCCCCTCTCTTCCTCTCCTCCTCTTTCCTCCTCTCCTCTCCTCCTCTCCTCTCACTCCCTCATGTAATTCACAATCTGATCGATCAATATTTGGGGGTCATAATTCATGGCGGCTCTCCTCCGGCGCCTACGAATCCCATGATTCAGTTCTTCCTCGGCTGCGGTTGCCATGGTATCAATGCGTTTCATCCTCTGCAGCCCAGCAGTGAGGGGACGGAGATTCTCCTCCTCCTCCTCCTCCTCCAGCCTCTTCACCCTGAGGAGTGGGGGGTCATTGCTAGGTGATGGAGGTGTCAGGTCGTCAAGGGAACGGCGAGTTCTCCTATGGGTGGAGCTAATGGGTTCAACTGAGGTGACAGACAGGTCTCTCCTCGCTCTGCGACCTGAGGAGTTCACCGGTGCGTTGTTAGGGCCGATGCTGGACAGTATCCTAGCAACCATCCGTCTGAGAAGGAGGAGACAAGCAGCATTAGCGTTTGAGTTAATAATTTATTATTAAAGTTTTTCTTCTGTGGAATTTGTAAATGAAGATGAGACTTGTTATGAAAGCAAAAGTAAAGGTTAAGTTCGGAGTAGACACTTCCTCCGAATCAGCTGATCGATTGATATATTGATCACCTCAGAGTGTCCTGGTCTCTGTTTAGTCCTCGTCCTGTCTGTTGGAGTTTCTCCTGTCTCGCTCTCTCCAGCAGGGTCTGAACCAGCTGAGGCTCCATCCTGTCAATCACAATGACAGTTATTGAGCGTCTTATTATTGATCATCTCTAACTCTGACAGGTCTCTCCTCACCTATCCATCAAGGTCTGAGCCAGCTGGGGCTCCAGGAGGCCCCACCATGCAGCCTGGGGCCTCCCCATGCTCATACCCCGCCCTGTCTCATCATAGTCTGCGGGGACCGGGCCCTGGAAGTCCCCAGGGGGCCCCTGATCCTCCTCATCCTCCTCCTCCTCGACAACCGCCATGTCTTCCGGGCCGACCAATCCCACGCTCTCTGCCTCATTCAGGAGGCGTAGCAGAGCGGCCAGGTAGGCTGAGGAGACGTGTGATTGGTTCATTATGCTATTATTATTATTAATAATAAAATGTCTACAAACTCTTTACATATAGAAAATATATTCTCTCTACATATAAAATTGTAACTAGCGAAAACTCTTTTACCTGCTCGCTGCTCCTCTTCCTGTTCCCGCCTCTGGTCTCTGTCCACCAGTCGCTGCAGGGCCTGGTTCAAGCCCCTCCCCCTCCAGTCATCTGATTGGTAGTACAGGTCATTGTCCCCGCCTCCCCCTTGTATGTAAGGATATGACATCATTTGCTCCTCATAGGGCAGCAGGGCTCTGCGCTGGCGTCTGACTCCGCCCACTGACAAGTCCAGGTCACGCCCCCCTCCATGCCCTACAGGTAGAGACTGAGAGAAGAGGTCAGAGGTCACGGGGATCAACAACTGTTTATAGAGAGTGTGTGTGTGTGTGTATTTCTATCTATAGTTATCAGGACCAATTTTGGTTTAATAACATCTTTGTGAGGACATTTTGTCTGGTCCTCACAAATTCAAATGGTTGTTTGAGGGTTGAAACTTGGTTATAGGGTTAAAATTAGGTTTAGGTTAGAATTAGGTTAAGGCAGTAGTTTGAGGTTAGGGGCCAGGGAATATATTATGGAGAAGTATGTGTGTGTGTGTGTGTGTGTGTGTGTGTGTGTGTGTGTGTGTGTGTGTGTGTGTGTGTGTGTGTGTGTGTGTGTAAGATTGTGGCAGGGTCCAGGGAGATGTGCTGTTGCCATGGCAGCGTAACGAGCTGTTCTGTTCCTGCCTCCACTAATGTGATTGGACAGTGTGTGTTGGTGGGCTTGTTTTGATTCCTGGTGGGGACTCGTTGAGTTATTGATCAGAGTTAGTTATTGATCAGAGTTAGTTATTGATCAGAGTTAGTTATTGATCAGAGTGACTTATTGACTAATAACTTGCTTTTTCAGTGAGCCAGCAGCTTAAAAATTGACTCAGCAGATTAAGCAATGACTCAGCAGTTTGATCAGTGACTCAGCAGTTTGATCAGTGACTCAGCAGTTTAAAGAGTGACTCAACAATTCGAACAATGACTCAGGACTTCAGAGTCATTACCCTGCAGATTATAAACTGCCGTGTCATGGTCCCCTCTGTGGCTGCTGTCGTTAACAGATCAGGTGAAAAGTGAAGCAGGTTTTTCATTTTCTGTTGTTTGTCTGGGATAAACAGAAGCAAACAGAGTCCCTGAGCTCGGACTCGGTGATTTATGGCTTTAATATCTCACAGACGCAGCAGCTCAAGGTTTATGATGTGGAGCTCTCTCTCTACAGAAGGACGTTACATCTGGAGCATCAGCAGCTGATAAGAAGGAAGAGGAGGAGGTCGTAATGAGTCTGAAGAGCATAACTGTTGGAATCAGACCTGTGTAGATACATGTCCATCCATGAAATATAAACATATTAATCTATAAAATCCTGGTTCAGGAAAGATGTCGGACTTTATGGATAAATACTGAAATAATAGTATTGTAAGGTTTTGCTCCCATTGTCTTTTCTGATTCTGGTCACAGTAACTGTTGAACATCAGGAAACATGGACTCTGGAACTAAGTCTGTCGGGTTTCACAAATAAACTTATTGTAAATATTACAATAAGTTTACTATTTTAACACCTAGAATAGTGATGTGATATGATTTCAGACTCCCCTAAAGTGGATCTTACCATTTCTCAGCCTTGACATTAGTGGAACTTCTCATTAGCCTGTAGTTAGCTTATTAGCTTGTTTAATACTCTGAATCAGGTTGTATGAAGAGTCTGAGCGCTAACAAAAGCTAGTTTTACTAGACACTTCCTACACACAATGGAAGCAGTTGACCAATCAGAGCAGAGTGGGTAGTGTTTCAGACAGAGGCTGAAATGAGGAGCTGCAGCAATGGATGAAGAAAGTAGAGTGTAAACACTTTACAGTATTAATATCAACCTGAACATGAACAGAATATGTCTCCTTTAACGTTGGTGATGGTGTCTGGTTCTAGCAGAGAAGTGCGTGTGTGTGTGTGTGTGTGTGTGTGTGTTTAAAACAAACTGACTTCCTGTCTGATTCTGTGAGGACGTGATGTGGAGGAGACACTCTTCTTCTTTTCAAACATCATCAATCTCAGAGACGCTGTTATTTAGTACAGTTGCTGCTCTTCATTCGGTAAATTTACTGGATTACTTAAATACTTTATACTTTACTCACAGCTGAGAGATTAAGATCGCACCTTTAGCTTGAGCTGTAACCTCTTTAATTATGTGACGCTGTTGCTGTGGGTTACTCTCTCCTGTCGCTATGGTGACGACTGCTGCTGTAATGAAATGTTCCTCCGGTCACAGTGATTGCCCCCACACACACCCACACTCGTACACACACACATACACACACATGCACAAACGTTTGAACATAAACAGGCCGCAGTCTTCCATCAATGTCTGTTTCTCTCTTCACAAATTTTGCTGATCAATAAGTAATATATCAAATGGAAAACAGAACACACACAAACACACACACACACACTGTGATGTAACAGACAGGTAGAGGATAAACAGCAGCAGCATCATTCTGCATCCTGATCATGTTACGGTGACGACGCAGCACTGTTACCATGAATTAACACATAATGACACATGTAAACATCCTCTCTCTCTATGTGCAGTGACTGTGACTCGTCCTTACCTGGGCGGTGTGGATGAGAGCGGTGCTGAGCAGCAGGTAGCTGAGATACGCCATGCTACTGACTGAACACACACACACACACACACACACTGACCGTGAGCACAGACACTCATCTGATAACAGAGAGAGAGAGCGAGCGAGAGAGAGAGAGAGGGAGAGAGAGGGAGAGGGAGGAGTGATGACTAAGGAGAGGAGAGGCAGTAAACAGATGAGGAGAGGGAGGAGCTATGAGGAGAGAGGAAGATGGAGGACAGGCGTGGGATGAAGGTGGAGAGGGGGGGGCTATAGGGTGAGGGAGGAGGAGGAAAATGAAGATGATGAGGGTGAAAGAAAGAGGAAGGGAAGAAAACAAGGGAAGAGAAAGAGGTTTTACAGCAACTCACGCACTAAAAAAATGACTTTTGTTCCTATATTTTCCTAAATCATTCATTCATTCATCCGGTTGTTTATAATATCATATATTTGTTTGTTACACTTATTAACCTGTTCATTTGTCATTTATTCTCTTTAATGTGCTCATCTTCTTATTCATGTTGTCATTCAGCCGTTCATTTGCCATTTATTCATTTACTGATGATTCACTCATCTGTTTATTTCTTCATCTGTTCTTACATTCACGTGATTTCATCCTGTCACTTATTTCTTCATCTGTCCTTTCGTCCACAGATCAGTTTACTTTTACTCTTTAAATTCATTCATTCACTCCTTCATCCTCCTCATGTTATGAACAGACACAGAATCAGAGACGAGTTTGTCATTTATTGAAATTTTCCACTGAATAAACACAAGAGGGGAGGTGCTTGGGGTCTCCATAGCAACAAGTCACACATACATCATCATCAACACTGTCAAAACCGTCGTCATGGTTACTGATGCAGAATATCATCACACAGGAAGTTACGTCACAGAGGCAGAGAGGAGAGTCACGAAGAATGACAAGAAGAATGAGAGGGAGAGAGAGAGAGATAAAGAAGGGAGAGGATGGAGAGAGAGAGGCGAGAGAGGGACAAAGAGGAAAGAATGAAAAAAGAGAAGAAGAAAAGTGGAAGACTGCGAGAAAAAGAAAAGACTTGAAAGAAAATAAAGAAATACAAAGATGAAGAGACGAAGGAAAGAAAAAGAGAAAGTGAGAGTGATAGAAAATATATGGACAGGTAAAACACACACACACACACACACACACACACACACACACACACACACACCTGTACAGGGAACAGGAAGTAGAATCACGCCGACCATCAGTCACTGAACTACACAGGAAACACGTCACCATGCGGAGGAAGATACCGACGCTAAAACAGCTTCACTTTCAGAAAAAACAACCAAAGAAGAAGCATCATGTTTTTTATCCTTTTTTCAGACTTTTACAAAAACAACTCACGGCTTCTGCTGATTGGCTAAGAGCCGCGGGGAAGACAAACATGGCGTCCGTCCACTGACAGAAACATCCGTCTGAAAACTGTGACGTTTATTATCGCTTTTCGTAGAAGTAGAGTTAGCCGTGTGCAGCTCCTAAACAGGCTAGCTAGCTAAAATAATGTAACATAAACCAATAATTACAGACATATTTTCTGGATTTGATTCGTGAAACACTTCCTTTGTTGTGTTTGTACTGATTAAAACTTTAGTTTACGAATTTCACATTTTATTTGCAGATCTCTACAACGTTTTAACTGAGGTCACGTGACGCTGCTGAACAAGACGCCTCCAAAATGGCCACATGTGGTTATCACGAACGTTCAAATCTCTGGAACGTTCTGTGATTCAGATTTTCCTGCTGAAGTGACACAAAGTGCAGTAAAAACCAGTAGAGTCGTGGGCTGAGTGAAAATATTTCAGACGGGTGTTTCTGCAGCTCTGCGTCCTCACAGATGATCAGAGATAATCTGATCTGAGAGCAGCCGCAGGAATGCAACAGCAGAACGAAGCTTCAGCTGAGCCCGTTACTCAAACACACAAACTGTGGAAACTGGAGTGATGAGGAGCCATGTTGGATCCATATTTTACTCGGGGTCACCTCGAAGCTGAAGTCCAGACTGAGTTTACTGCTTTTCCAGAACAACATCACTTCCTGTGTTGATAGTTACATGCAGCAAGACAAACAGCAAACAGCTGGGAGGTGATGCTTGAACTGGTTCTCATTCAGGTTCAACTCTGGTTTGAATCTGGTTTGGATCAGCTCAGTGTGAACCCAGTCTGAACAGCTTCGTGATTTGCCGATGTGGATCTGGTTTGTTGATGTTGGGGCGAAGCATACAGCAGGGGGCGAAGCAGATCCTCGGGTTCAATAGGAAACATGAACAAACAGTTGAGTCTATATTATATATCTGTTCAAAGTGATATCTATACAACACAAACATACATTCTCTTCACAGACTCCGTAATATGAATTTAACTCGGCCACATGATCAGAAGCTTCTGGTTGCTGTTGACGTGCTTTTTTCAAGTCGTGGATTTGTTATTTATAACTCTCGTTTGGATCATTTACACATTGACTCATTATATTGAACATCTAAACTCCCCCACCCTCAACCTCCCACCCCTCCCCCTCCCTCACCACGCCCCTTAACTTTGCAGACAGACAGGAGTGTTGCATTGTGGGTAGGTTGCAGGCGACCCACTCTTTGTTCACTCCGACGCCTCCTGTGGAAAAAAAACAAACATAAACAAAAAAAACAGGAGGAAATATCAGGAGCGTTTGTTGGGGACTATTTTCAGCAGTGGATGAATCTCTGTTTGGGACTCACCTGCTGCCTGTCACTTCACATCTGGTTAGAGAAGGAGGTGGGCGCCCCCTGCTGGGTGTAACCCTGACCGTACTCTGCATCCTGGAGAAGACACAGCAGCAAACAACATGACACATAGAGACAACACAATATGGCAGTACATCATTTAGGGTACTGCGGTACATTAAACTCTGAGTAATGCATGACATTGTTAAGAGTACATTTACTCAGAGTACTGCAGTTGTGTAGTGTTAGTGATTAGCAGCAGAACAGATTGTCACTTGGTTGTGTACCTGCTGGTTGTAGTCGGGTTGGTATCCTCCCTGGTTGCTGGCGTACGGGTCTTGTTCGTATGCCCCCTGCTGGCCGTAGGCTTCTGGTGCAGCAGGTTTTTCCTGAGGAGGAGGAGGCCGCATGAAGGGAGCGATGATGCCCGTCTCCTTAAAGACGAACCAGAGGTTTCCGGCCCACAGAACCAGGTTGATGAATCCAAAAGCCTGGAGCATAAGAGGACGAAGGTTTCTCATTGGACACTTGTCTGAAATGAATGATGGGTAATATCTATGCTTTACTGTTGAACTCGGATTTAAACCAACATTTCATTAGAAGAAATGCAGCAACTCATAAAAACATGATGCTGTAACCATGGAAACGAGAGGTCGAGGTCGGATGTCTGGACAGAATTTGTCTTTTTTCTTTTCATAAATAAGAACTTTGCTTCTTTTATTCATTGAAAAACAGAGTTATTGTAAAAAAACACATTGATATTTCTTGGATTACTGAAACTGTCCAACAGTTCCAGACAATAACCATCTCTGACATGATGCTGCGATCCCTCCACCAGTCTCACCACAGAGGTGTTGAGTCCAGACATGACCGGGTCATGAACTTCACGACAGGTGTTCCCCTCGTCAACGCAGGCAGGGATCAGAGTGATCACCTGGTCTGGATTTGTAGCTGTCTTCACGTCGGACAGACCTTTGGCCCAGGCCGCCGAGCTCACCAGCCACATGAAGGCGAACACTCCGGTCAATCCGAGGTCCTGAAACACAGAGTTAGTGAGTGACTCCTCCCACAGCTCCCCTGTCACTGGGTGGGTGGTCATGTGGGTGAACTTACGACCAGCGGGCCTTTGTTGTTCTCCTTGTACTTTTCGAAAAAGAAGACGTAGATGCTGAGAGCGGCCATGGAGTAGAGGAAAGCAAATACACCGATGGTGACAAAGAATTCGGCAGAGGAAGAGTAGTCGCCAACCAGGAAGAATTGATCCGTGGCTCCGCCCTTGCAGGTTGGGGCAAAGAAATTCACCTGGTGAAGTCTGAAAGAGGAAGAACATTAGAACCCTGCAGGGTTTGACTGGAGTTCTGTCAAGTCGACCAATCATTAGGCAACATGTGTGTTCAAAATATCGACCTACGTGGTCAGGGTAAACAGACCAGCTGTCACCATGGTAACAACAACTGCATTACTACATAGAGTAACTAAGCTCAGCGCTTCACCACATTACCTCAGGTTCAGGTCAGTTTCAGACAGAAACATGTGACCTGATTATTGATCATAGATTAATGACATCACCAGAGCTTCTCACATCGTTGGTTTGAATCTCTGTGTGTGTTCACTGTGACGCTCACGCTCTGCATCATGTGACACGTCACAGTCAAGGGGACATGTGATTAACTGACCTGAACGGATACTCAAACTCCACCTCGATACTCAGGTTGCTTTCCGTTCGGTTCTTACACTCCACCGCCATCCGGAACATCCCAGAATAACTGCCGCAGGTGGAGAAGGCAAAGATGGCAAAGAACTGGGGGAGGAGGGGGAGGAGGAGGGGGAGATCGAGATTCGATTTTGGTAAGTGTTTTCAGAATACAGAAATGTGAATATTTTGAGGATAATTAGAAACGTTATGAGAACTCACCCACTGTAAGATCTTAATGAAACCAAGAGGAACCTTCAGCACCCTGAACTGACCCTGGGCCACCATCTGAGGACACACACACACACACACACACACACACACACACACACACACACACACACACACACACACACACACACACACACACACACACACACCATCATCATCATCATCATCATCATCTTCTTCATCGTCATCATCACCATCATTATCATTATCATCATCATCATCATCATCATCTTCATCATCATCATCATCTTCATCATCACCATCATCTTCATCATCATCATCATCATCTTCATCATCACCATCATTATCAACATCATCATCATAATCATCTTCATCATCACCATCATCTTCATCATCACCATCATTATAAAAATCATCATCATAATCATCTTCATCATCACCATCATCATTTCATCCTCATCAACAGCAGAGAGGAAATCCTCCTCTTCCTCCCTCTCCGGCTGCCATTTTAAACACACACACACACACGCACACGCACACACGCACACACTCACACACACACGCGCGCGCACGCACACAGTGTTTTTATTGGAGCAGCCCTGCAGACACCGCGCAGGGCTGAAGGCCCACCAGCTGATCAGACCCGCAGAAAACACCCAGAAATAAACCCGCTAATAAAACGGCTCAGTGTGAAAACATGAATCCGGTTCATGAGTCAGTGTGAATGAAACCCACACGAACAGCTGCAGCGTCTTTTCCGCTTCACCAGCATCACCAGCATCACCAGTGAAACCAGTGAAATCACAGGAATCAGCCTGATTTCTCTGGTTCCTCTGGTTCCTCTGGTTCCTCTGGTTTCGCCCCGTGATGCTGCGGCCCGACCCACAGACGTTTCACCGGGACACCGACACAAACCCCCGCGGGCCGCCGCGCATCACGACACGAACACACAACGAGCACGACACACGCACACAGATGAGACGATATGAAGAAGAATCATATATAAAGAGGATAGATCGTGTTTGTACCTGATTTAACACGTCCATCCTGCCGCCGGAGAGAGGAGAGAGGAGATGGAGGGAGGAGCAGGAGGGAGGAGGGGGGAGGAGGAGAGAGGAGAGACGAGGGAGGCGGTTACCGCAGCGTCATTTTTTATTTATTTATTTCTAATTCATCAGAATCTTCAGCTGCTCACACATGAAACATATAAACACTGAGGAGATCAGAGGGTTAATAACATACAACAGCTGATTCAACACACGACTGTCAACATACATGTAGAATTATATAGTTTCAAACATGTAAACTACCATCATGCGTCATCACTCATGTCGAATACATGTAGTGTCATACATGTAAACAATCATTATACATATAGAATCATACATATAGTGTCATTCTATGAGACTGAACTAGAATATCATACATGTAGGTATGATGTCATGTATGATTATACATGACATTAAATCGACCTCAGCTTCTGTCACTCATGTTCTGAATGTTTTGTTTTCACTAGTTTTAGAAATCTGTTAATTATATAAAAGTTGAAATCAATATGATACAAAGGTTTATTCTATAATTTTGTGTTTTTTCTATTATTTTCTTTTGGTTTCGTGAAGTTTGACAATAACAACATGATAACTCGGGCTGCGAGCAGCACTGTGCGGGCCGAGCACTTGATCTCGGGACCACGCCCACTAATGACGCATTATTGTCCACGCCATCAAGTGCAGGCCACACCGTGAACATTTTATGTAAATTGAATTAAAGTTGCCAGTAGGTGGTGCTATCACTATTATACATACAGAGTAATAGATCTTTTCAGGTATAAATCTTTTACCTAAGACATCAAAGGAATCTATGACCACTGACACTGAAGCAACACATTAAAGCAACAAGGAATTATTTGCTTAATCCTTTGAAGTGTTCTTTTATATAAAGCCTTGATGAAGTTAAATAGTAAGTCACAAACAAGTATTATTCTTTCAGCCTTTTATCCCTTTGATACACAACATGGCTCAGTTTTTATTTTCTATAACTTTGCAGTGAATGACTTTCATCATTCAGCATTTCAGGTATTCCCCAATTAACTATTTTTTGTTAAAAATCATTTTTGTATCACTACCCTTCTAATCCACAACATGGGTCCAGAATAACCCATATATTCATTTCCTGTGTTATTTCATGCACAAGTGTTTCTTTGCTAAATGTTTGAAATAAATGTATTTCATCATTTAATATTCTAAGCATTCATTAAATATCTTGTTTTTGATTAACACAAATCATTATTTTCCTTTTTCATTTCTTACTTTATAAACAAATGTAAATTTGGTATTTCTGCATCACTTTTACACACATGGGTCAACAATGACCCAAACAGTGTGTATTCATTACAGAACACCTGCCATTCATTTCACACATCTGATGCATGTAAGTCTTATTTTACAATCTATTACTAGTGAGAACGAGACATATGTACAATACTAACTAGCTGTTAGCTAGCTAGCTCCTTTTCTGGCTAGCTAACCATAGCTAGATCAACAAATGAAACTAGAAATATAACAGTATATACTTAATAGACTGATTGATGTGCATTTGAAAAGATGCATTTGATGAGTGTTAGTATGACTGGTTGCAATCATTTCAGACTTACTGTTTAATGTTCGTAAAGATGCTGAATGAAAGACAGGATGAGGAAGATGAGGAGGCAATGCTTGGACTTGATTCCGAGTCTGATGCTGAGGACCTAGACTTTGTTCTACAGGATCAAGCTGGACTTGTGGGTGTGTCTTGGAATCCTGCTCTCCTACATGAAGAAGGCTCCTTTGATGACATAGAAGTCTCATCTCATCAAAGGAGCCTTCTCCTAAAAGAAGGCTCCTTTGATGACATAGAAGTCTCATCGCAATCTTGTTAAGATGACACTCACCAAATTTGAAGTTGATCTGATAAAAGCTCTAGGAGGAGGTTGTTGAAATACACAACATGTAAAACGACAAAAATTTTCACAAAATCGCACTGTCGGTGTTCGGGCCCTAATAATAACATACAAAATAATTATATGCGTCTATATTTTTCTCCTTAAATAAAAATGTTTATGAGCAGTTACAGTCCTTCAGGTTTGTTTGAGGCTTTTAATGTTTAATGACTTTTAAGAGTTTTGTAGCTGCCATCAGAGTCAGTTACAGCAAAAGTTCATTGAAGAACTTTTGTTTGATGTAAAATCATTTAGGTTGATAAAGAATAATTTTGTTGAGCATCTTGAATATTTAAGAATATAAATAAGAACATTTTTCTTATGCAGTGTTTTTATAGCAGAACATCATATCAGGAAAAAGAAAAGACTTTAGACTTTAGATTAATAACTTTATTGTCCCTTGGGGGAAATTAGTTTTGAGTCATTTCAGCACAATCGACACCGAAGGACACATTTCATCATCACAGGAAACAACATGTACAGACGAGAGCAGGGATGTAACCCAGGTTGTAATTTAAGAAATGAAATGCAGATGTGTACACATGTATTCCCGTGTGTTGAAATCTCGAGATAGTATGAGTTCCTGTAACAGGTGAAGCTCATCACTCAGGTGAATGGAGGAGCTCAGGGGGAGGAGCTAACACCAATATTTCATTTCAACAAGTTTGACACATGAAGGAACTGAGTGTGTTTCACACTGACTCACGGATTCCTTCCTGTTCAAAGTGATTTCCTCTGGGAGGAAAACTCGGTGAATTGGTGAGTTAGCTCTTCCTGTTAGCGTTAGCAGTGATGTGTTGACTCCATTGTTCCAGTGTGTTGTTGCTTTGTCAGCTCATTAACGGAGCTGCTGTTAGCCACAGGGCCGAGAGGCAAAGAAACACGTGTTTCACTGCTCTGAAGTGCACAACGTTCACATCTTTATTGTTTACATGGATTCGTCTCATGACATTTCGTCACATTACAGGAACCATGTCATGTGAAATATCAGTATTATATTTATTATGTGATGTTGCAGAGTATTTTTGTGTTAGACAATCACACAACAAACCAATGGTTGTTAAGAGAGTTTCTGTTTGTGCTTATACAGGCCAGGTTTTTATGGAGCCCTGATCTTTGGATGGGAAGCTTCTGAATGGATGAAACCACACTGAACCTCCAGCAGCACACTTCTCCATAGCCACCTGTTCCTGCCAAGGCGGTAGGAAGTAACCCTCCTTTCTGCTTCTGACTCTGATGCATTTAAAGGTTGTTTGCCAGCCGCCATTGAGAAGCAGCAGAAGAAGAGGAATAACTGTCTGTAAGGATTAATGTGAACAGCTGGAAGTTTCTGTTCTTCCCTTGAATTAACGCAGCCAATGAGGAATGAACGATTTTCTGTTATATGTGTTTGTAGAGCGACAGGATGTGTTTTATACGTTATCTTGAAATTTAATAGCTTATATTCTTATGTGAACTTTATTTAGTAATTTTAGTATGATTTAAATAAAGTTTTATATTGACTAAGAGATTTTGTCGTTTGTTTTGTTGTATCTGATACAAAACAAAACATAAACAACTTAAACAACAGTTATATAAAATGGAGTTTATATAGCAGAAGTGAGTTTTCACTCTGTGACGTTGATCAGAGCCTCAGGCAGACAGACACACACACACACACACACACACACACACAGATGTGTCGAATCAGTCCAGATGTTGAACCCTGCTAATTAAACTCCTACAGTGACTTCAGTCAGACGATAAAATATTCAGTTGTTCTGCTTCAGTTCCTCATTGTCTGTTTTTCTTCAACTGAGAAAATATTTTTAATGGCAAACTCCACACCTTCCTTTTCAGACTGTCTTTAATTTAATTTGATTTAATTTATCCGTTTGATTATTTCCTCGTCTTAGAATGTTTTTAGATCTTCTTTAAATATTCGGTTATTTACTTATTTATTTTCTCAGTGTTTGTTTCCGAGTTGATACTCGTTTAATCTCTGGTTTTACGAATTCCTCTTTAGTGTCTAACCATTATTTTATTTTTATCCTTCTCACATCTTTCATAACTTTTTTTTAATCATTTTATCTTTACACATTTTATCATTCTTTGTTTTCCTGCCTTTGGTGTTTCTTTTTGCTTTTATTCTGTTAAGGCCACTTTATGTTACATCGTCTGATCAATTGATTCATGAAGAAATTGCAGTATAATGTTTTACAGATGGAACAAAACTAATGTTGGTTGAAAGGAGACAAACTGCCGCTTGTTCTCTGTCTTTATTTGAGGTAAAGAAGGTTTCAGACGGAGCTGCGTCTCAGCCGAACACGTCTCCACATCTGAGGATTTTATCCAGACGTCAAAATGAAAAGCCCTTAACTGTTAAAACTGTTCAAACTGCTGGAAACTGTTCAAACTGCTGGAAAGAAAAACTATAAGTCTGATGGGACCATAATTTCAGACAAAAACACCAGTGAATTGTCAGCTGTCGAGAATAAACTAATAAAAATCGTCTCTCTCAGAAAGAATAAAAAAATATCAAACATTTAAAAAAAGAAAACACGTGGAACAGACACTGAGTTTCTTACGTCGAGTAGAAAAAACAACAAGAGACAAAAAAAGGCTTTTCACTTCATCGTCC
The DNA here is from genome assembly GCF_022539355.2 of Hippoglossus stenolepis. Classification (NCBI taxonomy): domain Eukaryota; kingdom Metazoa; phylum Chordata; class Actinopteri; order Pleuronectiformes; family Pleuronectidae; genus Hippoglossus; species Hippoglossus stenolepis. Next base: position 1,758,257 of record NC_061488.1, read on the forward strand.
GTCAGTGATGAGGATGAATGTTCATATTAAAGTCTAAGAAGTATTCAACACATCATTCAACAGTGGTGAAATAAAACCACACGTGACCGAATCACACGTCTGAACACGGATCCTTCAGTTCGGACCCGATTCAAACCACACAGAGGATCTACTGTTGACTTTCATCTGAGTTTCACATCGGTGACATGATGCTGCTGCAAATGAACTCTAATAAAACTGATCGTTAACAGAAAAATAATCTTTTACTGCAAGAAAATAAGAAATGAATCGGTTGTTTGTTAAAATCCAGAAGAAAAACAGAGGAAAGAAGAAACATGTCTGATTTAAACTTCAGCTGAAAGTCAAGAGTCAAACTAACGAGCAAATTAAATCTGTTTAAAATTTACATCAGGAAACTTTTTAATACCACTATGAAATGAAATGGATAATACATTTGCATAAACATTAAGAAAAAGCATCTGTGAATCAATTTAAATTCTTCTCTTCATTTCAAGTCAAGTCTTATCTTTATGTACAAATGTTAACAAAGTTCAAAAACCTCATTCAAAGTTTTATAAAATTACAGAACAACCTGGAAAACCAAACAACGCACAACAGCAGAAGTGCATTGTGGGTATACATCAGCGGTTTGATTGACGTCCTGGCCCCCGGCCCCCCGGGGCCCCGGGGCCCCTCAGGCTCCTGTTCAGTGATCCTTAGTGTCAAACTACAAAATCTCCACAGGAAGTGTCGCCGACATGTCTTTTATCTTTTCCTTTACTGTCCTCTTCATCTCCATTCACTATTTGTATTCTTCCTTTCCCTTCTTCCTCCATTTATCTTTCTTACTCTCTTTCTTCTGACTTAGATTTATCTTTTCTCTCTTTCTTCCCTCTTCATCGTGATTTTTCCCTTCTTTCCTATTTTGCTGAATCTTCTTTCTCTCATCTCCTCTTTCTCCTTCTTCATCCTTCCTTCATTACTTTAAATTTGTTCCTTTTTGTTTTTATTTTGTTCTTCCTGACTTCTTTATTGTTCCTACTTTCTGTTTCTTCATCCTTCTATTTCCTCGGCTTTGTTTTTCTTCTGTTCTTTAAGTTTTCTTTCATCCATTCTTCTGCACCCCTCCCTCCTTAGTTCCTTCCATCCTTCTTTTTCCCTTCTTCTCCTCCCTCCATCACTTTCCCTTTTTATTACCTTCTTCCTCTTCCACTTTGACCTTTAACCCCTCAAACTCACACAATTTGGCTTTTGGCAGTTTTAATTAAACCCCACCCCTTTCTCTCTCATCTCTTCTGATTGGTCAAATCTCTGTCAAACAAACCCAGACAGGCTACAGATGTCCCGCCTCTCTCAGTCCTATTTAGCCCTGATTGGTCCAGAAGTTCAAAATGATGTCACACAGGTCATCTCGTCAGCCAGTTCATCCTCATCGCGCCCCGTTCTGATTGGCTCCTCGTCGCTGTAGAGAGCAGCGGGGTCGGTGGCGGGGGTGTTGCTAAGTAAACTGTGGCTCGCCGAGCCAAGCAGGTCGCTGGCAGCGGACTCCATCTCGTCCACCGTCATGTGACATGCATCTGCGATCTCTCGCTTTGCAAACGCCACGAACTTAGGATCCCGAGCGTAAAGACCGAGACCCTCAGAGATCAGAACCTGACGAGGGAAGAAAGAATCAGTGACACAATCACAGATCAATATCAGATTGATACAACCGATCCACATCTCACCGCCTCGACCAGACTGTCGGCCGATCCTCGCTTCTCCGTGAACTGAGCTCCGAGCTGAGAGGGAACTCTGAGCGTGGTGTAGGCTCTGTACGGCGGCGGCGGCGGCGCTGAGGGAGAACAGAGTCACGTTCATGTAACCTTCCGAACAAGAGCACTTCACATCTCGGGCCAAGAGAGAGGAATGGAGTGTTTGTTTGTTCGTCCTTCCTACCTGATGTCCCTGCAGGGCCACTGTACCACACCGGTCTGGGTTCTGCTCCTGTCACACTGACCCCTGGTGGACGAAAGACGACAACAAACCTGCTGAGCTTGCGTCACGCTTGCTGAGCAACAGCAGCACCACGACAACACGACTGTGGAGCGTCAGTAGCTGACCTGTTAGCATAGAAGCTACAAACGTGTCATATGATGCAGTTAAAGACGTGAAAACAGCTTCCTCACCTCTTCCTGCTTCTCCCTTCGTCCTTTCCCCCCCTGGTCCTCCCCCCCCCCAGGGCGGACTGCCTTCCTCCTCAACCAGGATGAGAGGAGCGTAGAGGAGGCGTCCACGGCGAGGACACGGGTTCGCCCAGGATGTCGAGGAGGCCGGCATGGGGCGGCCGGAAGATTGATGAGTCTCATAATTGCTGAACGTCTGAGGAGGCAGAGGGGGTGGGGGGGTCTATGTTACTAAAGAGCAAGGCAGGTGCGTGTGTCATACATGATTCACCTGTGGATACACACAGGCTAATGTTACCTGTGTGCGTGTGCGGCGTGGCGGCGAGGTGGGGTGGTAGGTCCCTGGGATGGGCAGGTCGTCACTGCTGCCCTGCCTCCTCAGACACTGGATGTTAAACGACGGTTTCCGACCTGACGAGGGAAAACAAAGCAAACGCACCCGCTCAAATGTGATGATGTCACAGCGATGATGTGAGTTCAAGATGTATAAAGATATAAATAATGAAGTCACAGTATGTTTTTAGGAAGCAGGGAGGGTTGTGGGATATCCTCTCACCTGTAGGTGTAGCAGGAAGTAGGCGTCTCCGTGTGGTCCTCCTCTCCTCGTTGTATCCGTTACCGTAGCTATTGTTGGTGTCGGGGGCGTGTCCATCGTAGTGGTCTCTGTACATTCGAGGATCGTCAGGGTAATGTCTGAAAAACACAGGTTTTAACATACAAGCACACACACACACACACACAGACACACAAACACACACACGGGTCACCTGTCTCTGGAAGTGATGCTGTCGTTGTCTTCGTCTCTGCTGTAGTAACCTTGCTCTCCGTACGTCTCTGTGTCCCCGTTCCTCCAGTATCTGTCCCGGGAGTCCCTCCTGCCAAAAACAAAGAGCGTGATTGGCTGAGGCACCTGTCAATCAAGACTGGAAGCCCAACAGCCTCCTCCATGTGTCAGTGGCGTGTGGACCTACCTTCCATGTTTGTAGTATGACGGTCTCTTGTGGGCGCGGTCCAGGATTCCATTCTTCTCTGATGGGCGTCGCTGATGATGATGATTGACAGATGACCTCATGTTGTCTCCACGGTGAAGATTTTCGTCGTGGTCGCTGCCATTTGGCATCTTAGTGAGAGAACCGACCCGGTGGATCAGACCCCCATTAGACACACCCACGTCTCCAACAACACCGCCAGGACCTGCAGACGAACGACACTGGTGAGTCGCTATGGAGACTGTTGATGTGAACTAACATGATGAGGTCACATGATGAGGTCACATGAGATCGGGGCGTTGTTTTTTACCTGTGGGCGTGGCCAGGGTGGAGCCTCGCCGATCTCTCTCTGGTCCAAATCCGTTTTCACCCTGCGAGGACACAGACAAGAGAATCAGATTGTGACCTTTGACCTCACGTTAAAGGTCAGAGGTCATGTATGTGGGGGCGTGTTCATAAAGACCTTGTAAGCAGTGTTCTCCTCCAGCTCCTCATCCTCCATCATGACGTCCTCCTCCTCATCCTCGTCCAGGTCCTCGTTCAGAGCCAGACGCATCTCTGGACCCAGATCCTGGAGCGTCTTCAGACCGGCTTTACACAGCTACACACACACACACACAGACACACACACACACACACACACAGAGTGAGTCCGAGGTAATTGACTGTACAGACAGACAGGTATAGAAGGACAGACACAGACAGACCTGTATAGCAGACGGGTTGGTGGCGTCAGGCTCTCCGGTCAAATCTCCTTTCTCCTTCCTCTTCCTGAACTTCCTGAAATAATCCTGGATCAGAAACGTGGCGTAAAACTTTCCAACGGTAACTTCCTCATCTGCAGAGACATGAGACAAGACATTGGTGCTGAGCAGTACGAGTCTTGTGGTCAGCAGTGGTACTGCGACTCTCTATCAAACTACCAGGATTAATAATACCTTCATGTGGTGGAATCACTTCGTCCAGTAGTTTTGGTTTCATTCTCTTCCAGATCTTCTTGATAATCCCCCTCAGCTCCTCGTTCTCCTGCTCAGGGTTACCTAGCAACAGCACACAGTGGGAGTGTTCGGATAAAAACGATGACACTATCGAGCAGGACTCAGACGTACGTTTTTGAGGTTTCAACAGAACCACTACTTGTCATTTTTAACGGAGGTGCTAGCTGATCAGGTCACGTTAATGTGAAAGAGGAGGCGGAGTCAGCTGGTGGTCATTTGGTTGTGGCAGCTAGCATGGTACGTTAGCATGAAAGACGGTTTAATGGTGTGTCCTGAGCATGGACCTGTGACGACCAGCACCAAGCGTCAGGCACGTCCAGCGTCAAGTGTTAATGCATCGTATACGTGTGGGTCCAGCATCTTCAACACAGAACTTTAATCAGCTGTGAGGATAAAACCTTCTGGACGTGAACGTTAACACAACTTTATTTTCCCACCAGGAGCAGAATGTTTGCTCCGACCTGTGAACGAATCAGCATCTAATTGGTCGACTGTGGTTTGATAGATTGGGACGAGTGGAATGAAGCAGAGGGAGTTGGAGGTCGTGTTGTCATGACGTCCACAGGTTTCAGTTACCTTCAGTCTTGATCTTGAGCGCCGTGCGAACCAGAGCGAAGAGCGTAGCGTTAAAGGTCACCATCCCGTCAGCGTTCAGAGGCATGTTCATCGCTACCAGACGCTGACGGACAGGAAGAGTAATATGAGGTTAACAGGAAACTTCTGGCAGTGACTGAGACTCAAACAGGCAGAGGCCCTGAGGGACACCAGCAATAAAACATGTGTGTGACAGCTGTACCTTACAGGCCACTCTGTGAGGACACAACTTCCCAAACCCCAGAGGAGGCTGAATCCTCCTGAGCAGAGCCACAACGTCCAGGTGTTTGATTCGACCTCTGACGGAAGAGAAGACGATACGATCAACGATAACACAACAATAATTCAATTAGACACAGCAAAGTGTCGGCTGAGACACAACGTCCACCTGAACCTTCACGTTGGAACAAAACCTGCTGGAAACTGCTAAAACTACCAACAGGCAGGAACAGGTTCAGTGTAACTGATGGTTTGAACCTGAGGAGGGCGCTCAAGACGCACTGAAATTAGTCGTTGCTCTCGTTGTCTCGTTAAAACTGTTGGAAGATCGTCCTTTGATCCTGATCAGTTCCTCCACTGAGCTTTCATTTCTTAAAACCTGGAGGAGGTTATGTTTTCTTCTGCGTTTGTTTGTTTGGTTGCAAGATTACACAAAAACTACTACAGGAAGAATGTTGGTGTGGATCCGGATCAGACATGATAATCCTAATGTGGTTTCATAAGGCGTCATAAGCGTGTGTCATACTTGGCCTCAGGGTCGTACTCAGACCAGATCCTCTTAAACTCGTCCAGATGATGAGGTCCCAGAATCGACCAATCACGTGTCAGATAGTCAAAATTGTCCATGATGACGGCGACAAAAAGGTTGATAATCTAAACGAGAGAAAAACATACATAGTTTAAATATATATATATAGTAGGGCTGTCAAAATTAACGCGGGATGATACATTTTTTTTGCGCATTAACACATGCGCAGAATGAGCCGCTCCATGTACCCCCCCACTCAGTGTGTATATATATATATATATATATATATGCAGTATCTGACCAGGAAAGCACAGAGCATGAAGAAGCTGATGAAGTAAACGATGGCGAAGTTGCTGCCGCAGCTGAATTCTTCTCCTGGTTCGTAGTCTGACTCGGGGTCACAGCGTTTTCCTGGAAGACTCGCCAACATGATCTCCTGCCACGCCTCACCTGTCGCACACCTGGACACACACACACACACACACACACACACACACACACACACACACACACACACACACACACACACACACACACACACACACGACACATACAACAACGTCAGGAAGAGGATGATGAAGAGGAGAATGATGAATATGAAGATGAAGAGGAGGATCTGACCTGAAGAAGAGGATGAAGATGGTGATGAACATGAGGATGAAGATAAAGAGGAGGATCTGACTTGAAGAGGAGAAGGACGATGATGAACATGAAGATTAAGGTGATTAAGAGTGATTGATGATGATGATTAAGGGTAGGAGGAGGATAATGTAGATGATGAGGAGGAGGATCTGACCTGAAGAGGAGCATGAAGATGATGATGAATGTGATGAAGATGATGAAGAGTGCATTAAGAGTAGGAGGAGGATAATGGAGATGATGAGGAGGAGGATCTGACCTAAAGAGGAGGAGCATGAAGATGATGAAGAGTGCATTAAGAGTAGGAGGAGGATAATGGAGATGATGAAGAGGAGGATCTGACCTGAAGAGGAGGAGAACAGCCTGAGGAAACGTCTGGAAGTTGTTGTTCCTGTTGATCTGAGTGTGATCCTGCATCGCCACCTTTCCAAACGTCTGAAGGAGGAAAAGACGATGACGTCACACGATGACATCATCAGACTGTCGCTGACATCACTGATGACTCATCCAGGTCAGGGTTAGAACTCACCTGCATGCCGATGACGGCGTAGATGAAGAAGATCATGGCGATGAGCAGAGCGACATATGGCAGCGCCTGAACACAGAGGAGGAGGAGGTTAGACGCTCTGATGACACTGAACCCTGAAGCAAGGCAGCAACCATACGACCCTCCTTGTTAGCCCCGCCCCCTGACCTGCAGTGATTTGATGAACGTCCAGAGCAGCGTACGAATCCCTTCCCCTTTACTCAGCAGCTTGACCAATCGCATGACTCGAAACAGCCTGAAGAAGGTGATGGACACACGAGAGCTGTCCTCTCCACTCTGAGAGCCAATCAGAGGACAGTTCAGTCAGGACGACATGTGATCAGGTTGATTAAGAAAAAACAGGGAGATAAAAAATACACGAGCTAAATTTCTTCTCTTCTTTTATATGATCATATAACACAAATATATAAATTCTATATTATTTCACTTACAGTTGTTCTTCACAGAAACAGCAGAGGGCAGCACACACGTTACATTAACCCTCATTTACCTTTAATCAGATGTTACATGTATATATGTACAGTACGTGTGAGTATATATATTTTTATAAACGCACACACGTATATATACATTATGAATATACTGTTCATGAATGTCTGTATTGTCCATCATGTGGTGAAACAACATTAAACGTAAGGGTCACAGGTTTCATCACTCACACTGAACTCCGTGACCACGATGTCGACCACGCTGCCGACCACGATGAGAGCATCGAATGAGTTCCAGGCGTCGATGAAATAATGCTGTGAGAGAGAGAGAGTCACGTTCAGCGACAGGAAGTGGAAACATGAAGAGGACGCTGCAGGTGCGTTTGATTTTCTCACCCTGAGTCTGAGAGCGAGCAGCTTCAGCAGCATCTCCGCAGTGAAGAGTCCAGTGAACACCATGTTCAGGATGTCCATGATGTGGCTGAACCTTTTGGACTGTTCATAGTGCTGTACAACACAGACACACAATTACTGACACACTTCGGCACACAACACACCACAGACCCTAGCAGCGGCAGCAGCGTGACTCACCTGAACAGCCAGCGTGACGGTGTTGAGCAGGATGAGGACGAACATCACGTACTCAAACCATGTCGAGTTGATGATCGACCAAAATTTATACTGGACCGGATTCTTGGGGATGTAGAGTTTGAGAGGCTGAGCCTTCAGAGCGTATTCCACACACTGACGCTGCAGTGACAGACACAGACAGTTACTCACAGTTACTCACAGTTACCTACACTTAAGGAACGGATGTCATTTAACTTCCTTCAGCTAAATTCTAACAAAACAGAAATAATAATCTTGGGTCCCGATCAGCGAGCAACTACCATTTCTCTGTCCCCTGGCAACAATATAAAAACAACTAAAACAGATATAATTGAGATCATTAAATCCTCCCTCTTCCACCAATGAAATATTTCCAAATTAAATCAGTTCTATCTCTCCCTGACCCAGAAAAGCTCATACACGCCTTTGTCTTTTCCCGTCTGGACTATTGCAAAACACTTTATACATTAGTCAAACCTCAGGAACTCGTTTGCAGCTGTTCGTATTTTAACTAAAATAAACCGTAGGTCTCACAATCCTTGCATCCCTTCACTGGCTGCTAGTTAAACTCAGGATTGATTTTAAGATTCTTTTAATAACTTTTAAAGCTCAACATAGGACAGCTTCTGTTGGTTTCTCTAATATGTCTCGAATACCTTTTATTTCATTCATTCGTATGTATTTTGTGAAGCACTTTGTAACCTCGTTTAGATAAGAGCTATACACGTCACAGTGAGAGACAGGTGAGTTTACCTGGTTCTTGTCAAGCTCACAGTTCTTGTACTCCTGCTCTCCCTGCTCTCTGAATGTGATGATGACGAAACCTACGAAGATGTTCATCATGAAGAAGGCGATTATGATGATGTAGACGATGAAGAAGATGGAGATCTCCACGCGGTAGTTATAGATGGGACCAGAGTTCTCCCCGTTAGCATCGATGGCCTTGTACAGCAGTCTGCAGAGGAGTGGGCGGGGTTAACATGTGACGGTCACTACAAACACTGGTGACAATAAAGTTATTTTGAAGGAGCACTCACGCTGGCCAGCCCTCGAAGGTGGAGACGGTGAAGAGCGCCATCATCCCCATCAACACGTTATCAAAGTTGAAGTCACTGTTCTGCCACAGACGCACTCGGACCATCGGGTGACTCACGTCTCCGTCTTTATACACAACAAACGTCCCTCTGAGAGACACACACACACACACACACACACACACACACACACACACACACACACACACACACACACACACACACACACACACACACACACACACACACACACGTTAGATGTCAGAGCTTCAGACTGAAGTCAGTTTCACTCGTGTAGAATCTACCTACTTGCACTGATCAGGTGTGTGTTTGGCTTCGTCCGTACAGCGATAAAATTTACCCTGAAACAAAAACAGGAAACATGTGACTCATTTAACCAATCAGAGCTCTGCCAGTCACCTGATGTGTAACTGATGAGGTCACTGAGTCTGAGTGACTGTAAATAAAGATGGACGACGTGTGTCCACTTCCTCTACAAAACTAAAGCCATATTATCTTGGATAAGAATGCTGCCATCTTTTGGGGTGACATCATTTAAAGTCTTACTTGATTTTTATTAGTTTGGTCCATTTCTTATTTGTTAACATGCAGGAGGTGGGGTTTATGACCTACACCGCAGCCGGCCACCAGGGGGTGAATGAGACACTTTGGCTTCACTTTTGGGAGCCGTCATGTCGTCCGTCTTTATTTTCAGTCTATGGTTGAGTGTAAACACCAGAGACGTGAACAACCTTGAACAGCTGAACTCCGATGCAGGCGAACATGAACTGAAGCAGAGTCGTGACGATCATGATGTTTCCGATCGTCTTGATGGCCACAAACACACACTGGACCACGTGCTGCAACACACACACAAAATTGTCAGAACTCTCCGACACAATGTCTTCACACGTCAGTTTACTGATAACTAGTGAACTAACTCATCAAACAGCTTCCACTGCTAATTCTGATGCCAAACTAATCAACTAATAGATTATATAGTTTCAGCTGAGAGTGAGGAGATGAGGAGGACAAAGATTTGGGATGAAGCTCAGAGATAAAGCTTTGGGACATGGATCAGCCACGACGAACTCTGATGTATCTGACATTAAGTTGTTCTTGTCTCTAAACTTCCACATGGTTAACGAACAGGCTTGATAGAGATCCACATCCCAGCTGATCCGGGTCATCTGCTCGTCTCCCCCGGTCCCTCCCTGTCCCGGCTACATGATGCTGTCTGACAGTGTGGAGCTACCTTGAGGCCTTTGGCTCTGTTGATGGCTCTCAGAGGTCGCAGCACCCTGAGGACTCTGAGGATCTTCACCACCGAGATGGCACTGGAGCTGCAGACACAAGCACACGGTGGGTCAGTCGACTGTTCTCTGCCTGCAGGGGGCAGCACTCACTCACGATACTGACTGATAATGATCTGCTTCCTCTCATCTTCTAATCCATCAGTCTGAGCTCAAGCTTTAGCTGTCGATTGTATCTGTGGTTTGACATTTGTTTCAAGGTCAAATCAGGAATTTTCAACAGATTCATAAAGTTCAATTCATCCAAACGAAGAAGAAACTGAATCTAAAATTTGAAACTGATCAGCAGCAACAGAAAGAAACCGAACAACTTGAAAATATTAATATATTCATGTTAGAGCAGGTTTTAAATATATTAACATCTTCTCTCGATGTTTTTAACCTGATATTGATCAAGTCAGCTGTTTAAATAGAACAAGAAATGACAGAAACTGGTGCTGTGTCCACTTGTTGATGTGATTGTTAGAGTGAATCAGATTCTGATACTGACTGAAGGAAGAAGGAGACGAGTGAGACGCTGACGACCAGTAGATCCAACAAGTTGAACCAGTTCCTGCAGAAGGAGCCCTGATGGAGGAACGCTCCGTGGACCGTCATCTGCAGCACAGACACAAGGTGTTAGCATCAAATGAAGACTGGAGGAAACAACATGAGCGATTTCATCCGAACTGAAGGTGGTGTTTTGATTTTACCTTTAACAGGATCTCTACAGTGAAGATGGAGGTGAAGGCGTAGTCCGCATAACCCAGAATCTAGAAACACAAACACACACTGAGTGCAGAGGCAGAAAACAAACTCTGGTCCAGGTTATTACATTTAATAGGTTTTCATTATTCCAGCATTAAAACAAAGAGATATCCCAGAATATTTCCTTTGAATTCAGAGCAGTGCTGGAATTGGATGGTTTGTTCAGGAGATGTTAAAGACAAGTGTTTGGACCAAAGAGCTGAACAGGTGGACGTCGCCATCTTCAGCTTCTTATACAAAGCCACTGTTTTGATTTAAGATTTACTTTACAAAACTGATCAAGTCCCAATTCAAGGACCCACAACAGTCAAGTTAAGTCAAGATTAATAAGTCAAGCTTCATTATCATCCATCCATCATCTATAGCCCTTATCCTCTGAAGGTCGCGGGGGGACAAATAAATCACAAGTTGAGACACAAGTCAAACCAGGTAAAAGTTAAAATAGTTTGTAGTTTCTCAGGATCCTGAACATCTGACTGCTTCTGTTTCTTTCCTGAACAAAGTTTCTGGAAATGAGGGAAATTATAGACAAAACTAAGTTAGTATGAAGACAGGGTTAGTGTGTGTGCGTACAGACGTGTGTTGATTGTATGTTAGAAGTCGTTTCCTTCATCAGCTGCTGCTAATTGCTATGTCTTGCATGAAGACAGCTGCTGCACTGAGTGTGTGTGTGTGTGTGTGTGTGTGTGTGTGTGTGTGTGTGTGTGTGTGTGTGTGTGTGTGTGTGTGTGTGCGAGAGAGAACTGGTGATTTTCTCTTTCCCTGTGTTTCCATGCGTTTTCCTCTTTAACCCGGTTAGTCACTGACCCACTTCTGCTGTGTAATCTACTGAAGCCCCGCCCCAGCTCAAACCACCAAGGCGTGTTGATGACATCATGAGCGACCTGGCTGAGCCACGCTCGGCTCTGATTGGCTCCGAGTCTCAAATAAGATTCTCCCACAAGCCCCCAGACACCGATGCTAACTCGGGTTTGACTTTCAATGTTAGCTTAGCATCAATGCTAGTTTTTGAATTACATTTGATGATAACTTCATAGATTAAACTTGTGCTGCACGGACACGACACCAGCATCATGTTTGTGTCTGTCGCTCATTAAAACCATAAAATCTGTGTTGACTCACGTTGTTCCTGAAGGAGTGGGCTCTGATTGGATCCTCAGCAGCCAATGAGCAGCTGCTGAGGATGATGAAGACGAGGATGAGGTTGGTGAAGATGTGGTGATGGATCAGAGTGTGACAGGCCACACGGATACTGGAGACAGAGACAGAGACAGAGACAGAGAGAGACATCACACAGCTGCTAAAATCCTCCATCAGTCTGTAAAAGCATCATGGGAGCTGTAGTTGTTCAACACTAACAAAGATTCATCTAATGCAGAAACTGAAGAAGAGACGGTTGTGGAACAAAGACGAGAAGATCTACACTGATCGGGAATATAGAGAATACTGCCCCTTTCATTCCTATTCGTACATACGAAGAGACGTCAGTTTCAAATGATGTAACCGTTACTGTCCACATATGTCCATGTGTCCTTTAGCATGTGGACAGTGGAGGAGGTTGTGATAATGCCACACGTTGTAAACGACGGTTTGTCTGTGAGGTCATTAAATACATCACTACATGTGGACGGTGAATTCATATCACCAATATAACTAATGAGAGAACCTGACGACGATCGTGAGGTCTTTGTGAACGATGGTTGTCTCGGCTACACTGCTCCCAGTGGTACTGCTCAGTTTCATCTGTTTAGTCCGTATCCGTAAACTTTCAGAAGACGTAAACAACTGCAGACGCAAAGAATGCAGAGTTTCCTTTGAGCATAAATGAGCTTTAATCGCTCGAACACGGAGCCAAACAGATTTGATCCTCACACGTGGCTGCAGAGGGCGCTAGAAGAACCAGATTTTATCTTTTAGAGAACTGTTTGAATTTCATATATAAAAACACAAAGAAATGATTGACCTCTTTTGCATAAAACTTAAGTTTTGGGTTACTCAGTTACAGGAGGCAGAACTCGTCCATGTCGTAAATAGACTTACGGGTTCGTGTTGCTGAGGCAGAAGAACGCACTGCCTTCTGGGATGGGAAGGACCTTCTCCTTAGGTGGAGCAAGGTCGGCCATCTTTAACTGGACCCCCGCATCTGACGAGCAGGGAGGAGGAAATGTATAAATATCTTGTGTACATCATGTACATCATCATGTACATCATCATGTATATCATCATGCATATCATGACTGAAATAGGAACTGACCGTCTTGTCCTTCAGGAGGCTCCTCTTCCTCCTCATACTCGGTGTCTTCATCAATGTCCACCTGCAGTAAACATGGAAGAACCAATCACATCCTTGGTATTTTGATCATAATCTGGTTAAAGTGTGTCAGAACAAACAGGCTATAGAGAAACAGACATATAAACAATTAAACCAGATTCCTCAGAACTGCACTTAAGTAAATGTACTTAGTTACTTTGCTTATTACAAACCTTCACTTCTTCGTCTTCGACCTCCTCCTCCTCCTCCTCCTCCCCTCCCCGCCCCTCCTCCTCCTCCTTCACTCCCTCCTTCTTCTTACTGCAGGAAAAACAGGACAACAGGAAGTGAACCCCCTCACATCCTCCTTTTTCTTCCTCCCCCGCCTCCCCCCTCCATCACTCACTTCTTGTCGTCTCCGTCTCCTCCGGCCAGGTTGTCCACGGCGATGGCCAAGAAGACGTTCAGCAGGATGTCTGACACACGCTAAGAACATGAAACGCTCAACACTGTGCAGGATAAAGCATCACACACTAGAATCATTTGTTGCACTTGAATGCACCATAGTTCAGACCTAAAATGACAGACACCATCTTTAAAAATAATTTCATTTAATGTCTACTTTGATTTTTTTGTTTAGTCCTTGTCCCATGAGCTAACATGGAGGAGACAAGGTTTATGATCTATACTGCAGCCAGCCACAAGGGGGCGATATAGATGATTTGGCTTCACTTTTGGGAGCATGGTTTATACAGTCAGTGCTGCCTTTGATGGACAGAATGAATGAGTTAAGACCGGATGTTCCTGTGTTCAGAGTCAGTGAACGCCTCACAGTGAAAGATACAGTTTCCACAGATGAAGAGGATGACGAAGTAAACAGAGACGATCATCCCTGGAAACACGGGGCCGCCGTACGCCATGATGCCGTCGTACATGACCATGTTCCAGTCCTCGCCTGTCAGGATCTAAACACACACAGTCAGCGTCAGTGACACGCCTCCTACACGCCTCCTACACGCCTCCTACACGCCTCCTACACGCCTCCTACACACCTCCTACACGCCACATGACCTCAGAATAAAACCAGGATGAAACCACGAGGTGTCAAAGTGGGGGTGTTACCTGGAAGCAGGTGAGCAGCGCCTGCGGGAAGGCGTCAAACGTGCTGCGTTTGGTCTGCGTCTCGTCAAAGTTAAACTTTCCTCCGAACAGCTGCATGCCGAGCAGAGCGAAGATGATGAGGAAGAGGAAGAGGAGGAGCAGCAGGGAGGCGATGGACTTCATCGAGTTCAGTAGGGACGCGACCAGATTGGACAGAGCCGTCCAATGGCTGAGCAGATGTAGAGTGACATATTTTTTTTAGTCATATTTTGGATAAATCATCTTCATCAACACAAAGAGAACATCAACAGTTAATTATAATGAAAACACATTTTTATAAACTCTTTATTTCATTGTATTCATTTGTTTGTTCCCAAATGAGACCGTGACCTGACACTGGATCGTGATGCGTTCAGGTTCCAGTGTGTTTTCTCACCGTGTGACCTTGAAGATCCGCAGGAGGCGGACGCAGCGCAGCACAGAGATCCCCAGAGGAGGCATGATGCCTATCTCCACCAGGATGGTCTCCACGATGCCGCCACACACCACGAAACAGTCGAAGCGGTTAAAGAACGCCACGAAGTAATGAGCCAGACCCAGACTGTACATCTTCAACAGCATCTCCAACGTGAACAGGGACAGCAGCACCTTGTTGGCGATGTCTGCAGAGACAGTTTGATTCATGTGTTCACGTCATCATGTGTTCACGTCATCATGTGTTCACGTCATCATGTGTTCACTTCATCATGTGTTCATGTGTGTTTGTTTGTTTGATGATGTCACCAATTTGATAAAAAATAAAAAAAATACAACAATTTGTCAACGATTTGTAAGTTTTTGTGTGTTTGTGTTTGTGTGTGTGTGTGTGTGTGTGTGTGTGTGTGTGTGTGTGTGTGTGTGTGTGTGTGTGTGTGTGTGTGTTTGCATGCATGTGTGTGTTACCCTGGACTTCTGTCAGCCAGTCAGGTTGGTTGTAGTGCTCGGACGCGCTGAGGGAGGTGTTGAGGAAGACGAGCAGCAGAACCAGCCAATAAAATGTCACTGATTTAACAGCAGTGCGACAGTTTCTGCGACAGACGCGATTCCAGCGACGCAACGTCCGACTGAGAGAGAGGAGAGGGGGCAGTTCAATGAAGTGTGTCGTTCTCTCTCATTATCTCCTGAATGTCTGATGGTCAGTGAACTCACCAGCAGCTGATCTTCATCACCTGGGAGCTGAAACAATAAAAAGTTTAATCAGTTGCCTGACACACATCTGTGGACAGGTGAGAGACGTGTGTCCACATCTGTGCAAACGTAATGTCTTCAAACAGTTTATCTCCAATATTCAGCAGGAAACTGTCAAATATGAAGAGTTTTAAACAGAGTTTGGGGGATTTGTTACAGCGGCAGCTCTTCTGCTTCAGGAAGCAGAGGATCATGGGTAATATCCAGTGTTCGGTTGTTTCAGTTCAGCCCAAAACATAATGTTGCTTTAAAAAACATGCAGCCTCTGAACGTAACATGATCCAGACGTGATTCTGTAAATTAACAACAGTTTGAGAATTAAGGCTATAATGTCAGTGTGCGTGTGTGCGTGTGTGTGTGTGTGTGTGTGTGTGTGTGTGATTGTTACCAGCAGGCCTGACAGCAGTTGGTGTGTTCCTCATCAATGTTTTCAGTGTTTGTAGACGCTGTGTCACTGGCAGGAAGACTTGCTGAGAGACAGACAGACAGACGACAGACACAGACAGACAGACGAAGACAGACAGACAGATAGAGAGAGAGAGAGAGAGACAGGAAGACACACAGACAGGTGTAACTGTTCTTGGTTCACATCAGCTCATTTATCAATTACACCGAGAAACAGGGTCAGAGACAGACCCAGATACAGGGACACACTGAAGGTTTCCTCATTTAGACTGTGTGTGTGTGTGTGTGTGTGTGTGTGTGTGTATGTGTGTGTGTGTGTGTGTGTGTGTGTGTCTCACCGTGTGTGTCATTGGAGTGACTGAACCATCCAAACTTCCCTCTCTTCTTGTCGGACAGGTCGCCCAGAGACGGACCTGAGACACAGGCAGGAAACAGAAATCACAGACACATTCAGCAGACAGTGAAGACACCTCTCCAGAAGACAAACTGTCCACCTGAGTGATCAGTCTCATCAGCCTGGAGGACGTCCACTGTCCAGCACGGGGGATCGAACTCTGCTCGTGTTCCTCCATGAAATAAAAATCTGTTTTTCAACTGATGTCGTCTTTGTTGTTTTAATGAGATGATTGATCTTGTGAAACAACAAGATCTTTTTTTTAATTGAGTCATAATGATTTGCTAAAATTATTTAATAAGTTCATAATTAGATGAACAATAAAATGAGTATTTTTGTCTGATGTATCCGCAGCTCGTTCTGCCTCATTGACTCACTGAGGGACTCATTGTCTCTAATTGGTTCATTAATCGACATCCATTAACTTGATGTTATAATTAACTGAGGGATCGTCTGTCATTCACCTTCCACTGTTTTAACACGTCAAACTGAAGCAACATGACGATAAGACGTCCGACAAGAGAGACACAACCACACCGTCCCCGTCTTACGTGGGTTTCCGTCCTCGTCCAGTTCGTCCATGTCCTCAGCCTGAGTGATCCAGTCCATGTATCCACACAGATCCTCTTCCATCTGCTGCTTCTCGCGCAGCTTCTGAAAATCTCCCCGCGCCTTCGCCTTCTCCCTCTCTTTACTGAACTCTCTGTGAGGGTCACACGTTCAAACGCCACTTATATTTCAAACAGACAGACCAGTGAGTTTCGTCTTCGGAAAATGTTTAAAAGAAATATGGTGACGAACCCGCTGAGGACTCCCAGAACCAGGTTGAGAACGAAGAACGAGCCGAAAATCACCAGACTGACAAAATAAACCCAGGGCAGCTCAAACCCGATGGCGTCGTTCATCTGCACAGACAGGAAAGAAGAGGAAGTGAGAACGTGACGCTGAGACGCAGGTTTGACTTATTTGCTAAAATAAATGTTAGTTAGTTTTACCCAGTACAGCACGTCGGTCCATCCCTCCATTGTGATGCACTGGAACACGGTCAACATGGCAAAGAAGAAGTTGTCAAAGTTGGTGATTCCTCCATTGGGACCGTCCCACCTCCCTCGACACTCTGTGCCGTTAATTGCGCACTGACGGCCGTGACCGGCAAACGCACACGGCACCGGGTCGTCCTCCACGTAGTTATCTGGAAAATGATCAACCAATATTTATTCAGTTCTATCTGCACAGGTGTGAACTCAGATGTGTGTGTGTGTGTGTGTGTGTGTGTGTACCTGCTCCCATGTAGTAGCAGGTCCGATGCATGCGTCCGATGAAGAGCTCCAGGCCAATGATGGCGTAGATGATGATGACGAAGAGAACCAGCAGAGCGATGTGAAGCAGAGGAACCATCGCCTTCATGATGGAGTTCAACACGATCTGCAGACCTGACAGACACACAAAGATAAACAGGTGTACAAATACACAAAACACACACAGACAGACCCTCCGATCCAGCAGACTCACTGGGGACTCCAGAGACCAGCCTCAGGGGCCTCAGGACCCTGAAGGCTCTCAGAGCTTTGACATCCAGACCTCCAGGTTTCCCCGGCACGTGGTGAGTGGTCGCCTGCTCGCCAGACTTATGAGTCATTGTCTCCAGGACGACGCTGAACAATCTGCAAAAACAACAGAAGAAGAAAAGGATTTACAGAAATGATCCAGCTCATCAAACAGAGCCGTGTTTCGTATCATCTGCAAAACTGTGGAAATGAATATTATGGTTGTGAATCTGTATTTTTGCTGCTGCCTGTCAGGGGCCTGGTCACAGTGGAAACACACTATGAAGAATCCACATTGATTTTAGAAAGTTTGGACAGTAAGAAACAACTGCTACTGGATGACGTCAAATCGAGAGTAACTGTAGCCACATAGTTACTAAAGCCTACGTCATTACTACTGCAGATAGGATAATAATGTCTGCACACAAATCTGATCATTGGAAAATAACAGTGTGGACAGTCTGTGTGGAAGATCTGACTCTCAGTGAGTTCTGGATCCACCCTCTGGTCTGATGAAGCACACACAACCACATCATCTGCAAAGAGTAGAGAAGCACAAGCTGCTGAGATGACGTGAAAAGAAATCACTTCATGAGAGGACGCAAAGATATAAACACAAAATAAACCGTCTGACCACACGATTCACAAGAAGCTATGAGAGGCGGAGCTCAGATGTTGCTCAGAGAGAATCTGCACGATGAGCTTGATTTTAAAAACAAACTTTAAATGCTCAAAATCCGGTAGAAGCATGAGCTGAATCAGTTTAGTGAAAACTGATTTCCACCTAATGTTTCCTTAAACTGTAAAAACTCAGCGTCTTAACTGAGACAGTGATTTGATCGTCCCTACAGAGACAAACACAAAGTCAAGAGAGAGACCCTCAGTGTATCATCTATGAATATAAATTGGAAAAGAGAGTACTCAGGCAGCGTTACCATGACAACAGTTTTAATCATCTTTGGCCTGGGGACATTCAGGACGTTCACCACCGTCACGCAGGACGAGCCTCAGGACCTGCAGGACGCACTGTGACCTCAGCGGGTGACGGCTGCTGCTGCTGGTTCTCTGTTTTATATTCTATTTGCTTCCTTTTAATTTGTTCATTTTGAGACGTCACCCATGTTCATATGTTCATGTCGTCTTTTCTCTGACGTTCATTTTTAAGAATTCATCAGTGCAGCAACACATCACATTACAAACTGTTCTGTTTTTAGTAGCTCTTTTGCAGGTTAATAAGGGAGAACCAGAGCTGCATGTTCCTCAAGGAGAACCAGAGCTGTGGGTTCCTGGAGGATAACCAGAGCTGCGGGTTCCTGGAGGAGAACCAGAGCTGTGGGTTCCTGGAGAAGAACCAGAGCTGCATGTTCCTCAAGGAGAACCAGAGCTGTGGGTTCGTGGAGGAGAACCAGAGCTGCATGTTCCTCAAGGAGAACCAGAGCTGTGGGTTCGTGGAGGAGAACCAGAGCTGTGGGTTCCTGGAGGAGAACCAGAGCTGCATGTTCCTCAAGGAGAACCAGAGCTGTATGTTCCTCAAGGAGAACCAGAGCTGCATGTTCCTCAAGGAGAACCAGAGCTGTGGGTTCGTGGAGGAGAACCAGAGCTGCATGTTCCTCAAGGAGAACCAGAGCTGTGGGTTCGTGGAGGAGAACCAGAGCTGTGGGTTCGGGAGGAGAACCAGAGCTGTGGGTTCCTGGAGGAGATCTGTGTCTTCCGCCCTCTCAGTGGTTAGTTGGGGTCAACTTCCTGTGTTTTTAAAGTGACAGTAGGAGTTTCTTGCAGCAGAGTAGATGTGTGTATTTAGAGCCGAGTTACACTGAACTCAGTCGACTGTCACATTAACTCAACACCAGAAAACTGAGGAGATAAACTGAGGCATCGCTGCAGGGTTTGTTCCTCCGCTGGTCAGAGGAGTTTACTGCAATCACATCAGATTTACCGCTGGGACACACACACACACACACACACACACACACACACACACACACACACACACACACACACACACACACACACACACACACACACACATAATGTGTTCCTAATCTTCACCTTAACTTCAAAAACTTATCTTCAATCTTCAGAAAAAACCTGAATCTAAACCTGGTTCTAGTTGGAACCTTACAAACTTAAGGTGTGCGCCCGCCGTGTCACGTGACATGGAAACTACGGCTACCATGCAATCCTCTGACACCATTTTTGTTTGATAATATGCTGATGGCCCTTCCCCCTCCGCTACCTAGCCAAGATGGCGACCATTCGTTTCACACTCAACTTCCTGGCACTTCAACTTCTAAACACAGAACATCTAAAGAACGGTTCCTGTGTTTTCTCACCCGACGATGACGATGACGAAGTCCAGCAGGTTCCAGCCGTTGCGGATGTAGGAGCTCGGGTGCATCACCAGACCGTAGGCCAGGATCTTCAGGAAGGTCTCAATGGTGAAGATGATGAGGAAGACGTACTCCACTTGTTCCTGAAACACAGAGCACATGCTCCACTCACACAACAGAACATCATGAAACCCACAAAGTGCTTAGCATCACGATGTATTGATCATTTTAATTTGTAACTCTTAATTAACACTTTAACCCAAACACACAGCGGTGACCTCGATGTGAAGTGACTTCATGAACAGAGTCACTGAAGGTAGAGAGACTCTGACATCGAGAGGAGAGAGAGCGATGAAGCAGAAACTCAGCCGATCATCTCCGATCACAGACCTGTCACTCACTTCCTGAATTTATCCCTCAACCTTTGACAGCCGCGAGCAGTGTTTCGTTCAGGGTAACATGTTAGCCTAGCTTAGCACAGCGACTGGGAGCAGGGGGAAAGTTGTGAAGTTGTATATTGTATAGTTGTGTAG
Source organism: Hippoglossus stenolepis (assembly GCF_022539355.2). Classification (NCBI taxonomy): domain Eukaryota; kingdom Metazoa; phylum Chordata; class Actinopteri; order Pleuronectiformes; family Pleuronectidae; genus Hippoglossus; species Hippoglossus stenolepis. The sequence goes on from NC_061488.1 coordinate 1,778,835, forward strand.
TTATAGTAGAGTAGTTGTTTAATAGTGTATTAGTATACAGTTGTATAGTGTTGTGTCTCACCAGGTCATGTTTGGTGGAGTTGGAGTCGTCCTAAGGAAACATTCCTGTAGTTGTGTAGTTGTGTAGTTGTGTAGCACTGCAGTTGTGTAGTAGTATAATCATTTAGTTGTATTGTTGCGTAGCACTACTATTGTTGTGTCTCACCAAGTCGTGGTTGGTGGAGTTGGAGTCGTCCTCAGGAAACGGTTTGGAAACTCCCAGAGCGACACAGTTAGCAAAGATGGCTAACAAGATGAAGATATCAAAGGGTCTGAGAGATGCATTAAGGAAACTACAGTGTGAAGTACATGTGTTAGCATAGAGCTAGCATAGAGTTAGCATACAATAGTAAATTAACACTCAGCAGTAATATAACTGATGACTCATGTTGCTCGTTAGCAGATGAAAGAGTTGATTGATCTGAAGCCGACAGGTGATTGGTCGGAGTAAAGGATACTTCCACTCGACGATAGAGAGAGCGGCTCGTCTGATTGGATTGTTCAGTTTCAGACAATATAAAGCTCGAGGAGCTCGTTGGACCTGATTACTGCCCTGCACCTGAGGAGGAAGAACATCGTCATCACCATCTGCATCATCATCGTCATCGACATCATCATCATCTTCGTCACCTGTATCTTAGCGTGTTGTCTCACCTGTATCTTAGCGTGTTGTCTCACCTGTATCTTAGCGTGTTGTCTCACCTGTATCTTAGCGTGTTGTCTCACCTGTATCTTAGCGTGTTGTCTCACCTGTATCTTAGCGTGTTGTCTCACCTGTATCTTAGCGTGTTGTCTCACCTGTATCTTAGCGTGTTGTCTCACCTGTATCTTAGCGTGTTGTCTCACCTGTATCTTAGCGTGTTGTCTCACCTGTATCTTAGCGTGTTGTCTCACCTGTATCTTAGCGTGTTGTCTCACCTGTATCTTAGCGTGTTGTCTCACCTGTATCTTAGCGTGTTGTCTCACCTGTTTCTTAGCGTGTTGTCTCACCTGTTCTTAGCGTGTTGTCTCACCTGCTTCTTAGCGTGTTGTCTCACCTGTTTCTTAGCGTGTAGTCCTCTCCTCCTCTGTGTTCCAGTCGAACTTGTGGTCGAGTGCAGCGTGTCGGTTCTTGTCATCCTCACACCTCCCTCGTTTTCTCCGTCCAGCTCTTCGTCCCACTCTCCATCCCTCTCCTCGCCTCCTCCTCCTTCTCCATCCACCTCTCCTCCCTCCTCCTCTTCCTCCCCCTCTCCTCCCCCCTCCTCTCCATCCACTGCTTTGGTGTAGCCGTTGCGACCGGCACCTGGAGACAGACACAGAAGAAACACGATGACCTGCAGATCAGGTCGTGATCCTCCACAGAGGAAGGTCGCTCTATAATTAGCACTTGCTCTGTTAATCAGTTCATTTGATTGAAAGCAATCCTGTGAGCTGCTTCCACTTCTTTTTCTTCTTCTATTGTTTAATTCTGTCTCTACTTCCTGTGATTGGTCCAAAAGTCCAAACTGTACAACAAAGTGTTTTCACTGCAAACCAACAGAACCATGGTTCAGTTTGATCCAGACCCAGAACACCTCTTTTGTTCGGACTAGATTTTGATCTGTTGTTCTGGACTGTGTGTGAGGAACCTTTCACACCTGCTATTGAGGAGATATTAAGACTGAAAAGGCTGAAGGTCTGAACCCTCTTGAAACTCTGAGGATCCATATACTGAAGACTGGATCCAGGACCCAGCTTTACGTGGTACCTGAGCTCTGACTTCTCACAGCGTGCTGGAAGCTCAGGGTGAAAACAGGCGGTTCACACGTTATCAACAGAACTTGTGTTTGTGGACAAACTGATTTCAAACTGAACTGAGAAAAACTTCACCTTCACCTGGTGAGAACCCATCTTTTGACCAATCAGCTCCCTGCGAGGGAGGAAGTACTGACCGTCCATTAACAACATACAACTTGGTCAACGACAGAGGTTAGAGGAGAGAAGAGCAGAGGAGGAGATGTGAGTTTCCAGAGGAGGTGAAAACAGAAATATTGTAGTGAACAGCTGTGACCTAGATCTCTCTCTCTCTCTCTCTCTCTCTCTCTCTCTCTCTCTCTCTCTCTCTCTCTCTCTCTCTCTCTCCTCTCTCCCTCCATCTCTCTCTCTCTCTCCCTCTCTCTCTCTCTCTCTCTCTCTCTCTCTCTCCCTCTCATCTCTCTCTCTCTCTCCCTCTCTCTCTCTCTCTCTCTCTCTCTGTGTGTGTATGTGTCTGTGATCTGGGCCATGATTTATATGTTAGAACCTGAGGACCCTGAACACACACACACACACACACACACACACACACGCACACGCACACGCACACGCACACACACGCGCACACGCACACGCACACGCACGAACCAGTGATGAACAGTGAGATTATCTCTCTTTGCTTTTGTTTAGTCATTTTCTAGATTTCCTGTGTTTCCCAGAATGCTTTGCTGTTCTGTCCAGCTGTTTATTTACAGACACGTATAAAATGAGATCAGTTTAACTTTTATCTTCATCACATCATATTCGCTCACCAATTACGCCAGAGAATTTAATATTCAAATAATATTCAAATATTCGAAAAAGCTTTTTCACGGATCATGAAGATCGAACCAACGACTGATCTTTACCAAACTACAGATACATTCACAGTCTGTGGGAGATTCTCCTTCACACCAAGAATCATTTTGTGAGCTGCTGTGTTTGAAGCCTTGAGTTTTAAATTTGTGTTTTTCTGAAACCAGAAGTAAAAACCACTCTCTGGACCTATAGGACAGGAAGAGGCGGAGCCAGGATCAGTTCAAGGTCAGATCTGAAGCCTCATCTCCTGTTCACACTATTTAGAATCAGTTCCTTCTGAGAACCGATCATTCACACAGGCCGGTGCCGATAATGCACCGATTCATTGTTTGTCAACTGCCAATAATCCTCAGAGGAAGAAGAAAAAATCACGTCTGACAGAACGTCACTGATTCTGATTTATAAATTCACTTCATCACATTTGATTTGACATTGAGTTTGAATGTTTCAGAAAAATCTCACGGCTGGTTTCACTCATTTCTTTTCAAAATGATGGACAATATCTTTCAGTAGCTCCTCCCAAAGCTGCTGATGTCACAGGCTCCATGTTGGTCGGGGTCGGGTTGAACCTGGACTTTGAAGCAGACTGTCATGGACAACACTGCCTGTTCTGAAACCAGCACTTTGTTCAAAGCGTCTCCTCCTCTGACCCCTGAGTCGGTATCTCAGCAGGTCGTCCAATGAGCAATGAGCAGCTGAGGTTTGGACGGTGCTGGTCACATGACTGTTGGTCACGTTGTTTGGTTCCTGTGGAGGAGCTGCTTCACCCCCAGGACGACAAGAAGCACCGACTAATTATCCCAGAATTATCCCGAGTCAGCTCACATCATCCTGACAACAGAGTGTGTGTGTGTGTGTGTGTGTGTGTGTGTGTGTGTGTGTGTGTGTGTGTGTGTGTGTGTGTGTGTGTGTGTGTGTGTGTGTGAGAGAGAGAGATGGTGTAATGGGGCATCCCATCACTCGCACACGACCCGTATCCGCCTTGTTAACTTCCTACTTTTCACTGCCCTGTCTCAGTGTGTGTGTGTGTGTGTGTGTGTGTGTGTGTGTGTGTGTGTGTGTGTGTGTGTGTGTGTGTGTGTGTGTGTGTGTGTGTGTGTTGCCCTCCAGCCTGGTCCAGCTGGAAGGTCCTCAGTTCATTTTGTGAATGTGGACAGTTTTTCTTCTTCGCTGCAAAGCTCTCTCTCTCTCACACACACACACACACACACACACACACACACAAACATACACGTACACAAACACACACGCACACACAACACACACATACACAAACACACAGCTAAGAGGCATCTCAGAACAACAGGTAAATAAAGTGTCACCAAGAGACGAGATGGTTGATGTATACACATCCTGTGGTCTGTGTTTCTGCATGTGTGAGGCGACGTGTGTGTGTGTGAGAGGCGACGTGTGTGTGTGTGAGGCGACGGGTGTGTGTGTGTTAGAGACGACGTGTGTGTGTGTGTGAGACGACATGTGTGTGTGTGTGTGAGAGACGACGTGTGTGTGTGTGAGGCGACGTGTGTGTGTGTGTTAGAGACGACATGTGTGTGTGTGTGTGAGGCGACGTGTGTGTGTGTGTGTGAGGCGACGTGTGAGGCGACGTGTGTGTCTCAGTCTCAGTTCATCAGGATGAAAGGTCTCCTCGGTTTAAATAAAGTTTAAATAAGCTTAATTTCACGGCCCGAACAAGAGGGTGGATTAACTCTGCTGCCGTGGTAACAGGTGATGTCACATGTTAATACTCATTTCCATGACAACATTATCAGAAGGTCTGCGGAGGCCATCTTAGTTCAGAGAGCAGGTCTGATCCTCCGTCAGAAGCAGGAGGATTAATGAGCGAGTGAGCGTCTCATCTTAACTCAGAGAAATCGTTTGTCTCGATGAGGCAGCTCGAACTTTGTTGTTGCTATGACGACAGTAGGACGTAGAAGTGCAGGAGAACGTCATGTGACACACGTGGTCAGTGGCACGTTTTCAGTCAAACTGAGGTCAAAGGTCTCACACCTTCTGCAGCTGTGAGAACGTGAGCGTCCACAGGCTCCGTGGGTTTGATCTCAGGACGACACTGAGTGGACGAGAGCGTACGACTGAGCACATGAAATACTCAGCACGTTCCGGTTTCTGACCTCTGACCTCATCTCTGCCCACATGTCGCACCTGGGAAACTGTTAACTGATGTATAAACAGGAGGTCCAGGGGGGGTCACAGGTCATCTTACATTTCATCAGGACGCTGATCTGACACATCCAGGCTCCTGGACTCAGTGTGTTATCTTGTGTCTAACGCTAAGTTCAGATAACCCAACTTTCAAAGGGATCGCTGTGAAGTTCCTTCTACACGACTTCCTGCCTGTAATCCAGAGTTTTGCAATCATGAGTTCCCACGACACGATCTTTCCCAAGGAGACGCCCCTGACTAGCACATCTGGTGCGCTCTGATTGGCCGTAGTTGTTGTTTTACCTAAATCTAGTTCAACATGAAACTTTGATCAACACATGATGCAAAATGTCATCAACTCATCTTTATCAAATAAACCCAAAGATGTTGTGAATCTGTTTCGGTCGCACAGTTCAACTTCTGCTGCGTTCAAGACAACTGTCGGATATTCCGACCTGAATTTTCTGAGTTCCGACTTCCAAGCGTTCCAGTGCACGGTGATGACATCAGACGTAAACAAACATGTCTGACCGTGAGAAGCTGATGTGTATTTGTCTCGTGACGAAACAATTCAGCTGAAACCTTTGCAGCCTCCGTTCATACAGAAACAAAGACGAGGGAAACGACGCATGAGGCAACAGACATTTTACGTTTTGGAAACACATTCAATACAAACGAGGGAGAGAACACTCGACCCGTCACTCAACAGAGGGTCGACGGGCCTCAGCGCCACAGTATCTACGCCTCCATGAGCGCCGCCATTGTTGTGTGACGTCAGACGACTGATTCTCCGTGAAGTCGGGGGTAGATGAAATTTCCCCGAGTTCACAAGTCGCAACTTCGACTTTGAGTAGCGCCCATTGCACTATTTCAAGTAGGAGGTTGGAAAATTCCAACATCTGAGTTTTCTGGAATGCGGCTTCAGACCTTGCCTGTGCGTGACATCACTTCCTGATGATGTCATCATCTCTAACGTCATCAACAATTAAAATGTCACTCAGTGAAGCTCATTCCTCCGCCAAGGCCCCACGCTCCCTTCAATTCAATCAAGCTGAACCAAATCACATCATTTATATCTGTTCCCTAACTTTGTCTTGTCTCAGTTATTTTCTGGGATCGTTCACAGAGCGTAAAGTTCGTCTGTTCACACCTAACGTTAATATGTATGTGGCCACGTGTCCCAGAACAATAAGAATAATCCGTTCGCTCGGGACTGAAACAGGTTCTAAGTTCATAAGGAAAACCAGAATCAGACAGAAGCTGTTTTCAGACATGAACACATGAACTGTAGAGCAGCAGGAGGCGGAGCCTGTAGAGCAGCAGGAGGCCGGACATGACGTATAAACTCTGCTGTGGAAAGATCAGTGTTGTTGTTTACAGCTCATCCACACCGGCGTCGGCCCTCATCACCAGAAGCTCTGGAACCTCCTCGTGTTTCCAAGTGGACGTCTTCGTCTTCTACGTGTACGGCTCCTCTTCTTCATCCTGAGATATTTGTGTTCCTCCAGTTTCACGTCCGTCACGTGTTAGAAACCTCATCAACACGTCCACTCGCTCACTGGGAAGCTTCCACACATTGTCCTGCTGTTTCCTCACATGGACTCACTCTGACATGTTACACACATTTTACTAGGAGGCTGCAGGAGAAGATCCAGGAAATGTTCAGAGACACTGACTCAGACATTTGTTCTCACAGACAGAACATGTCAGGAACATGTCAGGAACATGGAACATGTGAGGAACATGTGAGGAACATGTCAGGAACATGTGAGGAACATGTCAGGAACACGTCTGTGGTTGAGTTCATGTCTGAAAACAGCTTCATGTGTTTGTTAAACTAAATAGATTCTTTCACTTCCAGTTGAAAACAGGATAAATAAAGTCTAAAATCTTAGTGTCATTCTTGCTGATGTATAAAACATGTTGTCATGGTAACCTCTGCTGAGGACAGAGAGATGTGGTTAAAAGCTCCAGAGAAAGTTCAGATCATTTAAAGCAGGTTTTTAAATAAAAGAGAAAGTGAAACTGTAAAAACTGAATTGAAAACTTTTATTTTGGAGATTTGATTTTTTCTGATATTTCAAAACATCTGTTGGAGCTGCAGATGTTTGACTGATCAATTAATCACCAGCTGCTAAAAATCACATCACCGTCATTATTGATTCATTATCTGTTGATCAGCAGATCGAGATTTCAGATGCAGACACGTTGTTCAATGAATCCACAGAGTGAACCGGTTCACACACATACACACAAACAGCTGGGACACAAACATCTGGAACATCTTACTTGCTCGGTTCTCCTCGCACATCTCCGCTGCTTCTCTCAGCTCCGAATGCCGAAGACCATCTTAATCGATCCGCTGCACTTTGATCAGTTTCCCGTCGGTTCGATCCCCATCAGCTTCTTCTTCTTCTTTTAATTCACTAACATAAGCAACTTGTGCTCATTTCACCGCCAACACTTTCACACTGATCTCAAACTGATCCACTTTCCTCCTGCTGCAGCTGCGGATCAATTCAGTTATCGATTTATTCATCAACATCCGAGCGAAGGAAAAAACTGAGGAGATGAAATAAATCCAGAGAGAGAGAAGAGAGAGAGAGTGTGTGTGAGAGAGAGAGAGAGAGAGAGAGAGAGAGAGAGACTGTTTCAGCTTCACTTCACTAATCTGACTCTCTCTCTCTCCATCTATCTTTCCATCTCTCTCTCTCTCTCTCTCTCTCTCTCTCAATTGGGGATTAAATAGAAAAGCTCTGTGTTAAAGGGGAGGAGGAGAATTAAAGGCGCAGAGAGAGAAATGTCTATATTCAGACACTGATTGTTTTTATACAACCACTAACTGACTTTAAATATAGTCATTGAATTACTTTATATTAAGTCAACATAAGGGATATATATATAGAAAAATATAGGGAAAAAAAGGATATATATATATATTATTTTTCTCTATCTGCTTCTCTTCACACAGATAGACAGATAGATACTAAACTCCATCAGATCAGAGATGGCAGGATTCAGGGCAGTGTGTTTATGTGTGTGTGTGTGTGTGTGTGTGCGTGTGTGTGTGTGTGTGTGTGCGTGTGTGTGTGTGTGTGTGTGTGTGTGTGTGTGTGTGTGTGTGTGTGTCACTAAGCTTCTATATTAAGTCGTCCATAATCTGCTGCAGTCACAGAGAGGATTTACTCTTTCTGTCTTTTCTCTCTGTCGTTTGTTTCAGTCAAGAGAAAAATATGAAATTAGAACAAATAATGAAACAGAGTAGAAACAAACTAGAACCAGAGTAGAAACCCAGTAGAACATCAGAACCGCCAGTGTTGATTCCAGTGTTTGGTCAGAATGTTGTTTAACATGAGCACTAGGTTTCCATGGAAACGGTCACCCATAAAATCACCAATCAAATGAACTGACTGTCACAACAAACAACAGTAAACAAATAAACAACAATGAACCAACTTACTAAGTAAATAAACGAACAACAATAACCCAACTAACTACATTAAATAAATTATTAAGTTATTTTGTCAATGGGCGTGGCAAAATAACTGACTAGCGCCCCCTAAAGGGCAGCCCCGACACCACGATTGGCCGACATGTACAAAAATCGTGTCTTTTCATAACAAACAAATAAGTCTCTTGGATAGATATGCTAGACCAAACAGGAAGCCCACCATTTTGGCTTTAGTGGTATATTTTTTTATATATATGTTTTTTTTCCATTTTTTTTTTCTAGGAACAGTACAACAACAGTGCGGCTTTTTTGTGCCACTTTGTATATATGAATATATATACAAAGTGGCACAAAAAAGGCGTTATGGCGGAGCGTTATGGAACAACGCAACAGGAAGTCGCCTATTTTTGACGTTACACGTTCGACGATCAACTTTAAATGACGTCATCTCAACAACATGGAGATTTTTTGTTTTTGACCTGAACAGATCAGTCTGTGCGTAGTGATGCTGACAGCGCTGCACGTGATGGCGTGGAATGTAGTGCGTGATTAGTGGCCGTGGTTCGGAGCCGTTTCTCCCGGTCCCCCTCCGCGGCATAATCAGTACAACAACAGTACAACACTACCATATTCTTGTTAAATAAACAAAAAACAGTAAACAAACTCATTTAAAGTAATGAACAAACAACATTAAACAAACTAACTAAAACAAACAATTATTAATTCTCTTCATCACGTTTCACATCCAGGTAAAGAAGTGGATGTTTCTCCCATAAGCTGTGTCGATTACGTCATAGTTCAGATAATAAACACGACTCTACTGCCCCCTGCTGGATAAACGCTATTACAGCCTGAGTGTGGTATGAAAGAGAAGAAGGGAAACAATGAGGAGTGAAACATATCCTTTATTACACCGACGGTGGGAGGCCCTCTTGAAATTGTAAGGATTTTTCTTATTATTATTATTTGCCATTTTGGCCTTTTTCAGGGCCTAGACGCTCAAATTCTGACCAAAGTTTGCAGGAAGTACAAAGCCCAAAAAAGTAATTGCATTGTGGAGTAATTTGAAGTGGGCGTGGCAAAATGGCTCAACAGCGCCACCTACGGAAAACCCCCTCAGTTCGCTTTCACCGATCCTAACGAAAATGAGGACACTGGTGTATCATGACCAGATGCACAAATAAGTCTCTCAGTGCATTATGAAAAACACAACAGGAAGCCCGCCATTTTGCATTTAGTGGCCATTTTGGCCATATTCAACATTTTTACTTTGACGAACGTGTCCCAGGGCTTTCATCAGATCAACTTCAAATTGAGATGAGTGTCATCACAACAAGACGGAGATAAAAACTAACTCAAAGATCGATTTTTCGTCACACGGTGTGACCGTGGCGTGGCGTCAAAGTTTGATTACACGCCATCAAAGCACGAGGTTCTGTATCTTGGACATACATGGTCCAATCGAGTCCAAACGAGACATGTAAGACAAGAGTCCCGGCCTGATGACATCTACACAGAAATCATGACTTAAAATCACAGCGCCCCCTGGTGGAAACAGGAAATGTCTTGTTTATTGCATGTCTTCCACTTGGATGTATTCCTCCTCATCCACTTACTGCAACCATATCAAACTGTGGCAAATGGGTCTCAAGACATTGTTAATGACGGCATAAGATTACTGTGACTTTTCGTCAAACGCCATAATAGTGGCGTGGCGTCAAAGTTCATCAACTCGCTGTGACACACGAAATTACTGTAACTTCAGTGTTCGAGGTTCAACCTCCCTCAAACTACATTTGTGTATCAACACTCCTCCCCTGAAAATATTCATATGGTTTTAAGGAATTATTAAGTTATTTTGCCAATGGGCGTGGCAAAATAACTGACTAGCGCCCCCTAAAGGGCAGCCCCGACACCACGATTGGCCGACATGTACAAAAATCGTGTCTTTTCATAACAAACAAATAAGTCTCTTGGATAGATATGCTAGACCAAACAGGAAGCCCACCATTTTGGCTTTAGTGGTATATTTTTTTATATATATGTTTTTTTTCCATTTTTTTTTTTTCTAGGAACAGAACAACAACAGTGCGGCTTTTTTGTGCCACTTTGTATATATGAATATATATACAAAGTGGCACAAAAAAGGCGTTATGGCGGAGCGTTATGGAACAACGCAACAGGAAGTCGCCTATTTTTGACGTTACACGTTCGACGATCAACTTTAAATGACGTCATCTCAACAACATGGAGATTTTTTGTTTTTGACCTGAACAGATCAGTCTGTGCGTAGTGATACTGACAGCGCTGCACGTGATGGCGTGGAATGTAGTGCGTGATTAGTGGCCGTGGTTCGGAGCCGTTTCTCCCGGTCCCCCCCCTCCGCGGCATAATCAGTACAACAACAGTACAACACTACCATCTGGTGGACAAATGCGGAAACTGTAGAAACAGTCTGTCTAACAATTACTATAATAACAATGATTTATAACAATAATATCTAAATTCTTACAACATATTTAATTTAGATTGAAGTTAATGTTGGCTCTTCTTCTTCTTATTATTCTAACCCAAATGATTTGGCTTCTTGAGCCTTCAACAAGCTCAAAAGTGGTGACAATTTAATCTATATTGACTCATCGTCACAGCGCCACCTACTGGCGACAGAAAGTGACATGTTTTATACTTTGATGCATTGCTCCTGGCTGCTTAACAATATACAGCTCAAATGAGCTCAGTCAAGTCATTGGACCATGGTCAGAATTGTGACATTTCCTCAAACCGTGTAAACATTGAGGTGCGGCGAAGGTCCATCCTTCGCCAAAGGAGACGATGTTGTCATAACTCCAGTGTGCATCGTCCTATCACTACCAAACTTCTGTCTCATGATTATAGTCCAAGGCTGAACAGCTCTATGTGTCAATATTTCCTCAGTGTCATAGCGCCACCTACTGATTCACCATGAAACAGGAAGTACTTTGTAAATCCACTCTGCATTGTCCAACCGGCCCCAAACTACTGACCTATGATCACATCCTGACCTGAACAGCTCCATATATTAATATCAGTGCAGGGTCATAGCGCCACCTATTGATCAGTGTGAAAATTGATTTGTTGTAACATTGTCCAATTGTCACAAAATTGCTCACGCTACATCAGAGCCCCAAAACGCATGCAACGCAGAGACAGGCGCTTGGTCATTGATCACTCTCTCCACTAACCGCAACAGGCTTCAAAATGCATGAGCTCGGGCACGTTAGTGCTACAACGTAGCCCTAGTGTTAAAGTAGAAATTCTACTATTTGAAATATTCTGTTGAAAATTACACAAGTAGAAATACAAACACGTTATCAGCCAAATGTACTAAAGTGTAAAAACCCCAGTGCTGAACATTTTATAACATTAATCATAAAAATGTATTGAATAAAAACATATTAATAGTTCATGAAACATGACTGTTAAATAAAATATAGTGTTTCAGCGTAAAAACAATTACTCCATTTGTTCATTTGTTAACTGAAGTAAATAATTGATCATCATTCAAATCTTAAACATTTCATTTTCAGTCTCTAAAACAATCTGTATTTTTTACAGCGTGGTACCAGAACTTTTACTCAATTAAAGTATGTTGAAGACGACATAATATCACAGTCAGATAAAAGAAAAATCACAAAGTAAAGTTAAATAAGGATAAAAAACAAAGGCAATGAGTGAAATGATAAAACATTTATCAACAGAATACAAAACAATAGTACTCTTTCTGAATGGCCACCAGAGGGAGACAAACTGCACCGTGTTCTCTCTGTGGTTCTTTAACTGGTCCTCACAAACATACAAGAACAAACACATGACTGTTTATAAAGACCATCAGTGACTGTGTGTATCGATATAACACACACACACAGACACACAAACACACACAGACACACAAAAACACAACACCCACACACACCCACACACACACACACACACTCACACGCACACTAAGACTCACACTCGCTGATGTCAGCCTGAATACACCCCCCCTCCATCACATTGACTCCTCCCTCTGAAGGTGGAGCTCTTGCTTCCTTCCTTTTTCCTGCCCCGCCCCCTTACACACACGCGCACACACACGCACACACTTCCTTCCTAGCATCTTTCCTTATTGCCTCTATGAGAGAGAGAGAGAGAGGGAGAGAGAGAGAGAGAGAGAGAGAGAGAGAGAGAGAGAGACAGAGAGAGAGAGAGAGAGAGGGAGAGAGAGAGACAGAGAGAGAGAGAGGGAGAGAGAGAGAGAGAGAGAGAGAGAGAGAGAGAGAGAGAGAGAGAGAGACAGAGGGAGAGAGAGAGAGAGAGAGAGAGAGAGAGAGAGAGAGAGAGAGAGAGAGAGAGAGAGAGAGAGAGAGAGAGACAGAGGGAGAGAGAGAGAGAGAGAGAGAGAGAGAGAGAGAGAGAGAGAGAGAGAGAGAGAGGAGAGAGAGACAGAGAGAGAGAGAGAGAGAGAGAGAGAGAGAGAGAGAGAGAGTAGTAAAGCTCATGAAGCTGCTGCAGTTACCTGCGGTCACAGTTACACTGAAATACGTGTGCACGCGCATTTCAGTGTAACCGTGCGCGTGTGCGTGTGATCTCCCACCTTTCAGCGCTTTGCATCTTTTACCTGCAGTGGACTTCATGCACAGTCAAAGCGTGCATGCGCACCACCGCCGCATGCGCACATGCACGCACATGCACGCACGCAGCGGCAGCAGCAGTACCGAGGGAGCGATCAATTTACTAAGAGCCCGAGAGGATCCGAACCGGGGGAGAGACGCGTCGCAAGGGGCCGAAGAACCGGAGGAACCACGGCACCGATAATGAAGGTAACGAGCACGAGCAGGGTCCGTGCAGCGCGAGGCACCGCGCACGCTCACGGCCGCTTTGACCGAGAAACCGAGTGTTTGTTTCTCCCGCAGGAACAAACGGCGCCGTCAGCACATTCACACCGACACACACAGCCCGCTGCCCGGGCACAGGAGCCGCGGACTGTCGGTCACATCCTCCATCACCACCACCACCGTGTGTGTGTGTGTGTGTGTGAGTGAAGGTGTCATCTGTCACCCTGTAGAACCACAGCTGTACAGCAGCTGCTCTGGGATCAGTGATGTGACACCGTGTTTACATGGTGGACAACATCTGGATCTGCGCTACAGAGGCTGCTCTTTGTCTGAGATGACCGTTTGTGATGAATGACAGCAGGAGGAGGAGGTGAGGGGAGGAGGGGAGGAGGAGTAGAGTACAGTGTCCAGTACAGAGGAGGTATTGTGTTCATAGATATTGTAGTTTCAGTAGTAAACACTGATGTGTTCACTTCAATGTTCACAACAACACTTCACACAAGTGATGATGAGACCACGCTTCTGCTCCTGTGTTTCACTGAGGAGGAGAGGAAGAGGAGAGGTGAGATGGAGGAGGAGAGGAAGAGGAGGAGGTGAGGTGGAGGAGGAGAGGAAGAGGAGGAGGTGAGGTGGAGGAGGAGGAGAGGAAGAGGAAGAGGAGGGGTGAGGTTGAGGAGGAGAGGTGAGGTGGAGAGGAAGAGGAAGAGGAGGAGGTGAGGGGGAGGAGAGGTGAGGTGGAGAGGAAGGAGGAGGTCAGGTGGAGGAGGCGTGAGGTGGAGGAGAGGTGAGGTGGAGAGGAAGAGGAGGAGGTGAGGTGAGGTGAAGAGGAAGAGGGTGAGGTGAAGAGGAAGAGGAGGAGGGTGAGGTGGAGAGGAAGAGGAAGAGGAGGAGGTGTAGGACTCTGGACCCTTTCACACCTCGTTTGTCTCAGAGCTTCAGACTCTTCAGTTCAGTCTGAACCTGAACATCAGGTGTGAAAGGTTCCTCAGAGCAGAAGAGGAGTTCTGGGTCTGGATCAAACTGAACCTGGTTCTGTTCGTTTGCAGTGAAAACACTTTGTTGGATAGTTTGGACTTTTGGACCAATCACAGGAAGTAGAGACAGAATTAAACAATAGAAGAAGAAACCGAGGAAGCAGCTTCTTCACCTCCGACGATAAAATGTTTGAACCACGAAGACGTTCATTTGGTGCATTTGAACTAGTTTGGAGTACTGTAGTACTGTGGAGTACTGTAGTACTGTTGAGGACTGTAGTACTGTGGAGTACTGTAGTACTGTAGTACTGTTGATGACTGTAGTACTGTGGAAGACTGTAGTACTGTAGTATTGTAGAAGGTGCTGATGTTGCTAGTGATACATCATGATGTTACCATGGCAACCAAATGAAGCGCTTCATTAATTTTCTCCATTCAAACAGAAAGAACACGCCGCCGTCAGACACACGCCCGAATGGTCCTTTTAATGTTCAATGTCATGCTAACGTGAACCTGCAGGTGGCGCCCACCTGCCTGAGCCTCAGGGATGTGAACATCGTTTTTTTTTTTCAAGAATCTTCAGGACGTTGACTTTAATGCATGGTCCTCGCCACCCAGCGGCCATCTTGGAAACGCCACCAGGAAGATTCAAATAAATCGGCCGTCAAATCTGATTTCAAATTTGTCTAAAACTACCTCTGGTTTTAAAAACTACTTCTACGTGTTTAAGTGCAGCTGCACCACTGGCCTGATGTTTCCTGTTCGGCTGTAAGAAAGCAGATGATTGGCTCATTGGTGGGAGGGGCGGGACATGTGACATACCACTGCCATCTTTGGCTTTGCTGACTTTTCTGTTCAGTGCTTTTTAAGATTCTGACTCTGATCTGAAGGTAAAGTTTCCAAATGTTCGGCAGGAGAAAAACTTCTGACCCAACGAAGAAGAACAACAACAAGAGAAGGATGATAAACGACAGAGTGGAGGAAGAAAAGGTTGAGACGTCCGTTCATCTGCAGTGTGAATGATCTGTCTAATCTCTGCTCTGATGGATGGATGGATGGATGGATAGATGGATGATGGATAGATAGATAGATGGATAGATAGATAGATAGATCGATAGATGGATGGATGGATAGATAGATAGATGGATGGATGGATAGATAGATAGATAGATGGATGGATGGATGGATAGATAGATAGATAGATAGATAGATAGATAGATAGATGGATGGATAGATAGATAGATAGATGGATGGATGGATGGATAGATAGATAGATAGATAGATAGATGGATGGATGGATAGATAGATAGATAGATAGATAGATAGATAGATAGATAGATAGATAGATAGATAGATAGATAGATAGATAGATAGATAGATGGATGGATAGATGGATGGATGGATAGATGGATGGATAGATGGATAGATGGATAGATGGATAGATGGATAGATGGATGGATAGATAGATAGATAGATAGATGGATGGATAGATGGATAGATGGATAGATGGATGGATAGATAGATAGATGGATAGATGGATGGATAGATGGATGGATGGATAGATGGATGGATAGATGGATAGATGGATAGATGAGATAGATGGATAGATGGATGGATAGATAGATAGATAGATAGATGGATGGATGGATAGATGGATAGGTGGATGGACAGACAGACAGACAGACAGATAGATGGACAGATAGATAGATGAATGGACAGACAGACAGATAATAGATGGACAGATAGATAGATGAATGGACAGATAGATAGTTTGTGGCTCCGGTTGTAAAATGTGAATCTGGTTCGTCAGCAGCTTCGGCCTCTGCAGTCTGACTCAGCTGATCCAGACTCTTCCTGTTGCTGCAGCTCAACTTTCCAAAGTGTGAACAGAGTGAGAGCTCTCAGTCAGGGCGCATGGTCATCATCATCATCACCTGTTAACACGTCCTTCATCAGACAACATGGAGACTGCTCACTGACCTTTGACCCCTGGCAGATCAGGCTTTGAACTCCCGAGCAACTGTCGGCAGACCTGTCTGCTGATGACATCATCAGACGCTCCTCTGTGGTGGTGATGACATCAGCTGTTCTTCCTCCTCTACCATCATCATCATGGCTGCAGGAGGGTTTGACCTCTGACCTCTGACGTGCAGCAGAAACACGAGGAGAGGAAGAAGAGTTCAGAGCACACAGCTACAGATCTGTGATGTTCAAGACTACAACTCCCAGAGGAGGCCGGAGTCAGTGTTTGTCACTTGTAAACGACGTGTTTGAGACGAGACGAGCCCGGAGGTGACGCCGCTCGTCTGAAGTCGACCCGTTGGTCCTCAGGGACGCGTCGCTGAGAAATATCAGACGTTAAATAGAGAGGAGCTGTGTTAGCACCTTTTCTCCACCAGGGGTGCTAGTTTACTGAACAGGAGGGTTTTAAAAAGTTCAGGTGGGTTTGGTTTGTGTGTGTTTGCGTCTCCTCTGGGTGGGGTCTGTTTATGACACACGTGACGATGCTGCGTCACACGTCTGTAGTTTTTACCTGCACAGGTGAACGTGACTCTGTGTCATGGGGACATTGTTTGTTTTTATGTCTTTCGCTGATTAAAAAGGGACAGTGTTTGTAGAGGAGGAAGAAAAAGTAGGTTACATACAGTAACAGACAGTGAAACAGAGAATGAGGCCAGAGTGAGGCGTCTCGTCCTCACAGAGGATCTCTGAATGTGACTGACCTACATATGACCTGAGTCCACAGAGTCGAACAGTCGTCACATCACTTCACCTCAGACGTGTTTACCTCGAGGACCAATCAAAACAGAACATTATTCATGTTATTAGTTGTTATTCAATCATGAATAACAACTAATAGCCACCAGGGGGCGATCCAGATGTTGTGAGCTGATGTTATATCAGGCGTCAATTGTTTTCAGACATGAACTGAAGTCTGGACATGATCCTAAAATGTTCTGGAGGTTCTGTATGTGAGAACAAATGTCCGTGTCTCTGGACCTTTTCCTGCAGCCTCCCTCCATGTGAGGAAACAGCAGGAAAACATGTGGAAGCTTCCCAGTGAGCGAGTGGGCGTGTTGATGAGGTGTGTGAATGCTGAATGTTCCCCACATGTTCCTGTGGTTGTGAACGTGCTGCTGCGGCTTCACAGGACAAACACTAACTCAGGAAAATGGCGATGGGATCACAGAAGGTCAGAGTTCAGGTCTGAAAACACCTGAATGTGTCTTAACATCAGATCACTCACATGTTCTGGGACACGTGGCCACATTCATTTTAACTTCAGGTGTGAACAGACGAACTCAGCGCTGTGTGATCTAATACCAGGTCTGAACAAGGCCCGAGTTAATGTTCTGTATAAACTGTGAAGGACACACACACACACACATTCCTGCAAACAGAGCACATAAAGAAACACTCCTGAACACACTGACACTCTGTACTCTGACCAGCCTTATCAGAGAGAGAGAGAGAGAGAGAGAGGGAGAGAGGGAGAGAGAGAGAGGGGGCGAGAGAGAGAGAGAGAGGGAGGTGGGGCGGGAGAGAGAGAGAGAGAGAGAGAGAGAGGTGGGGCGGAGAGAGAGAGAGGGAGAGAGGGAGAGAGAGAGAGAGAGGGAGAGAGAGAGAGAGAGAGAGAGTAAGAAATTGAAAAAGTAATAACGAAGGGCGAGAGATATATCCTGAGAAAGAGGAGAGAGAGAAACCACCTGGATATGTCAGCTGATCACACACAGGTACCACACACACACACACACACACACACACACACACACATGGAGTGAAAGTCTTTATTTTGACATGAAAGCAACAGGAAGTGACAGAGAGAAACTAGCGAGCGAGCGAGTGTTACTGATGTGTTAATAGTGAGTATCAACGCATCACTTCCTGTCTCCGACTGAGAGACTCTCCACCTCTTTCCTCACCTCCTCCTCCAGCCCTCTGTTCACCTCCTTCTTCACCTCCTCACCCTCTATAACTCCTTCTTCACCACCTCATCTCCTCACCTTCTTCACCTGCTTCTTCACCTCCTCCTCTCCTCACCTTCTTCACCTCCTTCTTAGCCTCCTCATCTCCTCGCCCTCTATAACTCCTTCTTCACCACCTCCTCTCCTAACCTTCTTCCCCTTCTTCCTATCCTGTGTTTTTTGCGTCTCTGGGACATGTTGTTTATTTCTTCTGATTCCCTCCTTCACATATGCTCATCCATATTTTATGTACCACGTCTAGCAGGCTGTGTGTCTGTGTGTCTGTGTGTGTGTGTGTGTGTGTGTGTGTGTGTGTATTTCCCATGGGTTTGATTGTGTATAAATGAAATGGTGTCGTTGGCTGTTCTGCATGTTTTAGTGTTTGTTTGTGTGTGTGTGTTTGTTTGTTTACGTGTGTGTGTGTGTGTGTGTGTGTGTGTGTGTGTGTGTGTGTGTGTGTGTGTGTGTGTGTGTGTGTGTGGCTCCCTGCCGTCTCACACCATCTGCTCTTCTCTGTGAGTCGATGAGTTGACGGAGGAACTGAACTGATCCCAAACTCTCAGACAACAGGAAGCAGTTCTCTGCTGTTGAAACGTTTCACTGTTGCTAGGAGACGAATCAATGATTCTCTGCCCCTCTGAAATCTGATTGGGCCATGAAATGCATTTTTCCTGTCGTTGGTTTACAGGAGACTGATCGTCACGAACTGACACCTCACACTGCTATTTTAAATATTTAAAAATGTGTCTTAAATATCATGTTTTCTTGGGAGGTGTGATCATGTGATAACAGGTGTGATCATGTGATAACAGGTGTGATCATGTGATAACAGGTGTGATCAGGTGTGATCAGGTGTGATCATGTGATAACAGGTGTGATCAGGTGTGATCATGTGATAACAGGTGTGATCAGGTGTGATCAGGTGTGATCAGATGTATAAACTCGATGTGATCGTCTCTTCCTGTCTGCAGCTCGGCCGTCATGTCTAAAGCGACGGTGAAGAAGCTGCACTGGCGCTCCAAGGTAAAACTCACGTTTCACCTGCGATGTTGTCTGAAGGTGTCATGAACTTTGACCTGAGTTCTTCCACGCTGTCGTCTCCAGGTGCAGGAGAGCTTCGTCCCCCTGGGCGGCGGCTCAGGAGAGCTGGGTCTGGCCATCGGGGGCGGGGCCGACTACGGCGAGTTCCCCTTTGTCACGGCAGCACCTGGGGGCGGGGCCACAGTGGGGGACATCATCCTAGAGATCGGGGGGACGCCTGTATTAGGGATGACCCTCGGTGATGTCAGAGGAGTCCTCAACTCCTGTCCTCATCCAATCAGAATCAAGACCGTGTCACCAGGTCAGAGGACACGTTCGTTACATATCTTTGATTATTGGTGATATATTGATCAGAAACAGATTTCAGGCTTTTCAGTGTCCCTCTGACATGACATCACTGTGACATCATTTCCTGTGTGTGACATCATTTCCTGTCTGTGTGTCAGGTTCTTCGCTCTGTAAAGACCTCAGGTTGTATCTCAGCAAGTGTTTCACTCCAGGATCCATGGACAGTCAACTACAGCAGCTGATCAGAGAGAACCTGTACCTGAGAGCTGTACCCTGTACGACACACACACACACACACACACACACACACACACACACACACACACACACACACACACACACACACACACACACACAAAGCACTTAGAGGAATATAAACACTGCCTCCCTGACCTTCGATCTTTAACAAGTGAAACAAAGAGAAAATCAAACATAAGTGAAAACACTGTGATCATGTGACCCTGAAACCTGCCGCCACAAATCCCCAGAGGTTTGATTACATCACAGCTCCACATGTCACACACAACAGGAACACGTGTGTTATTCTGCTGGATGACATCACGTGTTGTCCCCTGCAGGTACGACCAGGCCGCCTCGGGACGGGGAGATCTCGGGGGTGGACTACAACTTTGTGTCCATCGAGGAGTTTTTCTCTCTGGAGGAGTCTGGAGCTCTGCTGGAGAGCGGGAAATTCAAAGGTACGAAAAAACACCAAACATCTGCTCAGTGTGATTCTAACGAGTCAGTTTTATTTTACAGTGCAGCGTAACCATGGTGACTGGTTGTGAATTTTGAACAGTGTTCAGAAGGGAAGAGGATTTTCTGTCTCTAATCCTTCAAACCTCAAAAACCAAACCTGCTTCACTCGCTGTGCCCCCCCCCCACCCCTGCTAATCTGCCGGGATTAATGAGACTAAAATAGAAACTGACTTCACTCACAAAGTGACAGATACATTTAAATGTGTTAAAATCATATAAATATTTTACTCAGACCTTTTGATCTGAAAGGGTTCATATAGGGTAGAGATGGATCGTTGTCACGGCTACATGGTTATGCTTATATAGCGACCATTAACTGGGGGGGGGGGGGGTTCCTTTAGATTACAGGACATTTGTTGTCACAGCAACAATAATAAACAAACAAACAGCGTCGCTTATGGTTTGTCTTCACACTCACGTCACATGACTTTCTGTTTTGCTCCTGTCACTGTCCAATCACAGGGAACTACTACGGGACGCCTCGCCCCGTCCACATCGGCCCGGAGAGTCCACCAATCACGTACCAGGAGCATCGGAACCTGCTGCGGAACTTCAGGACGAGGAGCAAGTCTCTGAGTAACCTGGAGAAAGCTGTGGAGGAGGGAGACAACAGCGAGGAGGACAGCGGACTGTCCGGTACTTTTAATCTGAAGTTACTTCAGTATTTCTACAGTCTTCTACTTTGCATTAAAGTAACTTTTGCTCCATTACATTTCTCTGAAAAAGTTACTCTGCAGAATTACATCAATTCTTCTGTGCACGTGTGCTGCTCTTGGACTTTTTCTTCTGCACACAGCCAATAGAAGGCCGGGTGTAGTGTCGACACATGAAGTTGTCCCGCCCTCGTTGTCTTTTTCCATAACGTAAAAAAACTGGAGATCCTTGATTTTGCTCCGTGTTGATCAGCGATCTGCTGGACTCCTCCTCCATGAAGGTGCTGCACTTTTTCCTTTAAGCACAGCGACAGGAAGCCGGTGTACAAGTAAATCTGTGGAGGACGGGAGTGCATGTACCTGGTTGAAGTAACCGCCCATAAAGCTAAAGCACCCACAAAGAGGGTGGGACAATTTCATTTATCATCACTATTGGTTGGGGAAATTTGAGAGCAGACGTGTCACAGACGTGTCACAGACGTGTCACAGACGTGTCACAGACGTGTCACAGACGTGTCACACAGAAGCAGTGTGAGGAGAAGAGCTGAAGCTGCAGCGCGAGAAACAAAAAATATCTGAGAGCAAGCAAACAGTTTGAGCACAAGCAGCTTCTGTTAGAGTGCGAGCGCAGGATTTTGAGTGAAAACATATGAAAAGACCTCTGACTCTTTTTCAGCAGGTTCAGCAGTAGCCCCGCCCACCACCCTACCTCTTAGCCAATCATGGGAGTCAGCGGCGGGGAGTCGGGAAGGGATGATGAACGGAGGAGGAGGAAGAGGATTGGGGAGAGGAAGAGGAGGAGGAGGAGGAGGAGGAGGTCCCCTGCCTGAGAACTGGGAGCTGGCCTTCAGTGATTCAGGAGAGCCGTACTACATCAAGTGGGTTTCAACAACGACTCATCAACTAAAACATCAATAATCAGATTTGTTTCATTTTGCTTTTAACTGAATTACACAGTTTGATTCTGACAGTTGGAAAATAGAAACTTTGATGATGATTAAATCTGAACTTAAAGACTTAATCATTAAAACACACATCCTGACCACTTCCAGTCTCTGCATTTCCCATGATTCAATCTGACTGCGGACAAGATGGAACTGATAGATGATGATGGATGATGATGATGATGATGATGATGATGATGATGATGATGATGATGATGATGAAGATGATGATGATGATGATGTTGTTTCTCTCTGTCAGTCATAAGTCAAAGACGACCAGCTGGCTGGATCCTCGACATCACAACAAAGAGACGACTTCCTTTACAGAGCGTAAGTTATTTTTTGATCGATTATCTGTTTGGTTCGATCAAATTTCAATCAGTGTTTATTATATTTATTGATTTATATGATTTTATTTTGTCTTAATTTTTCTTGACGCTGGTATGTAACAGCCAGCAGGGGGCAGCACAGTCTCATAGACACTATGTCAACAAGCTGTTGGTTTACTGTGTTCTACTCCTCTTCCTCCTCTTCTTCCTCTCCTCTCCTCCTCATCTCATCCTCCTTCTCCTCTCCTCTCCTCTCCTCTCCTCTCCTCTCCTCTCCTCCTCTCCTCCTCCTCTCCTCCTCTCCTCCTCTCCTCCTCCTCTCCTCCTCCTGTCTCAGTCCCAGAGTTCACGGAGCAGCCCAGTCAGTTGAGGGGTTACTCCATCCACACTCGTCTCTCTAAAGGTCCTCGAGGTTTCGGCTTCAACATCGTGGGAGGAAGTCGACCCCGAGAGTTTCTGCAGGTTTACAGTGTCACACCTGGTGGTCCGCCCGCCCTCACCACAGGTACAACACTGAGCATTCAACGACTGCTTATTTACCATTTACTTACTGGTTAATTACTGCTGAATTATGGCTTTATCGTCGTTTAATAGCTGATTTATTAGATTTAATTACCATTTAATTAGTGCTTACCTAATTAATGCTAATACTGATAGTGTAGTAAAAATGGAGAGGAGGCTTCACAGTGACCATGTGACCAGTGACCATGTGACCAGTGACCATGTGACCAGTGACCATGTGACCTATGGCGTTGACTGAATACGAGACATTTGCTCCCTGATTTAAGTCTAAAGTCTGAAGTGTCCTTTCAGGCAGAGCGCGCTGTCTTATAAAGACAAACGTCTCTTTTTTTTCTGAAATTTTATCCTTTAATTTGTTCTGTAAAATTTCAACATTTTGACAAATCATCGCATGTTCGTCCATCATCCACGTTATTTAAATATCAAACACATTGGTGCAAAATGTCCTCAGCCCAAAGTGACGTCTTGTCTGAGTCCTATATGACAAAGAAGAGTGATGATTGGTTAGAATTAGAGAGTGAATGTCAGGGTAAGCTAATCAGAGCTAAGGTAGGGGGCGGGGCTTCTGTGACCTCGAGTAGAGATAAAGATAACATGATATCGTAAGAACCAGCATCCTTGTTAGGAGGAGGTCAATTAAAGGTCATTGTTTGTTTCCGATGTGAATCCGATCTGACCACGTGTTTATTACTTTTACCGTGAAGACTGAGGTCGGAACATTTACTCACTGTCACTGTTCAGTTTCTGTTCAGAGGATGAAACTGAGAAAAACATGCGTTTACGAATTGAAACGGCTTCACGTCCTTTAACAGCAGCTGGAGGTGAAAACGTGACGAGCAGCTCCGAATCGTCACGTCGTCATTTCAGCCTGAGACGACTCTGCTGCACATGAGACTCACTGAAATACAGAAAACACACTTTCAGACACAGTCTCTCTCTCTGAAGGATTATGTTGTCGTTTGATTCTCAGCTCAGGGACACAATTTCACCAATCACACACACACACACACACACACACACACACACACACACACACACACACACACACACACACACACACACACACACTCTTTAATCTGTCCAAAACACAGCCTCCTTTCTCTCCCACAGTCAGACCTGCTCACGTGCACACAGGGTAAATAGTCAGGAATGTAACACACACACACACACACACACACACACACACACACACACACACACACACACACACACACACACACACACACACTGTTCATTAAATCTCCTGGGAAAGTTTCAGCTGAAAACTCACGTCTGTGTTCAACAGCAGAGAAAGAAAAACAGACATTTTAAGTATAAATATGTCTTTAAAACATGTTCACGCCACGAGGTTGAGAATTGTACGTGTAGATAATCATACATCCAACTAAATATTTCACAAACCTGGTGTATCATTCCTCTCGTTATTCATGAGAAACAGACAGAATGAGCTAGTTTCTACTTTGTTAGCATGCAGCAGTTCTAAAATCACTCAGCTGTTACTCACAGTTTGTCCTTCTTTTTAATCTTTCAACTTTTCAGGAGTTGTTTGTTTTGCAAGAAATTTGACTTGTGTTGTTGTAACTTGTGAGTCACCTGATCACATGGTCACGTGGTCACATGGTGTATTGATGTGTTGATGCCTGTATTGACACCTATGGGTCGTCTCCTGCAGGCGACATCCTGGTCTACATCAACGACAGCTGCGTGCTGGGCCGCTCTCATAAAGAGGTGGTGGAGATGCTGAAGTCGGTGCCGATGGGTCAGAGCGTGGACGTGGTGCTGAGGAGAGGATACCCGATGCTCTACAACCCTGACGGGTGTCCCAAGCAGAGCCTGGAGACGGTACGAGTTCCTGCAGGGAAACAGGATCCATCTCAGCTGTTTTAATGTTATCACTCCTCTCACTAACCTTGTGTTCAACCTTCCACCTCCTCCAGCAGCCGCAGACCCTCAGCGAGCCCTCCAACCCCCCCACCCTGAGCAGAGGCCCAACACATCTCACCTACAGCTGCACGCTGGATTCTAACGGCAGCACGCCAGGTCGCTCTGCCATCCGCCTGACACTCGTGAAAGATTCAAGTTAGAAAAGCTGTAAACATGAGATGTGATTATTCGAATTAACCACGTGAACAACCAGGGCTTATGGGAAATGGAGTTTGTTGAAGGCAGCTAAAACATAAATCTAACATTTTTCCTGATCTGAGCATATAAGTTGAGCCTGTCTGTTCTGAGGTTCAGTCTGGGTGTGAAACACGTGGGGGTCTCGGGGGTCCTGCGGAGTTTCTCATCACACAAGCCTCGATGTGGAGGGCGTCAAAATAATCCAATTAATGACATCACTATTGATGGGTTCAGTTATTAGTTATTATTCACTCAACTGATCTGATCCATCAGTTTAATTACGTTTGTCTCCTTTACTCTCAAATCCAGTAATGGGTAAAACCCCGCCCTCCTATCCTGCTCAGCCAATGACAAATGGGCTGACAGGCCCGCCCACTCCCATTGCCTCTGATCCACCACTGGGTCCACCGCCTCCAGACAGGACAGCAGCCAATCACAGTGACTCTGATGGCGGCGTGTCCAACGCTGGAACTCGAAGGTCAGTGTTAGCATTAGCCGTGTTAACCACAACAGCCGAAGTTGATTAAGCACAAAATCTGTAAATAAAGATGGAGGACATGACATCTGGATCGCCCCCTGGTGGCTTGCTGCAGTGTAGGTCATAAACCCTGCCTCCTCCATGTTAGTGGATGGGACATGGACCAAACTAAAAAATAAAAGTAGACATTAATAATTTTTTCTCCAAGATGTTTTTTGTCATTTATATACAGTCATTGATCGTCTGTATATACAGTCGCTGGTCGTCTCTCTTAGCCTCTGATGTTTACTGTCTCCTCCTCCCAGGTCTTCCCTGATTCGCTACAACAGCAGCACCCTCCCCACCCTCTCCTCCTCCTCCCTCCTCCACCATCAGAGCTCCAAGTCGTCAGAGAGTGACCTGTCCACGTCCACACTCCCCATCTCCTCCTCCACCCTCCCCACCATGTCCTCATCCTCCAACACTCTGTCCAAACTTCCCCTCTCTCAGCCTGACACCGGCCTCCACCAGAACTCCACCAGCCCCACCAGCGCTAACAACCCCCCCTCCTCCTGCACACCCCCGGGGGCTCCAGTGCAGCGTTCGCCAATGCCCCAGACCTCCATCGCCCTCACGCCACCCAGAGACATCCCACCCTGTGGCTTTAACGGGTGTCCGGCCAGTCACCAGGCGCCGCCCCCACCCTCCAGAGGAACCTCAGGGCTGGCGCTCCCTCTTGGGGCAGCGTCGGCTTCCGGTGGGGAGCTTGTGCCGGTGGCCCTGGGACGCACTGAAGGTGGGGGGCTGGGGTTCAGTGTGACAGCAGGGGGCCAAGGGGGTCAGCTGGCAGTAGTAAGACGTGTCTGGGACCGACGGCAGTGTCCCTCTCTGCAGACAGGAGATGCTATCGTGAAGATCAACGGAGCGGACGTACAGAGCTTCAGCTTCTCACAGGTAAAAGGTCATCACTCATCAGCCAATAAGAATAACACAAGCAACCATAATGTTCAACCTGAACTTCATCAAAACTCGGTCCTATAGTCGAGTTGTGGAGACGTCAGTCACTCTGATGTTCTTCTTCTGTGGTATCCTTTTTTAATTCATACAGATATGCAGGTGTTGTTGGTCATTTGGAACTTTTAGTATCAAAGTACAAGCTGTTTTCAGACGTTCACTGAAGCCCGGACATTTTCCTGAAAGGTTCTGAAGGTTCTGAAGGTTCTGAGAACACAAATGAGGCTCCAAGTCAGTTTTCTGTACATTTCTTGGAACTTCTCCTGCAGCCTCCTACTAAAATGTGTGGAAGCTTCCCAGTGAGCGAGTGGACGTGTTGATGAGGTTTCTAACACGTGACGGACGTGAAACTGGAAGAACACAAACATCTCAGGATGAAGAAGAGGAGCCGTACACGTAGAAGACGAAGACGTCAACTTGGAAACACGAGGAGGCTCCAGAGCTTCTGGTGATGAGGGCCGACGCCGGTGTGGATGAGCTGTAAACAACAACACTGATCTTTCCACAGCAGAGTTTAAACGTCATGTCCTGTGGGGGGTCTGGAACTGACAGAGAGCTCAAGGACACAGCATGTCCACCTATGGAAACGTACCTCTTTTTACAGTGGAGTCGCCCTCTGCTGGTGATTAAAGAGAATACAGGTTTCAGGCACTTCCACATTGGCTTCACTTTGTGGACACAGAGTCTTGGAGCCATTTTGATAAACATTCTTTGTGCGTCTTCAGCTCCCCCTGCAGGCTGTAGATGAAGAGCGGCGGATTACTTGGTTCCTCACTCACACATCAGAATCATGGAAAATCGTCTGAGTCACATGACGCCATTAAAACATGTGGAGTAATAACACGAGTTCACTTCCTCCCTCAGGTGCAGAGAATCCTGCAGGAACACACCAAGCAGGGGGAGGTGGTGCTGCTGGTCTACAGAGGAGGTACGACTCAACAACCCCCCCCCCCCATCATGAGTGGTGTCACTGCAGCTTCTAACTAACTATTCATAACTTCCGCCTCCCCAGGTCCCGCCTCCTCTCCAGTCGTCACCCCAAACCTCTACAAGCCCCTCCCCTCCCCTCATGGCCTCACCACCACCCCTTCAGCTGAATTGCCTTCCCCGTCCACGGGTGCCTTGGTGGGGGGCGTCCCCCCACTCAGCCAGGCTGGCTTGGTCCTCGAGAGTCCCCAGGAGGGCCCCCTACCAGCCCCAGGGACCCACCAAGGTAAATGCAGCTTTGTGCCACCGAGCAAGGCAGGTGATTCATTCTCATGATCATCGAGTCCGACTCCTCTTTGTTTTCCAGGTGCCCCTCCTTCCCAGACGCCAAACGGACCCCAAGCCTCGGCCCTCATCCAGAGCACCAGTTTCCTCGACTCGGTTCCTGTGACACTGACCTTGGAGCCACGTGATTTGCTGGGAGTTCAGGAGAGCGCCGGCGGGCCTCCTCCAAACAGAGGGGGAGGAGCATTGGGAGCAATCGCCAAGGACGGGAGGGCGGGAGTAAAGACGATGGAGGTGGAGCTGAGGAGGGGCCCGAGCGAAGGCTTCGGATTTGTCATTGCCTCTCAGGAAGTGACCAACGGGGGTGAGTCGCGGTGAATCCGTCTGAAACCTCAGCTGTGTTTAACAGACACTGCGATGAGCACTGCAGCCAGTGGGGGGCGCTGGCAGCAGCCTCTTAGTGTCGAGCTCTGCAGCATCTGAGCTCCAGTTTGTTCATTATTTATTCAAGAGGAAGAAATGAGGTGAACGAAAGTTCAGCTGAGCACACACACACACACACACACACACACACACACACACACACACACACACACACACACACACACACACACACACACACACACACACACGTCTCTCTATAGATGTGAGGACACTCATTGACCACTTACCCTAACATTAACCATCACAACTAAATGCCTAACCCTTAGACCAAGTCTTAACCCTCGAACAGCCCTTTGAACTTGTGAGGACCGGACAATGACGGTATTGAACCCAAATCGGTCCTGATAACTACAGATAGACACACACACACACACACGTTCGCTTCAGGCCACTCCCACCACTATCTGCTCTGTTCTAGCCACACCCCCTCTCCCAGCTGTCTCTCCCTGTCTAAACTCAGTCGCCCTCGTCCACTGTCCACAGAGAGCGAGAGAGAGAGAGAGAGAGAGAGAGAGAGAGAGAGAGAGAGAGAGAGAGAGAGAGAGAGAGAGAGAGAGAGAGAGAGAAGGTACAGCTGCTCTTTGTTTTTTCTGTCTGGACGTTCATCATGTTGGAGCGACTGCAGCTAGTTCTGAAAACTGTCAAGGACTCTAAACGTAAGTGTGTGTGTGTGTGTGTGTGTGTGTGTGTGTGTGTGTGTGTGTGTGTGTGTGTGTGCGAGATACAGAGAGACGTCTGTCCATGTGGACATGTGGAGAGTTGTTGGTGTGTAAAGCGATAGACTGTTTATAAAAGTGTTCGTAGAGAAAGTGAAGCCATTGCAGAAGTGCTTGAATCCTGTTTTCTGTGTACTGACCAGCAGGGGGCGACTCCACTGGTAGTTTCTATAGAAGTCTATAGAAAGTGACTCTTCTTCTCACTTTATAACGTCAGTAAACATTCAGGAGTTTCTGTCTCAGTCTCTAGTTTCAAGTCTTCTTCAAACAGCTGATGTTCATTTAGTAAATTATGATCATTTAGAGTCAAACAGACCATAAAGCACCGGATGTGTTGGGGGGGGGGGTACCACAGTGTGATTGACAGCTAGTACCGTCCAATCGGTGCAGGGGGCAGGTATAGATGGGCGTGCAGTGTCCTCAAGCTCTCAGTCAGGCTCCACCCACTGCTCCTCCAAATATGGTTCCTTCTGGTTTCAAGTGGTACCTCAGGGGTCAATGTTAGGTCCTCGTTACTTTAATGATCTATTTACTGTTGAAGATCTAATGTTGTCGAATGCTAAGACAGTCAGTTGATTAAGTAGTTGATCAGCTGATGAATTCAGATAATATGTAACTCGTGTCTTCCACACCTTGTTTGGTTCGGACCTCAAGTCTAAATATCAGGTGGTCTGAAGGCTTCATTCTACTTAGTCCACAGAAACACCTGGAAAGTTCAATGTCCAGGTTCACATGAGCTCTAAATTCATTTCCTTCCTATCTTCTCTACTCTCATGTTTCTTCCTCCCATCTTTCCTCCTCCTCCTCCTCCTCCTCCTCCTCCTCCTCCTCCTCCTCCTCCTCCTCAGTCGTTATCAGCTCTCAGGAATGTCTGACATATTTTCACCTCATTGAACCTGACTGCAGTTGTGTGTGTGTGTGTGTGTGTGTGTGTGTGTGTGTGTGTGTGTGTGTGTGTGTGTGTGTGTGTGTGTGTGTGTGTGTGTGTGTGTGTGTGTGTGTGTTCAGTACCAGCTTGTGGATTTACATTTCAGACTCAGAACTACAGCACAGCTGCTGAGGATTAAAGGAGTATTTCATCAGAGTTATGTTCTATTAATTAAATTCATAAACAAAATATCAGTGTGTTTGATATCGTGGATCTATAATAAATATATATATATTTTTTGATCATGCTAAAGTTTAGTATTTGGTCATGTGTCACGTGCTCGGGTCTCATTCCATTTAGTGAATTAGTTCTTCGGTGTGTTTGTGCTTTGAAGAGAACATCTGGTTTCATCACAAACACTGAAACAGCTGCTCACTGCAGTTTCTTAACAAACAGGAGGAAGTGGTGCATCATGGGGACTATTTTCAGCCGTGGATTAATTCACATTTGCTGCTCTGCTTAACGAAGTTAAATCTGTGGCTCAGTTGAATAAGAAATATCATCACAGTTCATGTCAGCAGGAGACGTTCGGAGCTGCTGAGGCTTCGCACGATGAGAAATAAAAACAGTCTGACGGACAAACGGTTGCAAACAGCTGCAGAAGTTTCACTGAGTAAACATCTAATGTTTGGAATCAGTGCTTTTCTCTGTATCTACTTTCTGCCACAGGCGAAGGTTTAAATTATGAATCTGTCCACAATGAGTTCTGTGAATTATCCTTCGGTTTAATATTTATTACAGTTATTTTTCACTGTGTGAGTCAGAGGACGACAGAGAATCTGAAAGTCGCAGCAGGGAAAACTAAAACAACCTCGACAGCTTTTACTTCAACAAACAAACTTTAAGATCTTTTTTTTTACTGGAAATAAACCTGAAGTTCAGAAGTTACATTTTAAATGAAGAAATTAGACACAGAGGATTTGTATATATATCCTGTTGGATGACACAATATGAGATGATCATAATGATCATAACTTCTATAATTAAAGAGCAGGGGCCTGAGGGGTCCCAGGGCCCCTGGTGGTCCTGGTGTGAACGTTGATCATTCTTTTTGAAAGTCACAGATTGACTTCAACCATCTCAAAGAAAGATTTGTTCAGTTCTCGTTCTCATCGCATCAGGAGGAGAACACGGACTCAGATATTCTTCAGCAGGAGAAACTCTTTGTACCAGGAGGCTCCTAACGTGCAGTTCACAGAACATCTGAACATCTGAACATCTGAACATCTGAACATCACTTGTTCTGGAAGATTTCAGAGAAAGAGTCCGACGCCGTCTCAGCTCAGCAGAGTCTGGACGTTTTCTCTCTGTTGTAAAAACTGTTTTATTTGCTCCAAGTGCTTTTTGTGTGTTTGACCTAAAACTAATATTGACACATGACAGATGATCTGCAGCATCTCCTCATGTTACTGCTCCCAAAGGTCAGGAACCAGTACCCAGCAGAACCTGGTACTTTGCTCTCTGTGGGTGTAACTCTGATCTTCTGTGTGTGTGGCTGTGTGTGTGTGTGGCTGTGTGTGTGTGTACTTGTCTTTCTGTAGTTATGAGGGCCAATTTTTTTTAAATACCATAACTGTGAGGTCATTTTGACCGGTCCTCACAAATTCAAATGGTTGTTTAAGAGTTAAGACTTGGGCTTAGTGTTAGAATCAGCTCTTTACTTATCTTACACACTCCCTGCACTGTGAGAAGAGAGAGTGTGTGTGTGTGTGTGTGTGTGTGTGTGTGTGTGTGTGTGTGTGTGTGTGTTGTGTGTGTGTGTGTGTGTGTGTGTGTGTGTGTGTGTGTGTGTGTGTGTGTGTGTGTGTTGTAAGAACTGTTTTTGTTTCTGAGTTCAACATGTTCCAAACTGAATCTCTTAAATCAGGAGGTTGTTGTTTAACAACAACAGGAAGTTAAATGCAGAGACACAGTGAGGTCACATGACATCAGTGACACAAAGGTCGAGGCTGCGGAGCAATTCAAGCGTGTAACAGAACTTTTACATGTGTGATGTAACCGATGATGTAACGTGACACTTTGCATGTGACTGGAGGGAGCCTGGGGTCTCCTCTCGTCAACACATCAACAAACATCAGCATCTCGTCTCTGTACCAAACGTTGCCATGGTTACAGGATGTCTGACCATGTGACCCCCTGCAGCCCCCAACCTGATGTCTCACCGATTCGTGACGGTGCGTCGTGGCAGCCCGGCGGCACGCAGCGGTCAGATTCAGCCTGGAGATCAGCTGGACGCGGTGGAGACTCGACCGGTCGCTGGTCTGCAACATCGAGACCTCGCACAGATCCTGAGGAGAGCGGGAAACACGCTGAGACTGAGCATCACGCCACGACACCGTGTGACACACACACACACACACACACACACACACACACACACACACACACACACACACACACACACACACACACACACACACACACACTAGTCAAACTGTTACTGCACGTGTGATCACACTTGACCATTTTTGCACCAAAACAGTCACATGTCACAGGCAGCAGGTGTAACTCCTCCTCCTCTCCTCCTCAGAGTCGTCCCCTCTGTCAGAGGGAGCGAACTTGGACATTGACGGACGACTCATAAAAGGATCCAGAGGGAGGTCAAAGGTCAGTCTCACAGTACAACTATAGTAGTATGCATGGGCAGTACTGCAGTACCAGTAGTACTCACAGTATCAGTACTTGTAGTATCAGTACTCGTAGTATCAGTACATGTCACCTCCGTCTCTGTCCCTCAGGATGAGTCTCAGTTCTACAGCGTGGATCTGGAACGAGGTCCAACAGGATTTGGTTTCTCTCTGAGGGGGGGCAGTGAGTACAACATGGGACTGTATGTACTGGGACTGATGGAGGGGGGGCCGGCCCAGCGCAGCAACAAGATACAGGTATGTAAAGACCATCAGTGACTGTATATAAAGATGATCAGTGACTGTATATAAAGATGATCAGTAACTGTATATAAAGATGATCAGTGACTGTATATATAGAGGATCAGTGACTGTATATAAAGATGATCAGTGACTGTATATAAAGATGATCAGTGACTGTATATAAAGATGATCAGTAACTGTATATAAAGATGATCAGTAACTGTATATAAAGATGATCAGTGACTGTATATAAAGATGATCAGTGACTGTATATAAAGATGATCAGTGACTGTATATAAAGATGATCAGTAACTGTATATAAAGATGATCAGTAACTGTATATATAGAGGATCAGTGTATATAATGTGTGCAGGTGTCTGATCAGCTGGTGGAGATAAACGGAGACAGCACGTCAGGTATGACTCACAGTCAGGCCGTGGAACAGATCAGACGAGGAGGACATCGAATCCATCTCATCCTCAAGAAAGGAAACGGATACGTTCCTGATTACGGTGAGATGTTCATGAGACGTCAGAGGAATCGGGAGTTTGTGTTTGACTCTGACTTTACTTTGTGTTTCTACTTTCTCGTTTCCTTCTTCCTGTCCTCCTGCTGTGCTCTTCCTCCTCCTCCTCCTCCTCCTCCTCCTCTTCATCTTTCTTCTATTTATCTTTCTTCTTCTTCTCCTGTTCCTCCTCCTCTTCCTCCTCCTCCTCCTCTTCATCTTTCATTTATCTTCTTCTTCCTGTTCCTCTCCTTCTGCCTCCTCCTCTGCCTCCTCCTCCTCCTCCTCAGTGGAGCTGTCCAGTCTCTCTCTCTGTATGACGAACTCTAAACAGGGTGAACCCTGCTTCTACGTGATTGGACGCACTGAAAACTCGCGGTTGGTAACGGACTGTTCTCTTTACTTTCACTTCGTCTTACTCTCATCCCTTCATCTTCATCTTCATCTTCATCTTTCTCATGTTGTCATCAGCAGATTTTAGCTGATGGAACTCGTCATTTCCTCGTTTATAACGATGTTGAATGTGTTTAGAACATTAGCTCATGAGTCACATGTTAATATATCATGTTCACATTACATCATAACATTATTATTCAGTTAACATTCATATTATACATTCATATGTTAGTAAATAATCAAATGTATAATATTGTATAAAAACAATGTTAATGTCCAACTACATGTTATTATATATCAACATGTATCGGGTAGTTACATGTTATTAACATGTTGTGTATAAACGATAATCGTGTGGAAGATAAATGTTTTTTTATGAAGAAATTGTTAAATGTCAGTAACTGATGTGATATCGATTATATGTTAGTTTACCATGTTTATTGAATTCAGGTTATTAAATATTAATTTGTTATTAACACGTTAATGATGTTGACTAACAGGTTAGTATCAGTAGTTATTTATATCTGGAATCAAACCTCGTTCATTCACATTAACATGTTTCCATCAGCAGAACACACACATTTACTGAGGGTCCTTGAATGCACCACCACACTGAGCTGGACTCTGTAGCTTCTCTCACAGCGTCGCCTGGTGGACGTCAAAGGAACTGCAGTTAATTTCTGTCTCTTTCTGTTTGTCAGGCCCTGATGAAGGAGCCCTCTCCCCCTCCTCCTCCTCCTCACCCCCAGAGGAGCAGGATGTAGATACGATAACCATGACAACCGCCTCCCTCAGCCAGCAGAGGGGAGGAGCAGGTGTTACAGGAGGAGGAGACGGAGGAGGAGAGAGGGGGAGGAAGAGGAGCGAGGGAGAAACCAAACGAAGAACAAGAGGAGGAGGAGGGTTAGGGCCTCCTGATCTGGACCTGGACCTGGTTGAAGAGGAGGCACGGGTGGAGGAGAGGAATAAGAAAGAGGAGGAGGAGGAGAGAGAGGAGAGGAGGAGAAAGAGGGAGGAAGTGGAGGAGAGGAGGAGAAAGAGGGAGAGGGAAGAGGAGATGAGGAGAAGGAAGGAGGAAGAGATGAAGAGAAGGAGGGAGGAAGAGGAGGAGATGAGGAGAAGTAAGGAGGATGAGATGAGGAGAAGGAGGGAGGAAGAGGAGGGGAGGAGGAGAAAGAGGGAGGAAGAGGAGGAGATTAGGAGAAAGAGGGAGGAAGAGATGAGGAGGAGGAGGGAGGTAGAGGAGGAGATGATTAGAAGGAGAAGAAGTCAGACTGTCAGGCAGAAGAAGCGAGACGACCAGAGGGAGCAGGGGAGGAGGAGCCAGAGTTTACCCAGGGACAGAGCTCAATCCTTGACCTCGTGGCTGCCAGAGGAGGGGGTGGAGGTGACGAGGTCTGGAGAAGGAGCGAGGGAGAGGAAGAGGAGGGAGAGAGAGGAGGAGCAGGAGGTCAGGGAGGAGAAAGATGACAGCATCACCCGCCATGCAAGGCATTCTGGGAGCTCAGGTGCAGCTCAACGAGCGTCGTTTTCCTTTCTCATGCCGATTGACGACAACGAGTTCCAGCGTCATTCTGACAGCGAATCAGCAGGCAGCTTCTCAGAGGTCAGCCAATCAGCAGCCAGCATCGCCACGGCGGGATGGAGGGAGCATTCTTTTTGGACGAGAGACGAGTTGTCGTGGCAACAGGGGGACGCCCCGGGCCCCTGGCTGAAGCCCAGCCCCAAAAAACTGACACAGGTTCTGACTGGCAGTCGGCTCAGGAGGCGGGAACTAGTGGACGGGCTGTCTCTCTGATTGGCCAGCAGGGAAGACGAGCTCTTTTCTTCTCTTTTTTTTATTGGCTACTTATAAGGGCTTTCTTTGATTGGCATGCTGAGAGAAACCCCACCTCTTCCTGCGTCCTATTGGATGATAACAGACAACTCTAAATCTGATTGGAAGATGAGACCAGGACTTTTTTTCCCATTGGCTCGGTGGGTTTTGAGGCGTCCGATTGGCCAGTGACATGACGGCTGCATACAGAGCCGCCAGTTTTACTTTACCCATCATCCCTCAGGGCGTCCTGAGACCTGTTATCAGCTCTCTTTGGGATTCACTCAGACCTTTTGGCATCATGAAGCCGGTACATCACCATGGTAACTGAGGTAGATCGCCACGGTAACAGAGTCATCGTTTCTACGGGATCCTGACGGGGACAAAAATACCGAGTCTCTGATGAAGTGAAGAGACGTTCAAATAAGAACAAATCGGATTAATCTAAAAACTCAAAATTTATTCGAAGAAGTTTGATAGATTTTGACTTTTTTAGTTGAGACGCTTCAGGTAAAAACACGTAAGAGACAAATATTTGACGTTGGTGATAATCTGGAGACGTTTGAAAGTTACAGAAACTGACGTGATGACATCACAGACCAGCTGCTGCTCGCCGCTCTGACCTAAGGAAACGCAGCTGCGCTGGTTTTATCATCGACCAATCACCTCAAAGATCCCAACATCATCACCTGCCACGTCCCCACCTCTCAAGACTGACCACGCCCCAAGAGGCGAAGAAGCTTAGACTCCGCCCATTCTCTCACCTGCACACAGCCGACCAATCACAGTCATCTTCTGTGGTGTTTAATGTTTATCACCGTCCTGGTTCTCATGAGGATCAGTGAGATGCCAAAAGAGACAGACTGAGCTGAAACAGGCTCCTGGTGCACTCATCTTCATCATCATCTTCATCGTCGACTTCATCTTCGTCAGTCTAACTTTTAAATCGTATGCAAACACCTGAACCTGTGGGTCTCGTTGTCTTGGAGACCAAACAGCTGATTCTGATCTGAGCATGTGAAAATCACTGGAATGATTTTTTTATTTTTATAAAGTTCAACATGTAAAGACTCAATATTATTATTATTATTATTAGAGATGAAATAGAACAGAGTTGCTCTGATTTGCCTGCTTGCTTGTAAAATAGAAGAAACCTTTATTGTAATGATGTAACAGAGCCATACACACATACACACACACACACAGATGTCAGGTCCAGCTGCGGTCCTGTTGGCTTTTAATAAACATAACATCGCCATGGCAACACGGTCATCAGGATGGGTGACCTGTTTCTCTAGCAA
This sequence comes from Hippoglossus stenolepis, assembly GCF_022539355.2. Lineage (NCBI taxonomy): Eukaryota > Metazoa > Chordata > Actinopteri > Pleuronectiformes > Pleuronectidae > Hippoglossus > Hippoglossus stenolepis. The sequence continues at coordinate 1,815,170 of NC_061488.1, forward strand.
CAGCCACGGTGGAGGAGGACGACATCGCCAACATGGCCGACGACCTGCAGCTCTGGATCATAACAAGTGCCTCATTTTGGTTTTTTGGCCTTCATCATATAAAGTGTCACCCGACCCCCCCCATCCCCCGTGTCCTCACTGGTTTTATATCTGAGACGATTCGTCTTCGTCATGTCTTGTGGACGCGTCCCCGTCTCTGCTTCAGCTCAAGATTATTCTCATCATTATATTTATTCCTCATTTTCTCAACTGATTCACGTTAGAGACTAAATCTTCAGTTTTTAAATCTCTTTGTGCTGCAGCTGATGAATCTGTTCATCTTCAGCAGATGAATCAGTAATAATCAATAAATAAAAATCGATGATTAGTTTTAGTGTTTTGTATGAGAGACACATGAAGTAACCGTCACATCCTGTTGACGCGTCTTTTCTCTGTTCATCAGATTTGTCCGGAGCTGATTCTCGTCTTTAATCTGAAGAAAAATTCTGTTTCCAACGATTTGTGTTTCGGACGAAAAAACATCATTGATCAGTTTCTTCTCTGTTTCTGTTTTCAGATTTAAAACACACATTGTTCTCCTCTTCATTCAGCAGACTTTTATTCTGAAGGTTTTATCCTGTATCATTCATAAGTTGTGTCGTCTTCTTCGTAGACTGAATCTGTAATGACACAGTCTGGTCTGCGGGGGGCGTGATTGGTGTCACCAGCTTGTCCCGCCCTTACCGCTGTCGCCTAGCAACACAGTGAGAACGAGAACAGCCCCTTGTTTCTTTAACATGTGACCCGTCAGCTGTTGAGTTGAAGCTTGATACTTTTTGTGTGAACCTCTGACTTTTTGTTCTCGCCACTTGCAGTCGTGATTATGTCCCTGAAGCCCAGTGAACCCTGGGATATGTTGTCCTGAGCAGGACGTGACCTGACACATCTGAAGGATCCTTATCGACGGGGCGATTCTGAATGAGACGGATTTATAGAAACATTTGATTCAGAAAAACACGATGAACATGATTTTTATTCTGATTCACGAAGAGATAAAAACACAAAATCTTGTTTGATCAGATTTAATTTGTCTCATTAACGTCTCATTCTCATATTTAAACGTTTAATGATCGATGTCAAACTGAGAAGTTTCATGTTTAAATTTTCACTTTGAATACAAAGTTGTTCACTTCCTGTTCACTGTGACGCTTCATTAACACGGATGCATGAACCTGTTCCCATGGTAACTGGAGTCATGTGACAGACTCTGGTTGTGTTGTTATGTAAAATGTTCATTTTCTAAATAATTATCTTTGATCAATGCGTCTTTTTATTCATCACACACACACATACACACAGACAAATGTCTTCTTCCTCTGCTGCTGGTGTCCCTGTGTCTGTCTGTCCCTACCTGTCTGTCTTCCCCTGTCCGTCCTCACCTGTCTGCCTTCACCTGTCTGTGATCACCCGTCTGTCCTCACCTGTCTGTCCTAACCTGTCTGTCCTCACCCGTCTGTCCTCACCTGTCTGTCCTAACCTGTCTGTCCTCACCTCCCTGTCTTCACCTGTCTGTCCTAACCTGTCTGTCCTCATCTGTCTTCTCACCTGTCTGTCCTCATCTGTCTGTCCTCACCTGTCTGTCTTCACCTGTCTGTCCTCACCTGTCTGTCCTAACCTCTCTGTCTTCACCTGTCTGTCCTCACCTGTCTGTCCTCACCTGTCTGTCTTCACCTGTCTGTCCTCACCTGTCTGTCCTCACCTGTCTGTCTTCACCTGTCTGTCCTCACTTGTCTGTCCTCACCTGTCTGTCTCTGAGCTCGTGTGTCATGAAACGATGTAATCAGAGTAAATCAGAGGAAAATAATTTTGTATAATTTTGACAATTATAAGACAGAAACTTTTAATTAAGCTCACTGGGTTTTCTGCCTCCAGCTGCACTGATTATTATTATATTATTTATTATATATAAATGTTTCTAGGTGACTTTTCGATCAGTGCTAATTATGAATCCAATCTAAAAAGATCTAAAACACATGAACAGAAAGACGAGAGGAAAAAACAGATTTAATTTACGTCTGTCAGAACTGAAACAACAGGTCTGTCCAATCATTCAGATCAATCAACTTATTCAAAGTATAGATTATTTGTAATGACAATCCGTAATAACATTACATATAATAACTTTACAGAGAATAAAATAACCTAAATGACTTTTAACAGAAAATAAAATAACTTTATTGAAACGAAGAGGAGCTGCAGGAACAAACAAGTTCATGTGTTTGGTTTTTATCACTGAGTCGATACACACATCAGACTGTAATGACAACAATCAGTCAGCAGGGGTCGTCTTCACCTGCGATCTGTAAAAGCTCGTGTGTGTATTTTTACACACTCACCTGGTTCATGTTCAGGATGTTTCTTGTTATTCATGTAAACACAACAGGTCTGATCATGTGACTGAAGGTGTGAACCAGAGCTGGAGATGTCACCATGGTAACTGTGGTGATGATGAAGATGATGAAGATGATAATGATGATGATGATGATGATGAGACCCTGTAGACCCCTCAGGACAAACTTTACCATTACAGCTGCTCAGACTCTGAGAACAGATGAACCAGAGCACTGAGTGTGTCCACAGGCCCGAGAGGTCAGGGGCCCGAGAGGTCAGGGGCCCGAGAGGTCAGGGGCCCGAGAGGTCAGGGGACTGTTAATATTTTTTGTAAAACTATCACAGAGGGACAAGCGTCTTTTTCCATCTCGGGCTTGTCCTCGTTCATAAGTGGACGCGTTGAGGGCCGTTTAGACGTCTGTGTCCAGGGGCCCGTTGCCTCAGATCCATCTTCGTGCGTCGCTGTTTGTGGTGTGGACCAGAGTGAGTTCAAGCTGAGGTGTCAGTTGAAAGTTTTTGCACGAACCAACCGTTTACTCTGTGTGTGTGTGTGTGTGTGTGTGTGTGTGTGTGTGGTCAGCTCTAACGACAGAGCGGATGCCCTCGCGTGTACAGTTCAGTACATGTGTTTGTTGTGGTTGTTAATCTCATACATGGCAGACAGAGAGAGAGAGAGGGTGGTAGAGCGAGGTATACAGTCTCTGGCCACTAACCGTCTCCTGTTCATCTCCCTTTTCCTTTCTTGTCTTTTTTCTCTGGGTCCGGAAAACCAAAGACCTCCTGCATTGCACAACATCGGCCTCCAGCAGGCGCCTGCAGGGCCCTGAGGTGGGGGGGTGTTTTCATGGTGATTCCAGACTGAGGCTGTTGACGCTGCTCTGTCACTGTCAGAAAGTCCCTCAGTAGAGTTTATACCTCTAAAGGCCCGACAGTTACCTTATGAAACCACATTTAAATTCACTCCATCAGTCAAATCAATCAATCACATGTAATTTGTTCAGCCCATATAACCACAGTTTGTGTCATAGATCTTAACAAGGGGCCACATCCTCTGTTCTTCACCTCAGCAACAGAGGAAAACAACACAGAAACCTCAAAGCCACATGTGAGGGAGCCGTCTCCCAGGACAGACAGATGACACTTCAGTTTGGTCCATGTCCCATCTGCTTACATGGAGGAGGCAGGGTTTATGACCTCTACTGCAGCCAGCAACCAGGAGGCATTCAAGATGCTTTGGCTTCACTTTTGGAAGCTGTGATGTCGTCCATTTTTATTTCTTTAAAGAGTTAAACATGTCCCAAAACGTCTGTCCAGTTTTAAAGAAGCACAAGATACAAGTTTTTCATGAGAAACATTTTATTTAAACCCGTAAAATATAAAGAGACTTGAAATGAAGTAAGATTCTGTTCTATTGTCAGGATGTTTGTGTTGTAATCTTCTCTGAGATAAAGAAAACTTCATTAAAACATTAGCTCAGGTTCAGCAGCCTTGAGAAGGATGATTGACACAAGGCCTCCGCAGGGGGAGGGACCAGCCTGGACAACTCAGGCTCTGATTGGCCGCCTCTCCTCTTGTTCTTATTGGTCACTTTGCGGTTCCTGGTTTGGATTCTGTCTTTCTTCATCGTCAGAGGCCTGTTGACCTGAAACACACAGGAGGAGTCAGTCTGAAGTACTGTGTGTACTCTGTACTACAGTCTGTAGGACCTGATGTACTCTGTAGTGCATTCGTAGTACAGTGTGTAGTACCTGCTGTAGTTTGTGGTACAGTGTTTAGTACCTGGTGTAGTTTTTAGTACAGTGTGTACTACCTGGTGCAGTTTGTAGTACAGTGTGTACTACCTGGTGCAGTTTGTAGTACAGTGTGTAGTTTGTGGTGCAGTTTGTAGTACCTGGTGCAGTTTGTAGTACAGTGTGTAGTTTGTGGTACAGTTTGTAGTACCTGGTGCAGTTTGTAGTACAGTCCACAGGCGTTACACACTGGTTGTCCTGCAGAGTTTCTCCTCCACAGTGTCGTAGTTTCTGTGTCACAGTTCACACACTGACTTTCTCTTCGCTGAGTCACCGACTGAAAACACAAAAACTCATTTATTCAAACATCACAATCACATCTCTGAAAACTGTTAGCTTAGCGTGTGTGTGTGTGTGTGTGTGTGTGTGTGTGTGTGTGTGTGTGTAGTACACTTCTTCTCTTTGGGCTCAGCAGGGGTCTGTTGCTGACTTCCTGTTGGCTGCTGCAGGTGTTACATAGGTGACGACCAGTGGCGTCTCTTCTCCACAGGGGGGCACTGTTGGTCTCACAGCTCACACACTCACGCTGTTCTAAACACACACACACACACACACACGTGAGTCATTCTCCCAAACAACAGACAGGTGGCGCTCAGGTGGATCTCTCACCTGGCTGCGGCCATGACAGACTGACAGGTGACACCCAATCAGCAGAGGGGGAGGAGTAACTGCTCCATCCAGGTGTTGAGGAGAGGTAGGTGGGGGGCGTGGTCAGAGGAGAGTGACCATATGAGGACGGGAAAAATGGGGGTGGGATATAAGCGGAGCTCAGTGATTGACAGCCTGAATCGTCCAACCAGACACAGGGACTGGCATTGTGGGTCATGATTAGTGATAGGAGGAGGACGTATGAAGGGGCGGGGCTAACCTGCAATGAAAAAAACTGATTATTTGAAAGTATTTTATATACAGTCACTGATTATCTTTATATACAGTCACTGATCATCTTTATATACAGTCACTGATCATCTTTATATACAGTCACTGATCATCTTTATATACAGTCACTGATCATCTTTATACAGTCACTCTATAATCCGTTAATAGATTAGATGTGAACAATCTGATTCAGTCAGAACTTTGTACACTATCTCTACTTCATTCATAAAATAAAAACCTCTTTTTAAATCTCTTTAGGAAGTTTAAAACAAAAGTCAGACAAACATTTTACAAACCTGATGATGATGATGATGATGGTGGTGATGATGGTGATAGAGGATGAGGAGCTGCTCAGAGTCACAGTCACTGTTGGTCTGAGAATGAGGAGGAGTAGGAGGAGGAAGAAGAGGAGGAGAAGGAGGAGGAGGAGAAGGAGGAGGAGGAGGAGGAGGAGGGGGAGAGGGAGGAAGTGTGGGAGGAGACAGACTCTGGTTCCTCCTCAGAATTTAAAAAGTGGAACGATGTGAACTGATTAAGTTGATTCTATTATACTGTTTTTACATGAAGCCTCATTATAATGACCAAAGTTATAACGATTAGCAGTATTATCAGGGGATTGTTAAAATGAGCTTCTTCTGCAACAATGAAGTTAAAACACTGCATTGCATCATGATCTGCATCTCAGGTGTGTGTGTGTGTGTGTGTGTGTGTGTGTGTGTGTGTGTGTCTGCTTGTCTCCGTCCCTCTTCACACGTCCCGTGTTGTGTAGCAGATGAACTACTTGTGCCCAAAATGTTGTTTTTAAATGTGTTTAAATTCTTGTCTCCATATTCGGAGGAGCAGGGGGTGGAGCCTGACTGACAGCTCGAGAACACGCCCACCGCCACCTGCCACATGCACTCATTGGACGGTACCAGCTGTCAATCACACTGTGGTACCCCCCCCCCAACACATCCGGTGCTTTATGGTCTGTTTGACTCTAAATGATCATAATTCACTAAATGAACATCAGCTGTTTGAAGAAGACTTGAAACTAGAGACTGAGACAGAAACTCCTGAATGTTTACTGACGTTATAAAGTGAGAAGTAGAGTCACTTTCTATAGACTTCTATAGAAACTACCAGAGGAGTCGCCCCCTGCTGGTCAGTACACAGAAGACAGATTTGAGTCCCCTCCACATTAGCTTCACTTTCTAGACCCTGAGTCTACGTTCATTCAGTTTTAAGGATTCACACACGTCACACGGTTCTTCACACATTGAGGCGGAGACAATATTCTAGACACATAACTGACAAACAGGAAGAAACCTCCGACGTTACATCTATTGATTAGCAAACTTTATTTACAGTTGTGAATCTGAACAGATGAAAATAAAGACGACATCTGTGAAACTGGCAACAAATAAATAAAATCATCAGGCGAATAAAATATGATCAACCGACCATGTTTGTTAGTTCAGAGGCAGGTGGCATGTCCCTGCAGCAATGCGGGGTCTACCACGCTGTTCTGCAGGGGCAAGTCCACTGAGAAGTCGGTAGGCGGGGCCTGTAGGCGCTGGCGGGGGGGTCGGCCCCCCCTCTGAGGGATGGGCAGCTCGGAGTGGTGAGCAGGAAGAGGGGAGGAGAAGAAGTATGGATGGAGGAGAGCCTGCAGAGAGGATGAGACTGGATCAATACAACAATTAATCAAGAAAGAAGCAAAGTGAGGGGAAGTTCACAGGGGGGCTGGAGCCCTAATCTGCCCTCTAGTGGACAAATGTTTTAATGTTTGTTGTTGTTCTACACTGAGTAACTACAAGTACGGCTGCAACCTGAGCTGAGTTGATTAGTCGATTATTTGATCTACTTTGATATTAGTTTGATAATCAACCATCTGTTTTATTTATTTCTGAAATATCAGTCACTCTAGTCTTCATACAAGAGATGTTTAAAGAAAAGAGACGGAGAAAAAGAGGTGGAGAGATCCTGACTTTTGGTTTCCAGTAAAGATCCTACATTTCCCATGATGCAGTTCAACAGTTCAATCAGACCACTAGGGGTCAATTCACAGAAACAGAAGGTAAAGGGGACCTCTGGTAGAACCCTGAGGAACTCCACCCTCTAGGTCTCCCCACACACCTGAAGGCTCACGCTCTGTGTCCTACCTGTCGGGCCGAGCAGCGCTGTTTGGACGGATACACCAGGAACTTGTAGAGCAGGTCGATGGCCTGAGGGGACGTGTCAGGGACAATCTCCTCCAATGGGATGGCTGGATTCTCCTTGAAGGTGATTTTATTATAATCTGGTAACTCAACGATTTCCTGCAGAGACACAAAGAGCAGGAAGGTTTACGCTGCGTGATTCTGTCTGATCGCTCACTAACACTGTATCTAAAATTAAAAACAAAGGCAAAGGGGCAGGTGCTGTCTTACGGGCCAGCTGTCCTGCGTTGGCGTGCCCAGCACTCTGAGGACGCAGCACAGCTGTTCGATGTCGTTCTCTCCAGGAAACAGAGGAGACGAGTTCAGCAGCTCCCCGAAAATACAACCGACCGCCCTGAAACACACGTTACACACATTCACACAACTGGGCCCCGACTTTCTCAGCTGTTTGCCTTCACAATGAGAACTCAACATAGTTTTCTCACCAAAGATCGACTCCCTCGTCGTACTTTCTGGCTCCGTACAGCAGCTCAGGAGCTCTGTACCACCTGAACACACACACACACACACACACACACACACACACACACACACACACACACACACACACACACACACACACACACACACACACACACACACACACAGCTTTATTCAGTGTTTTTACACACGTTTTTGTATTGAATCAGGAGGAGGAGGAGGAGGAGGAGGAGGAGGAGAAGACCTCTGAGGAGAATTCAGCTCCAGATAAAAACCTCCTGAACCATCAACACTGAACGGATCATAACCAGAAGAAGCTGACTGCAATGAAGACTACAACTCCCATCATCCCTCACTTGAAGTTTGTGAGCGCTACCTGGTGGCCACCTGGTGGCTGTACAGTCTTTCTCCTTCCTCACTGAAGAGTCGGGCGAGACCGAAGTCTGCGATCTTCAGGTGACCTGAGGAGCTGATGAGGAGGTTCGCTGGCTTCAGGTCCTACACACACACACACACACACGCGCACACACACACACACACACACAGACACACAATCAGGGCTTTTATTCTGAAGGGCTACATGTCTGAGACACAGCTGCAGAGCACAGTTCTCACCCGGTGCATGATGTTGTTGTGATGCAGGAAGGCGACGCCCTTCAGCAGCATCATCATGTAACCTTTGACCTGCGCCGGGGTCAGAGGTCTCAGGGAGTTCCTGATGACCTCAGACAGGTCAGAGAGCATGAAGTCAAACACCAGGACGAAGCCGGTACCGTGAGGGAAGACGTCCTTCAGCTTCACCACCTGATGAAGAGGAGGAGGAGGACGAAGAGTGACTGTACAGTTAACCTCTGACCTCTGACCTGACCTCTGACCTGACCCTCCTCTGGTACTCACATGCTGGTTGTCCTCAATCTCCTGCAGAGCCTTGATCTCCCTCAGAGCCTGGTTAGGGATCCCGTCCTCCAGCCTCCTCAGAGCCACTTTCTTCAGAGCCACTGTCTCTCCTGTCTGACACACACACACACACACACACACACACACACACACACACACACACACACACACACACACACGCACACACACACACACACACACACACACACAAGTTTCTGGACATTTTCCTTCTGTATTCTCACATGAACTCACTCTGACGTTTCCAGAGTTTTTATTCGGGGCTGGCAGAACAAAATATCCAGAGCAACTGACTTTGTCTCGTCCTCTTCTTCACAGCTGATCTCAGGTCTGTTTCACACACTGACTTCTTTACACCTGAATCACAGCGTCTGACGTCTGTGGTCGTGTGTCTAAACTGCTTGATTTTAAATAAAGGTTTGTCTGTTTTCTATCTTCTAACCTGCTGACGACTTTCTCATTCAAACCATCCCCTCCCAGGAGAGTTGTCCTGTCGAGCCCAGTTACCTCGACGTGTTTGGCCTTGAACACGATGCCGTGGGCTCCTTCTCCGACCCGACCCAGGAGGATGTACTGCTCCATGGCCTCTGCTCCACTGACCCAGGGACTGGTCACCTTCAGTGAGATTCTGCTGGAGTCACCGGAGGAACTTCAGTGATTCTCAGACCTGATGACGACATGGTGTGTTCCCACAGTGTGTGTTTGTGTGTCTGTGTGAGTCTCTGCTGGAGTTTCCTGTTGGAGCAGAAACAGAAAAACAGATCAACATGAACTCTGTTCACAAATATGTTCATTTATTCATTCTTCTCTTCCAGACTCGTGACACAAATATTTACTGAACTTTAATTCAAACAGTTCAAATGGAACCGAGCTGAGCTTCGAATCGGCTCAAACAACAACGACCCGGAACAAACCAGTCAAACACAAATCAGCTTTAAAGAAGAAAACATGACGGAGCCAGCTCGCGTTACCTTGGTAACCGACTGGCGAGGCTAACGCTAACGAAGATAAAACTTTAAACTCAAGCAGCGCAACGTGGAGAAAACAGGAAGTAAACATTGGAAATAAAACTTTAGCAGAACTCACACTCGCTCCCGCGCAGGACGATTTATTTAAAAGACGTTTTATGTCAAAGTAGCTAACGTTAGGTACAGAGCAGCTAGCAGTCCGCCATGTTTGTTTACAGTGACGTCATGACAGCACCAGCTACAGATCCGGAGCAGATAGAACAGACTCATGTAGAACAGACCATGCAGATCATGTAGAACAGACTCATGTAGAACAGACTCATGTAGAACAGTCACCTATATAGAACAGACTCATGTAGAACAGACTCATGTAGAACAGTCACCTATAGAACAGACTCATGTAGAACAGACTCATGTAGAACAGACTCATGTAGAACAGTCACCTATAGAACAGACTCATGTAGAACAGACTCATGTAGAACAGACTCATGTAGAAACAGACTCATGTAGAACAGTCACCTATAGTACAGACTCATGTAGAACAGACTCATGTAGAACAGTCACCTATAGAACAGACTCATGTAGAACAGACTCGTGTAGAACAGTCACCTATAGAACAGACTCATGTAGAACAGACTCATGTAGAACAGACTCGTGTAGAACAGACTCATGTAGAACAGACTCATGTAGAACAGTCACTTATAGACCAGACTCATGTAGAACAGACTCATGTAGAACAGTCACCTATAGAACAGACTCATGTAGAACAGTCACCTTTAGAACAGACTCATGTAGAACAGTCACCTTTAGAACAGACTCATATAGAACAACTCATATAGAACAGTCTCATGTGGAACAGTCCCCTATAGAACAGTCATCTATAGAACAGACTCACCTATAGAATAGACTCATATAGAACAGACTCGCCTATAGAACAGACTCATATAGAAGCAACTCCCCTATGGAACATTAACCTATAGAACATACTCATGTAGAACAGTCACCTGTAGAGCAGACTCACCTATAGAACAGACTCATGTAGAACAGTCACCTATAGAGCAGACTCATGTAGAACAGTCACCTATAGAGCAGACTCATGTAGAACAGTCACCTATAGAGCAGACTCATGTAGAACAGTCACCTGTAGAACAGACTCATGTAGAACAGTCACTGAACAGTCACATGTAGAACAGTCACATGTAGAACAGACTCATGTAGAACAGTCACATGTAGAACAGTCACATGTAGAACAGTCACATGTAGAACACAGACTCATGTAGAAGAACAGTTTCATTGGAAGCGTCTGTTCTATATACTCTAGCTCTGTGGCTCCAACAGGTGCTCACTGCTTTTACTTTGAAATGCAGAAGTATTTCCTGCGGTCACATGAAGTACTTCCGGTGCAGTACAGAGTGTTTACATCTGCTTTCGGTCCGTTAACGGGAGCGCGTGTGTCGGTACCGAGTCAGAAACGTTACCGGTGACCGCAGCCGGAGGTTGACAGGTTCACAGCCGCCGGACACGTCTTCACCACCGGGAGTGTTTAATGAGGAAGCGGTGACGATGTCTCTGCCCGCTAATGCTAATGCTAATGCTGATGCTAATGCTGATGCTAACGTGGAGCAGAAGGTGCTTCAGTATGAAAACTTCATAAACGATGTTCTGAAGAGAGATTTACAGTAAGAAAAATAATAAGAATATATTGATCTTGTAGCGCTGATAACACTCATTCATTAATCTAATACTGTACATATATAACTATTTGTCAGCAACAAACACTGATACTCAGATATGTGTTTATGTAACTGTATAATAACAATAATGCATAAATAATGTAATAACGTGTAATATTTGTTGTGCAGGAAGGTGTTGGAGCAGAGAGACGAGGTTTATGAGAAGATCAGTCAATATCTGCAGCTGAAGAACACAATACACACTCTGCAGGTGCACACACACACACACACACACACACACACACACACACACACACTGTCAACAGATTTGTATTTTTTATCAAGAAGAAGCAACGTCTCTTCAGATAAAGTCAGTAAAAATAATCTTACCGTTTTAAAGCAGAAGAAAAAAATCAGGAATAAACAAAAGTCAATGTGGAATTCTGTTTATATTGATTATTGTTATATATGAATGTTCAGACTGGACGAATCAGAACACGCAGATTTCTGAAGTTTATCTTCATCAATGAATTAAAAGATGTTTTGCTGATAATTTGATTAACTGAAGAATCCACTGACTATTTCTGCTCTAATGTTTAGACTGAATGTTGTTTACATGTTATATGTGAGCGTCACATGTCAGAGGCGTGTTCACATGCTGCTGAGTCAGAGTGGTTTGACCATGATGTCACCGTGTGTGTCCCTGCAGGAGGTGGGATCTCAGCGGCTGAAGACAGACGTTGATCTTGGCTGTAACTTCTTCGTCCAGGCTGAAGTGTGAGCTCCTCATCAATCACTCTGATCAACAGCTGATTGATCACAAACCACAGAACCGATCACTGTGAACTCACCAAGACGACACAGGGATCAATTCCTGTGTCTCAGTTCAGGGGGCGGGACCTTCAGAGGATGGAGACGTCTGGTTTACAGACGACTTCCTGTTTGCGTCACAAGCTTGTCCCGCCCTCATCGTTGCGTCGTTAGCTATGTTGAGCCGCCTCCCACGCTCCAGCTGCGCCGTCTGCATAAAGTTTGTGAGCTAAGATCGTTAATGTCCATTCATCAGTTAAATTTCGCAGCCGCAGTGAAGATGGTGGCGAGAAGTTCTCGACAACAGAGAGCAGGCGGTCGTCGTTACTGTCCATGTTGAGCTGCTGGATACTGTCGACACTACCACAAGGGGGCGTCACATACCTTCAGAGCTATTGGCTGCTGTAAATCATAATCCACGATACACGCAAATATGAGGAATCAAACATGATGTCTTTCACTTTCAGAAAAACAAAACGTCTTTAATGTGTGTCTCTGACAGGGAGGACTCGTCCAGAATCTTTGTGGCGATTGGTTACGGGTTCTTTGTGGAGATGACTCACGACGAGGCTCTGCGATTCATCGAAAAGAAGACGAATCAGCTCACAGCGTCAGTTCATCATCGGTCATGTGAAATCACCTCAAACGCCAAATGAAACGTGTCGTTCTTAGTTTTCATGAGGTTTTATTTCTGCAGATCTTTTCATTTCATTACTGTCAAACTGAGTTTGAACAAATGTAAAGAACTTAAAGATGTAAACAGATCATGTCACAGAATATTTGTGTTAGCTCAATGCTAGCTATGTCCATTGTTGTGGGTGTTAGATGCTAAACATGCTAACATTATGTGTTTCAGTTTCACGGAGCAGCTCACCAAAGACTCCGCCAAAATAAAAGCCAACATCCGCATGGTGCTGGAGGTACAGTCACTGTGACAACTCATCTCTGATCAGTTTCTTGATAGAACTTTTTTATGATTATCGATTATCAATTATGACTCAGACCTGCATCTACCAGTTAATTACTTTATTGATAAACCATAATTTTACTTAACTGACACTTTAGTCTCATTGAACTACAACAAACATTAATAAAATTATTAGTTGACGTTAATTCCTAATATCTTAAATTATATTTTAATATTGTCATGGTGACAGATTTTATTGAGGATATCTGTGAGTTCCCCTCCAGCTCTGCAGCCGGTGCCTTGCTCAGTGGCAATGCTGAGACCACATTTTGAAACTCTGAGCCTCCCTGCTAAATATTTGCTCAGTATTGATCATAATAATGATCAGTCATTGAAGAATCATCAAATTTGAAGCAGACATTAGATGTAGACTGTGTCTTGTTTTATGTGAGGAATCTGATTGGTTCTTGTTCTTCCTCGTCCTCAGGGTCTGCGGGAGCTGCAGGGACTGACTGACCTGCCAGAGAGTAGAAGAAGAGAGGTTTTCTAGACGTGTGGATAAACTGCTGTATGTTCGGAGGATGGACAGTTCAGGACGGACTTTTAAAGACTCGACCTGATCTCTGCTCAGCTCAAGGATTCAACATGGACGTTCAATAAATCACATCAGCAGTTTGTTCTGATATTAATGAGGGGAGGTGGGATCAAATCGTCATCGGAGGACATTTTAACGCTGGTGAATCTGTGACAGACGTGGACTCTGCAGGACTCGGACAGAAGTGAAGCCTCTGGACTGCAACCACATGAGCGGAGGCTGTTGCTGATGTCCACATACTTTTGTAAATGTTTGCGTAAACAGTTGTTCGGCAGATGTGATTCGTAGAAAAATAAGATGCTGACTGTTGAATTCAGGAGCAATAAAGTCACACTGATTAAAACGTGAACCATCAGAAATGCTCAGTCAACAACACAGAGCCTGTTGCCGTGGAAACTGGTTGATAAATAGAAGCAGTGGCGTAAAGAAACAGAGCGATGGTGATTCTTGAAATAGACACAGCGTCAACACACAGGAAGTCACTGTTCTCGCAGGATTTAAAAACCAACCGATCAGATGAAGCATGAGAACAATCAGCTTAATGAAAATAATCATTAGCTGCACTAAATGAAACAGTGAATCAGCTCCTGCATTAATGCATCAACAATAATCTGATGACACAGTCACCTGCTAATAAGTGTTTCTGTTTAATGCTGAAGACTTTTACTTTGAAGATCAAAAGATGAAGATCAGGTTTTATTTCATGGTGAGTAGAACACAGTGACAGCAGCCTCTGTACTTTTGAAGATGAAATAAGGAAATAAATGAATAACAAATATTATTGACACCAATTATGGTTCCATCAACAAATAGTTCATAAAACAAAAAAGTCACTAAAATTAGTTGTAGTTAAAGAATGAAAGAGGAAATAATCAAGTTCTATTACTTTAACTGTATTTAAATACTTGAGTTACTTTACTGAGTTACTTTCCAATACTGTAAAAATGCGGAAAGAGGTGAAACTTCAAGCGCAACAGACTTATGTTGAAAATCCTCCCCGGAAGTATGACACCGTTGGTGGCGGGTAACTTGACGCAATGAGGGGGCGTCAGTCCAAACAGGAAGAGACAGGAAACACCTGAGTGATGAAGTTTGCTTCTCATCGCTCCTCCACCACAAACTTCTTCTCCCCGGTGTCGGAGGCCTGAGGCTCGGCTCCGCGGCGGCGCTGCCCGGGTCTGACGCACCAGCAGCGGGAGAGGAGAGGAGGGGGCAGCGTCCAGGCAGCACGCTAGGCTAGCTGGTTAGCATGCTAGGCTAATAACTTTAGCCCTTACGAAGCCTCAACTTGGAGAAACTTTGTTAAAATCACGCGGATCGTTGGTTTCTGAACCACCGATCCGCGGATCAGCTGGAATATTAGAATTTCTCACATTTACCGCTTTATTAACGCCGCCCGGAGGTGTTAGCATCTCAGCTAGTTAGCTCCCATCCGCGCCGTGGACGGATCGAGGCTCGGTGGGGAGATGAGGCGCAGAAACAAACACGTCACACACGGTCACTGACACTTCGTGAGCACCGAGCGATGAGCTGCACGCGCGGCTGTTAACCGCGTCTGAAGCGTCACGGTGTGTTTCCTGCGGCGGAGGCGACTGACAGGTGGAGCGCAGCGGGGTTGTTAGCATGGAGGAGCCGGGCAGCGGCTCCTGTGAGCGGTTACATAACCACAGCAGGTCCGGAGAGAAGCTGCTGGACGTTTCATCCCGATCACACAGACTCTGACAGCTGAGCCCTGCTGCGAACACACACACACACACACACACCACAGTCAACACAACAACAACAGCAGCAGCAGCATGGAGGAGGTCTGAGGCTGCAGAGACAGAAGAACAACATCCCGCTGAAGATGGAGTCAAACCCGCTGATAAACGGTAAGAGATGGAACCTCTTCACACTGTGTTTACATGCTAGTGTGTGTCTGTGTGTGTGTTACAGGAACAACAGGTGTGTGGCAGCTGCTGAGGCCTCAGCTGCCTCCATGTGTGCGTGTGCAGGATGGTGGAGCAGACTGGTCCAGGTTCAGACCTGCAGGCTGAGCGCTCATCCACATGAGAGGAAGTGGGTGAAATGTTGAGCTCAGTCCAGATCTCACACATCGACCACAGGCAGTGATGGAGACTAAACATCAACTCCTCACAAGCAGAGACAGGAAATCAAGCTGAATGAGCATCTCCACTTCCTCCCACTGTACAAAACTGAAGCCAAATTATCTCTGATATGAACGCTGTCATCTTCTGCTGATGACGTCGTTTAGAGTCAGAGTCTGGGCAGTCGGCCAAACAGGAGTCAGTCTCAGCTGTCAATCAGTCTCTTTTCATATCAAATACACCAAACTGATCAGAAATGTGAACATCAGTGTGATAACAACAACCTGAAATGACAGAAACCATCTTTGAGAAACATTTGGTAAGCTTTGTTTGCTCCATATCCCATCTGCCAACATGGAGGAGGTGGGGTTTATGACTGGCTGTCTCCGAAATCATTCACTAATCACTATATAGTGAATATAGTTGTTCCCACAATGCATCGTGAAAAGTAGTGAACAGCCAATGGTCACTAACCAAGTAAAATATACCATCATGCTTGTGGCGGAGCGAGGGCATTCAACACCTAAAAGTATCAGCAGTATAAATTTAACATTGAAAATGTCAGATTTTCCAACGACCAACGTAGTTATTGTTTTTTGTCATAATCCTGAGACAATGACGTAATTCCCAGCGCAGAGAAGATGGACAGGGTAATGTCCAGAAGTGTTTTTAACTTTTGCAGATGAGCTCACGATATACTTCTCTTATATAAAAGCCACTATGTAGTGAAGTAGGGTTTAGAGTTCAGACGCAGCCTGTGGCTTCACTTTTGGGAGCTGGCATGTTGTCCATCTTTATGTACAGTCTGTGTGTGTATATATATATTTGTGTAATGTATGTATATGTATGTGTGTTGAAGTGCCTTTGAGCAGCAGAGTCGACTCCCTCCAGGACAAACTGCTCTCTCTCTTACTCTCTCTCTCTGTGTTTGTTCCTCTCTCGCCCGCTGTCCTTCTCCCTTGGTTACAATTGATGAAAGGTCTCACCATGGCGATGGTTTCCAAGGTGTTTGATAGGTTAGTTATGTAAGAGGTCTGCCAATGGTACTGAGGCTGATCTGCATGTCAGTGTGAAGTGAGACAGACACTGGTTCACGAGTAGAGAGCTCAGTCACCTTAATGCACTTCCTGTCTGTCCACCTGTCTCACTGTCTCCCTCTGCCTGCGTCCATTCAAACTGCTCGACCACAGACCAGGGCCCCCCCACCAGACTATCTGTCTGTCACTGATTGAAGACATAAACACTTGTGTTGACGTTTTCCTGACAAAGAGTTAAGTTTTAAATCCACCACCATCTCCACGACTGAGACACTTGACGACGTCACCGTAACTCGATGAATCTTAACATTCTCGTCACAGGTCGTTAACATGGAGACGATGATGTGTAAAGATTTGAATCCATCTCAGGTGTCCATCTTCCACGCTCTCACAGTTTGAACAGACTGTTGTGTTAGCCCCGGCGACACCTAGTGGCCAGAGGCGTTATGTTTTAAGGTTGACTTGTGAACACAACATCTCAGAAACACCAACTGGGAATTTCTTCAAATTTGGCACAAACGTCCAGTTGAACTCAACGATGACCTGATTAGATTTCAGGGGTCAAAGGTCACGAAGAACAGATATATTAACATGTAATTTGGTACTGATTTGTTATTGATGATGCCCCCCCCCCCTTTCTCTCTCTCAGCCATGGACCCGTCCATCACGCTGTGGCAGTTCCTGCTCCACCTGCTGGAGGACCAGCGGCAGCGTCACCTGATCTCATGGACAGGTGAGGACGGAGAGTTCAAGCTGCTGGACGCTGAAGAGGTCGCCCGACTGTGGGGACTCCGCAAGAACAAGCACAACATGAACTACGACAAACTGAGCCGAGCGCTGAGATACTACTACGACAAGGTACTAGTACTACGAACAATGAATCCCACATCAGTGATTGGCTCAGTAGTTCATTTATTCACATGTTTTTCCTTGTTTGTGTTTGTGTTGTTGTTGTCGTCTTTCAGAACATCATCAAGAAAGTCAGTGGTCAGAAGTTTGTCTACAAGTTTGTCAGTCAGCTTGACCCCTCCCTACCTGAGGGGGTGCCTAACGGAGAGGACAGCCAGAGGAGGGAGAACACCGACCCAACCAGCCAATCAAAAGGCCTCGGGGGCGTGGCCTCAACCTGTCCATCAAAGGGCTTGCCCCAGGTGCACTTTGACTTCCTGTGTTTGTTGTTTTGTGTGTTTCTGCAGAATGAATATTAATAATACGTAATAATATTTATGATCGTATCGATCGATTGATTTCTGTATTGATCTGCAGCGCTCGTCACCCAGCACCCTCCTTAAAAGCTCCAGAAACGACTACATGAAGTCCGGCCTCTACTCCACCTTCACCATCCAATCACTGCAGGCCTCGCCCAACCCACGGCCAATCAAAACAGAGCTGCTGCTGCAACAAGACGCAGCGCCCAAGGTGGAGCGCACGCCCAGAGAGGTGAGACGCGATCACATGATTAATGACGTCAGAGAAGTCATAACAAATCAGAGATGCTCTCTGATGCGACATATGTCAGGTTCTTTTAGAAAATCAAGGAAACAAAACAATTACAGGAAGTTACAGACGTTTTGATTCTGAGGGATAATTATAAAATGATAATCTAATATTTAACTATAATGGTAATTAGTAACATCACAGCTGGTCTCAGATCAGTTCCTGGTTCTTCACATTTGTCAGATTAAAGAATGTCAAGACTCTAACTTCTGCCTCTTCCTCTTGGCTCCCTCGTCCTCCTCAGGTCTGTGTGTTGTCAGAGTCTAAACCTCTGTCAGTAGGTGGCGTTGTTGACTCGTCTCTTCAGGTGATCGTCACTCAGCCGTCTCCTTGTCCGACTCCGGCGCTCAGTCCTCAGATACCAGCCAGCGCCACCAGCCAATCACAGGTGGGTATCAGGCCCTGTCCCCTGATTGGTCAGGTTTTTACTCCTGCTCTCCAGAGGACCGACCCTTTAGATTTTAATGAGCTCTCCTCTGGTGCCACCTTCAGGTCAGACTTGGTGTCATTTTTCTATTTCTCCTTTCCCAGAATCCCCCTGCTCCTCCTCTGAGCGAACCCCCGCAGATTTATCTCACCAGTGTCGGGGATTCGTCCTCCTTCACCCCTCTCATCCCCCTCCAGGGCCTTCAGGGGCCACAGCAGGACGACGTCAACCACGCCGCCAGCTTCCCACCTCACTCCCACACTGCTCCTCACGCCCCGCCCGTCTTCGTCATAATAAACCCGCCTCCCCTCCAGCAACAGCAGCAGGTGGCCATGACTCCTGCTCTTCCTTCCCTTGCGCCTCCTCCCCCCACTCGTCCTCCTCCCCCCCCCATCATCATCAAGGAGGAGAACCTGCCATCAGAAGAGGAGCTGCTGGAGATAGTCTCTCTGGAGGAGAAACAGAGGGAGGAGGTGAGACACTTTTCTCATTTACAGGTTGTTATGTTGTCAGATGACACAACTCCTCCTACTCCTCCTCATCTTCCTCTGTCATCACTTGTTCTCATGACTCCTCTCTGTTTCCTCCTTCCCGGTTCAGGACCCAGAGCCCCCCCTCACCATTGTGGAGAGTCCGCCCCCGACCTACATGGAGCTCAGGGTCGGAGGTCAGCCACCTGCAGGGCAGAGGGGAGTGGAGGGGGAGGTCAAGGTCACAATAATAGGTAACGTGTGTGTGTGTGTGTCTGTGTGTGTCGTGTGTCTTGTGTGTCTGTGTGTGTCTGTTATAATGAACTCCAGTTTCTCTCTCTGTCAGATCCCTCCGTCCCTCCTGTAACCCCCACCTCAGCTGTGACCCCTCCAGTGACCTCCACCTCGGACGCAGCTCCTCCCAAACCAAAGAAGCCACGGGGGCTGGAGCTGCCCTCCTCCCCCTCCCTCCCCCCCGGCCTCTCTCTGGATAAGGTGTGCAGCCTGCGCTCAGCAGACGAAGCCATTGACCTTTAACCTTAATGATAATTGACAAGATTGACCACATGTGTTTCATCTTATGACATCACTTCCTGTTTGTTTCCTGTGCAGGTGAATGCAGCTGTGAACAGTTTACTGGCTCCGGGATCAGCGACCAACACGCTCACCCCGACCGTCATCACCTCCCACGCACTGGTAAACTCAGCTGTATGTGCATGTGTGCGTGTGCATGTTTCTGCGTGTGCATCCCAGATAACTTGTGCGTCTCTTTGTCCAGACGCCGGTGCTGTTGACTCCCAGTCCTCTTCCTTCCACCATCCACTTCTGGAGCACGCTCAGTCCCATCGCTCCTCGCTCACCAGCCAAACTCTCCTTCCAGGTAATACCCAGAGCCGGCAAGGTAACAGCCACGAGTCACATGACGTCAGCACAGGTTGTTGTGATCTGTCACCACGTCTGATCTTCACCACACGATCATTGGGACTTAAACCTGACCACAGGAGATCACCTCATAAACATAGAAGTACAGACATACAAACACACTGTGTACTGTGTGTACATGTACCTCTTCCAGGTCACAGAGAGAGGGACACACACACACACACACACACACACACACACACACACACACACACACACACACACACACACACACACACACACACACTCTGCAGGTCTCTGGCTCAGTTTTTCTCCATCTGTTCATTGAAAATCACAAACAGATTTGTCTCTGGTCTTTTTTCAAACCCTTCATCTCCCCAGTATAATCCAGAATAAAGAAACAGTCCCTGTTAGTCTGTATAATCCAGAATTAATAAATATTGTCTCTGTGTCTCTTTGTGTAGTTTCCCACTAACGGCAGTAATCAGATCCACATCCCAGCTCTGAGCGTCGATGGTCTCTCCACACCTGTGGTCCTCTCCCCTGGTCCCCAGAAGTCCTGAGCCCCCCCTGCCCGAATCACACAGCTCGTCACCGGGCTCCTGACTCTTCTGGCGAGGCCCCTGGCCCCCTGGAGGGTCGGAGGAGAACTGCATCTGGACTGCCTCTGAAGCACTCCGCTCAGGTTCAAGCTCATCGTGTGACTGGTAAGAGCGGCAGGTTTGATTGTTGGAGTCTCTGAACTGAGCAGGACGACGTCTGAGCATCGTTCATTGTTCAGTCTTTTCTTGTAGCGACCTCAGACGACGTGTCGAGGGGTTGTCGGAAAACGGGATTCTTCTCTTCACTCGCACCACAAGAGGCTGACAGATGATGAGGTGGAGGGATATTTCTTCTTCTGAGGGCTTTAACTGACAGAATAACTTTACAGATTGTTTTTAATTTGATTAAATGAACAGAGAAGAATCACAAATGTTTTTCTTCAGTCCGACGGAATCCGTTAACGATGGGAAACATGGAGAAAAGAAAAACATTTGTTTAACATTTAACCAACGTCTGTTCTTTTTTGGGTTTGACTGATGGAGGATCTGTTTCAAACAGAAACCGTGTTTTTTTTAATCATCTGAGGAGATTTTTGCACATCTGGAATCGACCTGATTCGTTAGGAAACATCTGGAAATCGCTCGGAGCTGAAATC
Source organism: Hippoglossus stenolepis (assembly GCF_022539355.2). Classification (NCBI taxonomy): domain Eukaryota; kingdom Metazoa; phylum Chordata; class Actinopteri; order Pleuronectiformes; family Pleuronectidae; genus Hippoglossus; species Hippoglossus stenolepis. Next base: position 1,836,296 of record NC_061488.1, read on the forward strand.
AGATTCATCTTTAATGTTGCTCAGAACTTTTTACTTTGAAAAAGTGGTTATTTATTTCTCTTTCTTGTTTTCACTCCTGAATATAACTGGACTGTTTCAATCAACTAAAAAGGTGCGTTTGATTTACACACCCTCACATGAGGTCAGTTATTTCAGCATCATTTTATAAACCTTCCTCCAAAAAACGACTTTTACAGACACTTAGGGTTTTTTCTTCGCTCTTATTGGCCGCTTTTTAAGGCCACGCCTTTCCACACTTATGCATGGCCTGTTATTGGACTGAACTCATCAGCGTTGCGTTGAACCGACCAATCATAGCTGATGATGATGATGGACTCGTCAGTTTTTACTCAGCCAAGTTATTTCTCTATAAATGTCTCAGATTGTATATTTTGTAAAAGAGACTTGAAGAAGTTTCGTCTTGTGATTCTTCAGGAGATAAATGTTTGGGGTCAAAGTTTAAATGACGTCTGACAGTCACTTTCCTCTGGCTGTGAAGTATTGATCAGCGTGTTTGTTTATTGATTGATTTACGTGTATTCTTCATTCCAGACGTAAAGTAGATTTTTCTAGGAGCAGCTCTAATTGATGAATGTTGTTGCAGTGACGTTTTGAAATCACAGTCGTTCTCGCTCTTTTTAAATCCGAGGAGTTCAGGTCCGAAAAAAAGTTTCACTTTTTATTCCCCAAAAAATCCAAAGTGATGAACCTGTGGACAGAGTCTGGTTCCTCTGAAAAGACTGTTGTTGATGTTGTTGTTGTTGTTCTTGTGATGCTAGCTGAGCTCTGTGGTTGCCATGGTAACCTGACCTGACTGTTGCTGCTCTTGTTGCTGAAGCTCCTTGTGATGACGCTGTTAACATGTTTCTATGCTTCTGTGTGTGATGACAAGGCTGCTGACTCCCTCACACACACACACACACACACAATATATATGTACACTCAGTGACCTGGGCCCTGTACTACGCAGCCGGACTTATACATTACATTACATTTAGCTGAGGCTTTTATCCAAAGCGACTTACAATAAGTGCATTCAACCATGAGGGTACAAACCCAGAACAACAAGAATCAAGAAAGTACTATTTCTTCAAGAAAAGTTCAGGTTAAGTTCGGGGTTTCCAGTCCTACGAAGCTTGTTCACTTCCTATCGGGGTAAATCACCATGGTAACTTATGCTGAGCAGATAACCTGCTCCAGGTTAAGTTGCAGATAAGGGATCAAACCGTATAAAAGCTCCGCCCACTGACCAATCAATTCCTTTGAACCGTGACATCAGCGTTCTTAGAGGATCCGTGGAGCTGGTGTGGATTGTTCGAGTCTGAGGAGGACCAGGGTCTTCAGAGACCCACAAGATCCTTTGAGCTCCTCTGATGAGTTTCTGAAAGATCTAGATTCTCCTCAGAGGATAAACCTCTGTCAGCTGCTGGAGCCGAACAGAACCAACCTGACCTGTTGGAGCAAAGTGCTCACAGAACCACAGACTGCACCTGCTTCACCTACTGACACTGATGTACTGGGCGAGTTAGCGGAGGGATATCAAGACATAGTTTAATACTTTTATCCTTTGAGAAGCTTTATCCTATGAAATTTAGTATTTATTTAGAATGGGAGATGGATCGTTTGCAGATGTAACTTGTGACAGTCTCTCTCTCTCTCTCTCTCTCTCTCTCTCTCTCTCTCGAAATGGCGCACGAAAATCGGTCCATATGTGTTTATTGAGTAGTGATGTCAAACGTTTCCCCCACAGTGTGTCCTCAGTCAGTTCAGACAGTGTGTGTCAAACTAAAGCTCATTATAGAGGCTACATCATGTGATTAGGCGAACAAACAATGATCACATGAATAGAAAAGAAAAGATTGTTTTTTGTCTGTTGTGATTGATCTGATTGGTCAGTAGTTTGGTCATTGACAGGTTTTGATCTCTTATCTCAAACTGCTTCGGAGTCGGTTAGTGATTTAGCATCAGTTCCCATGGTGATTTACCTCAGTAACAAGTGATCCAGCTTCATGGGACTTGGAAGAGTTGAACCTGGATAACCTCAGATCCTGCTTCATAGTTCAGAACCCAGGTCTGAGACCTGAACTGGACAAAATGTCCTCACAACTATGGTTTTAAACCAAACTTTGATCTCACAGACATAACAAGACATGAACATATGCAAACACACACACACGCCTGGACTGTCGGGAGCTGAGTGAAGCTGGAGTCTGAGTTTCAAGACATTTGTAAATGATGACGCAGCCGCCCACATTCTGATTGGATCTTATCAGTCACATGACTTGACTATCAGCGGTGAACACCTCGTCATCAGAAGGGAAATCCCTGCTCTTTCTTTTTACTATCGCTGAGCACTAAGTGACCAACTGCAGAGTAGACAATCTACTTCCTGTTTACACCACATGACCAGTGCACATGAATGGTCATGTGACAGGTGTGTTAGTGTGGATGGAGATTATTTCTGATAAGGAGCTAAAGCTCGGGTCATTTTTGTCAATTTGGGGCGAAGCCTAGAATTACAAATATCTTTCATCAAAACACTGAGAAAAAGACTCAGTTCAATGTAAAGAGAAAACGGGAAGAAATGTTTTATATTTGAGCTGAAATGAGATTTTTATTTTGTTTCTTTAACGAATCATCAGTTCTGATTTGCGGGAACTCAAAAGTGCCACATGAAGAAGACGAAGAGTTCAGGGGTGGAGCTGGTTTTCTTACAGATGTACGAACACTCTTAAACACTTGGCAGAAAAGACAATGATGTTAAAAAATAAACCAAGCTTGTTGAATTGTCTCTTCAGCCTCACGTCAGCTCCTGACGGGGACATTTCCCAGCCTCAGCAGTGATGTAAACGCAGCTCCAAGCCATTGTGTTTGACTGTTCTCTAGAGCATGACTCTATTTTTCTATTACAGACGACGAGTTTATTTTGTCAATAAAGTTTAGTGAGTGAACGAAGCCTTAAAGATTCTGAGCTGCAGCAGAAGAAAGAAACGGTCGATGTTTTTAAACTGCATGATGAAGAAAAAGCCATTTACAGACGACATTGTGACGTTATGCTAACATTTCTCTCACCAGCAGAACACCAAGAATGTTTTTATATTCATCAGCGGGAGCATTGCATTCTGGGTAATGTCTAGGTTAGTTTAGAGCTGGAGGTTCACTGTAAAAAATTGTGTGCCGCTTTGATAAGGACGTTTTATTGACCATGTTCAAAAATGTTTTATCTTTATCTGGAACAATAAAGTTTGATTTGAAGTTAAAGCAAATCAGAAACATTTTCTATAAATCAGTGCAGTGATTTGATTATTGATGTTTGATTTATGTTTGTTCACGCCTCCGTGAGTCGAACACGTTTGGCCCTCCAAAATAAAAGTGGCACAACATTTTTCACGTGTCCGTTAATCCAGCGCTGTTGCAAACAAAAGGTCGTTTCACATTGTGTGACGCGTTTTGTGATCATTGTGAGCGACGCCATGTTGTCATGCGGAGCTTTCTGTCTGATCAGCTGCTGTTGCTATGGAGAAGAATCGATGTCGGTTAAAGGTTTAGAAATGACCTCTGATTGGATTATTCACTGAAAGTTGACCCCTTTACTAAATATGTTCTGTGACCTTTGACCTTTTGTCAGGTCAGTGTTCGTTTTGATGATTCAGAAACAAAACATTATTTTGACAAACTTGTCATACTCAGAGGTGCTGAGTGTGTCCCATGATCCTTTGCAGCAGGATGAGGTCGGACAGAAAGCTCCGGAAGCCTTCGATCTTCTAATTGTAAAGTTTTTATCTTCAAATCTTTTTGTGTACATACATGAAATATAACCTGAATCTATATATTCTGTACTGACGAGTGTATTTCATGTGTTGTTTCCGTGGCCAATCGTCGCTGTCAGATCCTGCGTGGCCCTGCCCCTCCTGGCCTCTGATTGGTCGAGGAGTTTATTGATGTAAGGGGTGGGGCCTGCTTTTATTTTTCTGAGACAGAGTTCAATGTGTCCACGACATATTTACTGGAAAAACTAAAGATATTTTTTATGGACTTTTGTGTAAATGTTCTTCAAATTATTCTACTCGTTTTCTACGAACACGCACACACGCACACGCACACGCACACGCATGGAAACTCACTGTCTTCCCCCAAACTTAAACCTGATTTAACCTGAACCTTAAAACTGCATAAAAAGTACTTGGGACGACACAGTGACACAGTCTCGCAGTGGGAAATAGAAACAAACGCACACACCACACACACATTGGAGTAAAATAATAAAACTATTTTGTTGTGTACACTCTGACTCGTCACTGACTCTCCTCATGTCACCGTTTTATTTTTTTTATTACCGTTAATTAAATAACTTTGTATGTTTGGCGTTCTACAGGTGAAGAGACATCGTCCGGGTGAGTCTCGGATATTTAGACGCCATCGTGTCTAGAGAAGATGTGACGTCACAACAGTCATGTCAGCTGAGAGGCGGGGCTTATTATGAGTGCCACCTCCTCCACTAACCATTGAAGCAGTGTTGAAAGAAATCTGTGTAACTGGGTAACTAGTAACTAAAACTAATTAACAAGTAACTGAAACGCAGTATCTAGTAACCAAAACTTTGGAACCAGTAATTAAGACCAAGTAACTAAATACTTTAAGTTAAGTAACAGTAACTTAAACTAGGTAACTACTTATATGTGTTAACTGGTAAATAAGGCTAAGTAACTAAAGCCTAGTAATCAGCATCTAAAACCAAATAAGTAGTAACTATAAGTAACTAGTAACTAAAATGAAGCAACCATTAACTAAAACTAAGTAAACCGTAACAAATGCAAGTAACCAGGTACAAAAACTAAGTTTCTAGTCAGTCGTGTTGTGAGATGTTCTGTCCCTTTTAAAGGTTCAATGTGTTTATTTTAGTGACATCTATTGGTGAAGTTGCAGATTACAACCAACTGAACTAAACATTAGTTCTGGTGTGAAAGTGTACCTCTCCCCTCCAGCTCTGCAGCGCCCCCACCTGGTAAAGTCAGGAACTTGATTCTTAGTCATTGATCGGTTTAGTGTCTGATCACTGATTACGTGTGTTAAAGTCGACTTTGTTTTTCAGACACAATCAGCTGATTCATCAGAATGTTCACATCGATGAGCTGTCACCATGACGACCGCACACAGCACCCATCAGTATGATTCATCCTCATCTGCTGCTCAGAAACACGACAGAAACCTGTTTTATTTCATCCTTTAAATTAGATTTTTTTTAAATTATATGTGAAAATAAAATGAAGGATGTGAGCTGTGAAAGTTACAGAAAGAATTACATTTATTTTACATGTACTTTTGATTTTTTTTTTTGGTCCATGTCCCATCTGCTAACATGGAGGGGGTGGGTACATGACCTGCACCCAACCACCAGGGGGCAAGCCAGATGTTATGGAACTGTGATTCCGGCTCAGACAGGAAACGTCATCGAGGTCACGCTCAATAAAAATATTGATGTTTGATTCATGTTGTTCACCTGGTGTGTTCAGGGACCCTGGGAAAATGAAGACACGTGTTATATCGTGACAATGAAAAATGTTATATTTTTAATATTGTGCTTGTGATGTCAGTGTTCATGTCCCCCCCCCCCTCACCTCATCACACACACACACACTGTCTGACGGGAATTAATGTTTACTTCAGTGTTAATCCAGACTAAGCTGGATTTCAGAGGCAGCAGGATTGTTTTCACTCAGCAGGAGTTCACACTGGGAAACACGCGCACACACACACACACACACACGCAGTGGCAACATGATGTATATTCTAAGTGATTATTTATAAATGTACTGTAGATAACATTTGAAAGGCTAAGACTAATCCCTGGACATTAAAATGTTTCACGTAATAATCAGAGTGAATTTTCTGAACAACAACATCTGAAACTGCTCAGACTTTATTTTGTGTGAATAAACTTTAAATGACTCCTGCAGAACATGTGTGTGTGTGTGTTTGTTACCTGTGTGTACGCAAACCTCTGTCTAACAAAACACGTGATGTATACTAAAGCATGTTCATTTAATCTGTTTTTACACAAATGTTAAGTTTGATGGATTAATAGAGCTAACGTTAGCTCTATAGCTACAGTACAAATCATAGAAATACACATCTAAATACGATCATAATTAAATAAAGATAAATGTGTCTTCACTTCCTTCTTCTATCCAGAAATGAAGCCAATATATCTCGGAAACGAGCGCTGCCTTCTTACACCGATGACGTTAGAGAGAAACCATTTCTGAAAAACATTTATTCAACCTTTACTTTGATTTTTTATTTTGGTCCCATCTGCCAATGGGGAGGAGGCGGGGTTAATGATCTATACTGAAGCCAGCCACCAGGGGGCGATGGAGTTGATTGGCCTTCGTTTTTGTGTGCTGTCATGTCCATGTTTATTTACAGTCTGGTAAAACAAGATGAGTCAGTGAAGGTCTCGTACAGTAACTGTGACTCATGTAGGTTTACTGGATCGCTGTGACATCACTGTGACATCACTGTGACATCACTGACCATGATGTTGTTCTACTCTACTTATAAATATTGTACTTTTACTTCATTACATTTATCTGATCGATGACTTTTCACATTCAGATCAATTAAACTAAATATTATCAATCAGTCACAATGCTCTTCTGAAACTTGAATCTGTTGATAATTAAATAACATTTGTTCCTCAGTCAAATGTCTAATACAGTATTTTTACTTGTAATAGAGTACTTCGACTGAAGTAATAAGTTACTTCAGTAACTGAGAAAAACAACAAGAGAAGAAGAAGAGACTCATCTGGAGAATCTGGAGCATTACGTCATGTTAACCCCCTTCACATCATCGCCTCTGTGCAGCATCCGAGCTGTGATTGGTCCTTCACCCAGTGGCCTATAAATGCCATTGGCTGCTGTGAAGTCAGCTGCTGCGGACCTGACAGAGGACACGAGAGAGGGATGAGAAGGACCCGGTCCTGTTCTGATCCGGATCAACAGAACCACAACCAGCCCGAGAGCGTCCCGATCCTTACCCGGACCCAGTTCATCTCTGTCGGACTCCGCCCGCACGGTGCACCCGCTTTGCCTCGGCTCGGCTCGGCTCGGCTCGGAGCAGTAACAAGGTGAGAACATGGGCGTCTGTTCTTCATCAGGACCGAGTGATGATGATGATGATGATGATGAAGGAGACTCGTTGACTTAATAGAAGAGAATTTGTCAGAGCCATTTAACATGGATGGTGATAACACACACTGTCCCATAGTGTGTGTGTGTGTGTGTGTGGGTGTGTGTTTGTGTGTGTGTGTGTGTGTGTGTGTGTGTGTGTGTTTGAAGATGATGCTTTAAATGACACGGAGCTAAATCACGGTGACACCTAAATTTGTTACTGGATTATAGATCATTGGTTATAGATTATAAAACACACTGGGACACAGTCTCAGCTCCAACAGAGAAATGAATAATAAAAATAAAACCAAACCATGAACTTCAATAGTAATAATATTTAACACATTAAAAGGAGCAGCTCCACATCTTGGACCTGGTAGGACGTGGTTAGCTTAGCTTAGCATAAACCCTGTAATCAGGTGGGAACACATCCTCTTCCTTCAGCTGTGAAGTTCACTGATGTAAAACCTGCTGGAACTATTTCCTGATGGACGCAGCGTGTCCCTCCACCCTCTGAGTAGTGAGGACTAAATGTCTCGGGGGGACAGACATTGTCCTGTTAATGATCCCTTACTGGACTTTTCACTCAGCTTCATCTGTACAGTAAGTTTCTTCACTTCATTCAGTCGGGTTCATGTTCGGGACGTTTCCACGACGACACGAGTGTTTTATCTTCACGACACTGAAACGCTCGGTTCAGGACGTCTGTTTTTTCCAAGGCAACGACAGCTGGTACAAACTCCGACTCAAATATGAAACGTCAAAGGTCACTGTGACCTCACCACACTTGTTTTTGGAGTTAACTCAAAAATCGACACACTAAATATGACAGAATTAAAATACAATGATGAATTGATGACGTTATATGTCTTAGGGGTCAAAGGTTAACGTCACTGTTGTGCTGCAGGAAACTGTTTTTACACTTTATTCAATCTCACTCCCGTGAAGTCGCAGTCAGTCAGTCGAAGCTAACAGTTACCTCTCAGCTCGTCCGATGCTCTTTGAAGAAATGTAGCTGACGTTTGTGGTTTTTTGTCGTTGGCGTTTAGTGACGACGTCAGAATCTGCAGTCGAGAGTGACAACAGGAAGTCGTAAACGGATGATTTCATTTCACCAACTTCTAACTCGATCATTACCTTCACTCCCACATGACTGAGCATTAGCATCAGGGGATGCTAACTCATAATCATGCCAAAGCTGGTGTCGTTAGATCAATCAAGTAACTGTTTTAAGTTAGCCATATTTGTACGTTTTTACTCTTGCTACATAGCTAACGTTTGCTCAAGTTTGGATATCAGCTGATCCATCAGAAACAAACTGTTTATTCTCCAGAGGTGAAAAGCAACACCAATGTTAAGTCTGGTTTTCTTCTATTTCTATCACGTCTTTGCTTCTTCTAAAGTTAGCATGCTAACAGCTAGCCCTGGTGTAACTTCTGGTCCTGGTCTAAGAAGATCACTAGAACAGGTTAGAGTCAGGTTTGGATCTGGATTAGCATTAGCATTAGCTATAGGATATGTTGTTATGATGGTTAAGGTGACGGTGAGGTAGAGGGAAACCCTTTTTGTCAATAAGTCACCTCACCAAGATAGAAGTATAAGTACATCTGTGTGTGACCGCTCCGAGGTAATTAACTAGCGTCTCCTGCTCTCCTCCAATCACAGCCACTGCAGCAGGACACTTAACGAGGCGCCCGCAGCTCGTTAAATTATTAACACCACCTCATCAATATTCCATCTGCTCAGCAGCAGCTGAGGGGGAGGAGATGTGTTCAGATGTTGGAGCAGAGAGACGCACCCCCCCTCAGTCTGTCGTTTACAAGAAGGAGGAGGTCCAGAGGTTTGAACGCCCGGCCTCGCCACGCTGCATTCATGTTCAGCCTGGAAATATCGATACGCCTCCTGGAACAAACAGGAGCATCAAATAAAATCCAGCTCTCAGTACAAAAGTAAAGAATAAAAACACATCGTAACCTTTCTACAAATTACCTGCAACCCAAACTGCTGTGGAAGAATATAGTATAAAGTAGCATGAAATGGAAGTATAATGGAGTAAATATACTTAGTTGCTTTCCAGTATTTTAATATCTCACAGCTGAATCAGTTCACTGTGAGATATCAGTGTTTATTTGGGACACAGTGAGTGGACCAATCACAGAGCAGCTGAGGTCGCTCACATCACTTTGTCCTCTTGTGTCACTTCCTGGCTGGTTGCCATGGCACCAGAGGCAAAGTGTCCCTGTTTCCTGTCCCGCTCAGTGTGTGTGGAAGTCAACAACAACAAAACCTATCTGGTTCCATTAAGGCTAAAGACTCAGTGCGTGTGTGGAGAGAGGAGGCAGCTCAGTGACAAATATAATGAAATCAAATGCTTGCTCGATCGCTCTCTCTCTCTCTCTCTCTCTCTCTCTCTCTCTCTCTCTCTCTCTCTCTCTCTCTCTCTCTCTCTCTCTCTCTCTCTCTCTCTCTCTCTCTCTGTCTCTCTCTCTCTCTCTCTCTCTCTCTCTCTCTCTCTCTCTCTCTCTCTCTCTCTCTCTCTCTCTCTCTCTGTCTCTCTCTCTCTCTCTCTCTCTCTCTCTGTCTCTCTCTCTCTCTCTGTCTCTCTCTCTCTCTCTCTCTCTCTCTGTCTCTCTCTCTCTCTCTCTCTCTCTCTGTCTCTCTCTCTCTCTCTCTCTCTCTCTCTCTTCTCTCTCTCTCTCTCTCTCTCTCTCTCTCTCTCTCTCTCTCTGTCTCTCTCTCTCTCTCTCTCTCTCTCTCTCTCCTCTCTCTTCTCTCTCTCTCTCTCTCTCTCTCTCTCTCTCTCTCTCTGTCTCTCTCTCTCTGTCTCTCTCTCTCTCTCTCTCTCTCTCTCTCTCTCTCTCTCTCTCCTCTCCCTCTCTCTCTCTCGCTCCCTCTCTCTCTCTCTCTCTCTCTCTCCCTCGCTCTCTCTTCAGCCAACTACAAATCCCTTGTTTATTTCTGAACACACACACACACACACACACACACACACACACACACACACACACACACACACACACACACACACAGTTTTATTTATTATTTAAATCTTTTGTTTCTGTCCAGTTGTAGATGAGACTCGCCTCCTGCTGACCATCTGGAGGAAGTTGTTGTCATCATTTAGCCAGCGCTTCCTCCAGCCCAGTGCATCATGGGACCTGCAGTCCGCTCCGTGCTCCTTGTCAGCCTCATGACATCATCACTGTGTGCTGAACTGGACGGGACCAGCCAAGGTAAATAACAGTAGCATGTTTTAAAGAGAGCAGGACGCGGGATGACCGGTGTGTGAAGATGGGTTTTCAAATCAATCGTTTTTAAATAAAGGTTTTGTTTGTGTTGTGTCCTGTAGGTGGCGCTCTGCTGTGCCCTCTGCAGTGTGTGTGTGAGACACGGCCCTGGTACACACCACAGTCTGTGTATCACGAGGCCAGGACGGTCGACTGTAATGAACTCCACCTGCAGAGAGTACCAGCCAACGTCTCATCTGACACACAGGTAACAGTGACATCACACAGGTAACAGTGACATCACACAGGTAACAGTGACATCACACAGGTAACAGTGACATCACACAGGTAACAGTGACATCACACAGGTAACAGTGACATCACACAGGTAACAGTGACATCACACAGGTAACAGTGACATCACACAGGTAACAGTGACATCACACAGGTAACAGTGACATCACACAGGTAACAGTGACAACACATTAACGTGACATACAGCACGGACAGACATCACGTGACATCAGTACAGACATACACGGTACAGTGACATCCACAGGTAACATGACATCCACAGGTAACAGTGACATCCACAGTAACAGTGACACACACATGTACGGATCACAGGTACAGGACATCACACAGGACAGTGACACAACGTGCATCACAAGTAAATGAGTCACACAGGTAACAGTGACATCTATACCTAATGCGATACCGAACTAACTTAGTCAAAGTCAAATATGGATATAATTTTATATTGTTGTGTTGATGTTGTGTTGATGTTGTGTTGATGTTGTGTTGATGTGTTTCAGGTGCTGCTGCTGCAGAGTAACAACATCTCGTCCATCACTTCTGAACTTCAGAGTCTGACCAACCTGACAGAGCTCGACCTGTCACAGAACCACTTCACACAGGTAATATATACACACACACACACACACACACACACACACACACACACACACACACACACACACACACACACACACACACACACACACGCACACACTAAAGAAGTGGTTTCACTCTGTCCAGGTGAGCTCAATGGGTCTCTGTACTCTGGGTCGACTGGTGACTTTGTACCTGGAGGAAAATCATATTGAAGAGTTGGTGGACTTCAGTCTGAGGAACCTGTCCAGTCTGGAGGAGCTCTACATCAACCACAACCACATCACCTCCATCGGACCCAAAGCCTTCGCCGGCCTCACAAACCTGCTGCGGTAACCTCCTCCTCTTCTTCTTCTTCTTTTTGAAAAACACAAGCCTTAGTAACAAATCAGAGACAATAGAAACCTCTTAAATAAACTGCAGAACCAATTTGAAAGTCCTCTACAGTTTCCTTGGTGACCAAAAGGACTAACTTAAGGTAGGATTGAAGTCTCACCTGATCACCAAAACCCCTCTATGGACCATTACTACTGTCCACTAGGACCTACAAGGACTACAATATCTAAAATACCAACTAGAAAACTAGATCACCACAAGGACCATTAAAACCATCTAGATGACCTCTAGACGACCATCAGACCAACAGATCTGCAGCCACTACAACAGTGACCACTAGATTTAGCTGAAGGACCGCTGGAATCCAAATGGTGATCACAAAAACTGCTTAAAAGAAACCTCTTCAATGATCATTAGAACCAAACCCTTCTAAAAGACAGTAGAACCTCCTGCACCCTTTGGGTTCCTTCTCTTCATTTGTATCTTGAGATAAAAGGCTCTAAAAGTTGATCTGTTCTTTTTATTTCAGTCTCTGTCGTGTATTTACCATCATTCTTTGCCAAACGGGTCTCAACTCGATCTGGATAACTTTTCTGCCTCTGCTCATTACTGCAGGCTCCACCTGAACTCCAATCGGCTGGTGGCCATTGACAGTCGTTGGTTTGAGTCCCTGCCATCTCTGGAGATCCTGATGATCGGGGAGAACCCCATCTTGGGCCTGGAGGAGAAGAATTTCCTTCCTCTGTCCCGGCTCCATAGCTTGGTCCTGGCTGGGATGGGACTGGCTTCCGTCCCCTCTGCCGCCTTCCTGGGCCTTGACTACCTGGAGAGTCTGTCCTTCTACGACAACAAGCTCAGGTGTGTGTGAGTTTGATTCTGTTTGTGATGTTCTCTCACTGTTCTGAGTGATCTGGATGAACGATTGTTTTCTTGACAGGTCTGTTCCCCGGGATGCTCTGAGCATGCTCCCTAACTTGAAGTTCCTGGACCTGAACAGGAACCCGATCAGCAGAATCCAGCAGGGAGATTTCCAGAACATTCAGCACCTGGAAGAGCTCAGGTCAGTCTGAGAACACAACTGCAAAAAGTAGGAACATCCCGAGTGATTGTAATGATCACTGCAACCACACGTTATGGTGGATTGACAGTCGTGTCACTCATCATGAGATCGGGCCCCTCAGGTCCTTGTCTGTGACACCAGTAAATGTTGATTGTGTTTGTCTTTAGTCTGAACAACATGGAAGAGCTGCTGCTGGTGGAGCGAGGAGCTTTTCAGAATCTTCCAGAAATGGCCAAACTGGAGCTGTGCAAAAGCCCACGACTGTCATACATCGACCCGCAGGCCTTCAGGTGAACACCCTCACCTTTCTTTTTTCTCAAATTTCCATTTTTTACTTTCATGTTTCCTCTAAAATTTCGCACATGAACAATTATGTTTTCTTTGCATCTTCCTCCTTTTGCTCCTCCTCTTTAACTCTTGTCCTTTCTGTCTTCTTTCCCTGTCTCCTCTCGTCCTCAGTGACCTGCCGTCCCTCCGGACTCTCCTCCTCCACAGTAACCAGCTCAGCCTCCTCTCTGGAGACCTCCTCTCCTTCCTCCCATCCCTGGAGGAGGTGTCTCTTCACTCTAACCCCCTGCGATGCGACTGTCTCTCCTCCTGGGGGCCTCATCTTGGCAACCAATCACATCTCAAGCTGCTGGAGTCGTCCATAACCGTGTGCTCGTCCCCACTTCACTTGATTGGTCGGGAGCTACAGGAGGTGGTGGCGGCCGGGTGGGGCGGGGGTGGGGCCAACAGCTGCCTGCCACACATCTCTCCTCACTCCTTCCCACCAAGCATGAACGTCAGCGCTGGGCAGCCAATCACTCTGGAGTGCTGGGCGGACGCTGATCCCGCCCCACAGTTCTACTGGGTCACACCCACTGGAGACAAGGTGGGTGGGGTCACGAGGATTTGTGAGAGTGTGTGTGTGTGTGAACCGTCTGTTAAGGAAATTGTTTGGAAAAGTTCAGACGCTTTGAAAATAGCGGGACGTCTCACAGAGTCTGATGCTAATTGGTTCAGTCATTTTTAAATAATTCTCCCGATAAACAAACCTACAGACACACAGGTGAAAAAGTAACCCCTCCTCTTTACCTGTTCAGGTGAGCTCGGAGGCAGTGGCTGCACCAATCATATCCCAGGAGGGCCGTGGCCTTAGTGGAAAGAAGATGAAGAAAAAGAAGAAGCATCGCATGACAGACCCAGGAGCGTTGGTGATCGAACACGCCGAGCTATCAGACGCAGGTCGGTCAGGTTCACGTTCAGCCTGCAGGGGGAGCTCCAATCCAGTTTAACTAAAAGATCTGACCAGTCTTACCTTCTCTCTCAGGTGTGTACACCTGTGTGGCGTGGAACGTGGAAGGAGCAGACACAAAGAGCGTCTCGGTGTTTGTGGACTCTCAGGGGTTTGGGGGCTGGTGGCCCGGCGGGGGGGCCCGGCAGGATGGTGATCCCAGCAGAGAGCAGCCGTGGCTGGGGAACTCGTCTGCAGCTTCCCTTGTGGTTCTGGCCAAGGTTCATCTTTCTGTCTTTTATTGTTTATGTTTTATTAAGTAGAAGTTTTGAAAGACGATGTGATATAAAATATTTTATATTGTTGCTATGTTTGACTCATTTCTGACACTTGAAGGATGCAGATTCACTTGTTTCCTGTTTCCTGCAGGTGGTTCACGCTCAGTCGGTGGTGTTGGAGTGGAGGTTGTATCCAAGTGGAGGATCCTCGTCTCAGGGTCAGAACCAGCAGGACGCCCCCCTCCCTCTGCCTCGGTGGACCAGCGCCACTGTGCACATTGACAACCCTCAGATCAGCTACACCGCCAAGGTGAGCACATCCACCCTCTGTACACGTGTCTCTGATCCTCGCTGATGTGGGTGGAGATAAAACATGGAGCTAAAAGAAGAGCAACACTTTTCTCTAACTTTACTCTTTGTGTCTCCAGGTCCCAGTCGACGTTCAGGAGTACAACCTGACCCACCTCCTTCCTGCCACAGAGTACCATGTCTGCCTCACCGTCTCCTCCTCTCCTCCGTCCCTCACCTCCCCCTCCTCTTCCCTCAGCTCCTCCCCTACTCCCATCTCTCCTCCTCCTCCTCCTCCTCCTCTCCTGTCCACACCTCCTGTCTAAACATCACCACTAAGGAGGCAGGTTTCTCTGTGGAGCTGGTGGTCTCGCGGCGCAGCAGTGTGGCGCTGGCGGCCGTCATGGGCTCGATGTTCGCTCTGTCCATCATGGCCCTGCTGATGGTCTACATGGGACGCCGGGTGCAGCAGCACAAGTCCTGCGGCCACTCGCTGAAGAAGTACATCCAGCACGCAACGTCCATCCCCCTGAACGAGCTGTACCCACCACTCATCACGCTGTGGGAGAGCGAGGCCGAGAAGGACAAGGACGACAAGGAGGAAGAGGAGAGGGGGGCAGTAGAGAGGGAGGAGGAGGCAGGGGGGAGTCAGATCGACACGACGAAGACTTTCATGTGGTAGCTGAGGGAGGGGGCGGGGTTTAATCCACAGAATGACAGACATTTAATGACAAGGGGTGGGGGGAGGGGGGTCATGGAGGGACGAGGAAGGAAAGAAGAGAAAGTTGATGGATGAAAGTAAAGAGAGGTCATGTGACTCAATGATGAGCCTGACAGTCAAACAGCAGGGTATAATGTGACCAGGACCAGGAGAGGAAGAGGAGAGGAGAAGGAGAAAGAGATGAAACAAACCAGAAGATAAAAAATATGTCAGGCATCAGATTCACCTTTAAAGGAGCATTCTGCCCTTTAGCCTCCTTCACTTCCTGCTCAGCCTCTTCAGAGCGAGCTACTTCCTCCCAGACGTCACTGAGAAGAAATCCAAAAGACAAGATCTTAAAATATACACGTTTTGAGTTTGATGGGCTGAAAACAAAAACATCAGGAAGTGGACAACTGGACGTCCTGAGGATAGACGGACAGAAACATTCACAGAAGAGGTCTGTTTCTCAAACTGGGGGTCGGGGGCCTATAACTGGTCCGTCAGCTGGTTACAAACAGGACTTTACTGGTAAACTGTTGAGTCCAGATGTTTTCATCTCCTTCCTCTCTTTCTCTTTTCCTCCCTCTCATTCCCTCATCAGTGAAGCACACTGACAGTAGCTCTACTGTAAAGACAAAAATCTGATTATTGTAATTTAGTTCATCTGATGAACGTGAACGCAGCACAGGCGCACGAGAGCTGCACTTAAAGGTCCCATTTTCAAATCTTTAGTTTTTCAGAAAACAGAAAATTCACACATAAAAAAAACAAATAGTTGAATTATTGATTTTATCTGAGGGTACGAGGCCGGAGTGTTCAAACGTCCAGGTAACACAGATCTTCAACATGCATCTGACTTCTGAAACTTTGATTGTAGATTAAGATGGATGACAAGTCTCCACTTCCTTCCACTATCCAGAAATGATGCCAAAATGATCTCAGATACAAACGCTGCCATCTTGTGGTGACGATGTAATTTGGAGTCAGAGTCTGAGCTGTACTGATCATCGGGTGGAGCCTTGGTATCGAGGTCCAGTCGATACACGTGCTCCACCAATCTTGAGTCTCAGCTGTCAATCACGACGTCTCAGCCTGATCATCAAACACTAAATAAAACCAAACTGATCAGAAACACTTGAACAAACATCAGTGTGAGAAGAACCACCTGAAATGACAGCAACCATCTTTGACAAACGTTTATTTAATTTGTACTTTGATTTTTTTAGTCTGCTCCATGTCCCATCTGCTAACATAGATGATTATGACCAATACTGCAGCCAGCCACCAGGGGGACGATCAACCTTTTGGAGCTGTCATGTCGTCCATCTTTTTTTACAGCCTATGGTCTGAACACGGGACCTTTAACGCAGATCAGCGCAGCATGAACATTATTTGTTATCACTATTATATTTTCTATCCAGTACACGGTGGTCGTCATGGCGACAGTCGTCGAGCGGTGTGTCGGATTGGATTCTGGCCAAAGCTCGGTCGCTGACACCGCTGCTGAAGATTTGAACACCCTGTGCACGGACACTAACTGACCTTTTGTTCACGGACGCAGAGTTTTGACCTCTGACTGTTTTTTACCCTGTAACACTGAGTCCGTCGCTGCGGGACGCGGTGGTGCTGCGGGACGCGGTGGTGCTGCATGCCTTTGCACTCATATGTAAACTGTTTATACACAAACCTCGTCTGAGTCCCAACCTGCAAACTGATGGCGTGTTGACTTCAGGTCCTGAGCAGTGTCACAGCGACACTCTGACGCCACCAAGGAAGACAAACTGATGATAGAACATTCTACGTAATCTGCTGATGTTAATTTGACTTTAAAGCATTTTTAGTTTCCTTTATATAAACTTCTATCACTTCTTTGCTTCTACTGAAGTTAGCGTGCTAACAGCTAGCCCCGGCCCGTCTGATGCTCAGAGGACGCGTCACCGTCAGGAAGAGAAAACTGACGTATTGAACCTTTAAGGTCATTTATGGTTTTCTGTCACACTAACAGAATCTCTTCATGTTTTCTGTCGTTGTATTGATTGATCAACTAATTTAATAATTTGAAAAGTGATTGTCCGATTAACTGATGACGACAACAGCAGTAACTCAGAGAAAAATGTTGTTTTTTGTTGGTGAGTTCTATGACAGGTTGAAACACAAAGGCCTGTTTATCTGGATGTAGTTAAACTGGGTCACAGACGTCCCTGAAATCATCTCACGTGTCGTTTTGACTCTGAATCAACACTTTGAGATTTACACGTCACACTTTGCAGGTTTGTTGTTCAGACTTTTAGCCAAATATTCCCTCAGCTGTCTGTCAACCAAAAGTCTTCAGGAACAAACACCCAAAGGAAACTCCGGGCATTTCAGAAATATATTCTGTACATATACGAACAATATGATATGCGGTTTTAAAGAAGTGTCTTTGATTCACTGTCTTTCAGTTTTTCTGTTTTCTCTCACACTGAACTGAATCTCTTCAGACTGATCGTCAGATAAAATGAAACATTTGAAATTTCAGTTTGGACTCAACATGGAAATTAACATGGTGAAAAATTGAGAGAATGATGTGAAGATGAATTGACGATGTAGATGAAGCTTATGTGATGTTTGTGAGCCTCTCATCTGCTGAAGAAAACCATGACGTGTGTCTGAAAGCTCCAGAAACTACAAACACCTCAGATCATCAGTCTGAAGTTCAGTTTGGTGTGAGAACAGAGCGGTGGCGCCCTCTGGTGTTGATCCTCATGTTTAGATTAAATTTACAGTAAAATGCAGGGTATTTTGTATAAAGTGTTTCGCTCTATATTTGAAGACAATTATTGCTTAATATATTATTATTATTATTATTACTCAACACTGAGCACCAACTGTAACTAAGCCTGTGTGTGTGTGTGTGTGTGTGTGTGTGTGTGTGTGTGTGTGTGTGTGTGTGTGTGTGTGTGTGTGTGTGTGTGTGTGTGTTAGGGGGGAGGGGAAGATGATATAAATAAACACTTTGTCACTCCAAACCTGGTTTGTGATTATTGGCTCATGTAGGACAAATATTACTGTATATGATAACATGCAGACGTATAATTGTCGACATCATTCCCTGTATATAAGGACAACCAATGACTGATGATGAATGTATTTATAAAGTTGGACGACATGTGTCCACTTCCTCCCACTGTCCAGAAATGAAGCCGAAATATCTTGGATACAAACGCTGCCATCTTGTGGTGACATCATTTGGAGTCAGAGCCTGTGCCGATTTGATTGTGGGGTGAGACAGTGGAGTTGAAGTCCCATACAAGCCCTCGACCAATCACGAGTCAGTCTCAGCTGTTAACCAGTTCGTTTTTTATCTCATCAAATAACTAATTAAAACAAAACAGATAAGAACTACCTGGAATGACAGAAACCATCTTTGAAAAACATGTATTCAATCTTTACTGTCTTGTTTTAGTTTGGTCCACGTCCCATCTGTTAACATGGAGGTGGCAGGGTTTATGACTTATACTGCAACCAGCCAATCAAGATGGCAATCAAGAGGATTTGGCTTTTCTATGGAATAGTTGTCATGTCGTCCATCTTTATTTACAGTCTGAATAGAAAGATGTGTGTGGAGCCTGAGAGACAAAATCCAGGGAATAACAAACTAACAGAATCAATAAAGACACTATTAACAGGTAACAGGTAGACAATGATTTTCTTTTAGACAAAAATAAACAGAAACAAAATATACAGGACATTTTAAATAAAAATAGTTGTAGTTGATAAGAGTGGATAAGATAAATGTATTAAAAATACATTTTGATATTAAAACAATGTCCTGAGAAATAACATAATATGTCTCACAATGTTTAAAGAATGAATGAGAGAATTAAAAAGAAATGAAAGTAAAATAAACATGATCAAAATAAAAAGAAAGATATTGATTCACGGAACAAAATATTAAGAAATATCTGGTGAAAAGTAAATAGAGAGAGAGAGAGGGAGAGGAGCAGAGAGAGAGAAGGGTGAGAGAGAGAGAGAGAGAGAGAGAAGGGGTGAGTGAGAGAGGGGTGAGAGAGAGAGAGAGAGAAGGTGGTGAGTGAGAGAGAGGGGGGTGAGAGAGAGGGAGGGAGAGAGAGAGGGAGGGAGAGGGAGAGAGAGAGAGAGAGAGAGAGAGGGAGAGAGAGGAGAGAGAGAGAGAGAGAGAGAGAGGGAGAGAGAGAGACAGACAGAGAGAGAGAGAGGGAGGGAGAGAGAGAGAGAGGGAGAGAGAGAGAGAGAGAGAGAGAGAGAGAGTCTACTGGCCCACTTGAAAAAGGTGAAATCTTTCACCTTTGCAACTGTTCAACACATCAAAGATTCCTTTGATTCCTCGTTCCTTTGATGAAGGCTCCTATGGACTCCAAATTCTTCCCGCTGTCTTTCGCAATTTACCAGCGAACCGTTTGGCGAAAGTCTTCGCAGAGACAGATCACACCATTCCCGATCGAGCCGCACGTTTTGATGTATTTCTTGTGCACGTGCGACACAAACTGCGGGAGGAGCTGCGGGTGAGAGTTAAGAAATGTGATCGTGGGAGCGAGTTACAAAAGTAGGACTTCAAGGCTCCTTCCAGAAATCTTCTCTCAAAATTAACATTATAGAGAAAACATTAGACCTCATACAGCCAAAAGTTTAGGTCCGAACGGTTTCATAAAGACATTTCTGCGAAGCTAACCAGTTTTCCTACGTTTTGATGTAAACATCATGAATGACAACCTCCATTTGTGGCTTTGAGAGCAGTTCAGCCACAGAGCCACGCGCTTTGTGCGAGTGCGACAGGAACTGAGGGAGGAAGAAGAATTAATAATAATAATAATAATATATGATCAATGCATTGATTACTCCACAGATAATTCCCCAAATCTAATGAGACGTCGACGTGCTGACGTCATCGCTCCCGTCTCCACCAGGAAGTGACGTGAGGCTGCGTCAGACTGTTGATGTTGTTGACTGGTCGACCGGAGACGGGAAGAAGGAGACGCGTTTTGTTTTTGTTCAAAAACCGTCGAAAAGGAGCCGCGCCGCCGCCTCTGGGTCCAGATTGGGTTCGTTAAGAGTCTTATCTCGGTGAATAGCGCGTCTGGACCGGGCCGGAGGGCGAACACACCCCGACATTTGATCCAGAAAGGGAGGACTCGTCACCCTCTGACCCCCTCCCTGCCTCCCTCACACATTCACCACCATGACGATTCTCCCCAAGAAGAAGCCCAGCTCCGGGGTCGGGGTATCGGACCACGCCGATGACAGTGACCGTCGCAGCGGCTCCGACCAGCACCAGCACCCGCATCCGCACGCGGGGCGGACCGGAGCTCGGCCGAGGGCTTCGCCTCCGCCGTGGTCCTACCAGCCCGCTCCGCCCTCCGCCAGGGACGACAGGCGGAGCATCGAAGCTAGCTCCCGTCCGCAGCAGGCCTCTCCGCCGCCCGTCGGCTCCGTGTCCCCCGTGGGGCCGGGAGACGGCCGGGACAGCAGCGGTGGGATGGTGGCCGGGTCCCGTGGGGAGCTCGTCGTATCGGGCGGCGTCGCCGGATGCGGCGGAGGCATCGGCAGCTGCTGCTCCGGGCCCGGACTGAGCAAGAGACGGCGGCAGGCAGGCACCTGCTCCGGCGGGGTGGTGGCGGCTCTGGCCGGCGGGGGCCAGCCCGGTGTAGCTGGACCGGGAGGAGTGGGGTCCAGCCAGGACACGGAGGAAGGAGCCGGGAACAACAGCGAAGACGAGTACGAGAACGCCGCCCGGCTGCAGTCTATGGACCCGG
This sequence comes from Hippoglossus stenolepis, assembly GCF_022539355.2. Classification (NCBI taxonomy): domain Eukaryota; kingdom Metazoa; phylum Chordata; class Actinopteri; order Pleuronectiformes; family Pleuronectidae; genus Hippoglossus; species Hippoglossus stenolepis. The sequence continues at coordinate 1,857,238 of NC_061488.1, forward strand.
CTACCGTGGAGCAGGTAGGAAGCTAATGTCTGCTAAGATAACAACAGGAAGCTAGAGATGCTAATGCTAACGTGGCTACACAGGTGTGATCCAGAGCTTCACACTGGGATCAGGTGACACACACACACACACACACACACACACACACACACACACACACACACTCACACTCACACTCTCTCTCAGTGGGTTTAAGCTGTGAAATGTGTTTTGTGTGTTCAGATGTTAAATATAAAGTCAACACAGCTTCGGACAACACCTCACATTAAACTGCAGGTAACCATAGCAACAGTACTGATGCTGCTGACCCCAGACACGCTGGATGTAAACACGGCTGACCTTTGACCTTTGACCATGAGGACTCTCAGGTGTTCACACTGGTGTTTGTATGCATTAATAATTAGTTTTCAATTCCATGTGATGACAACAGAAGTCATGTTCATGTAAGATCCAGTTTTCGGTCCAGTGCCTCAATCTCAAACACTGTTCAGCGGTTTCACGGTTCGTTAACCTGCAGGTAACCATAGCAACAACACAGACAGATTCTATCAGTTTCTCTGATTATTGCACTAAACTTGAGGTGCACTGTTAATCTCATTGTATCCTGTTCAATGATAATGAAGCTTTCTATCGCTCCATCTATTATTTGAAAAAAATGATGACATAACCTTTGACCTGTGGACCAGAGACAGACAGATCACATTTTTGTATTATTACCTCTGGGAACAGCTCATTAACTTTTAGTGCGGATCCAGATTAATTCAATCAAGATGCACCAAATTACACATAAATATCAGTTCACTGTATATGTCTGATTCATCATTGAAAATTAATTATTCTCTGAGAAATCAACAAAAACGTTGCAAACACAATGTTAAAGATAAAAGATCCCTGGATCCTCCCCCTGAACCCGAGGTGCATCACAATTTGATGGATTCTACCCTGACACAGAGATTTGTGGTAATGCTGCTAACTAATGGAAACAAACAAAACAAACTCTTTGGTGAGGTAGTTATTTCAAATCAAAACCCACTTATTGTTTTAGCTCCACATGGAAGACAACCTCAACAACCTATTTTGATGATTGACCAATCGTGTTGGTTTTAGGTTTTGGAATCTGGGTAAGAATACAAACAAGCATTTAAACGATAAATGATCGATCGATCAAATGATTGTCACAGTGATTGATACTAAGATCAATTGTTTGTTAGAGTCTCACAGAAAACTGAACATTATGAAACAAGACATTTAAAAACGTCACTTTGAGGAACAATTAAAACCCTTTTCACTTCACTGTTGATAATGAAACGGATGATTTGTAAACAGAGCTGACAGTGAACGCACCCCTCAGGCTGACATGTCCACGAAACACGTCCCACCGTGGGGACGATCCAGAGGTGTGAAACACGTGTTTTTACGTTCACACCTGGTTCTGATCCAGTTTTTGTGTTTTCTCGTCTGAAAATCTGAATGAAGCTTCATGTGTTTTTTTTCCCACAGTTTCATCTGATCTGTTAATTCTGGTTTCACATTGTAATTCACGGACTAAAGAATTTTGTCTGACATACGTACGTCCTGTCGTCATCACCTACGTGGGCGGAGTCTACCTATACTTGACTCTGATTGGTTTGCAGACGGCATCTAATGTGGGAGTGTGGTCAGTTGGGGGGGTGGTAGTCTTTCTGTTTGAATGGAGAAAATGAATGAAGCGCTTCATTTGGCTCCCATGGTAACATCATTATGGTATTACTACCAGCATCAGCACCTTCAGGCGCAGTACTCCAGTACTAAAGTACTCCACAGTACTACAGTACTCCAGTACTCCACACTAGTTCAAATGCACCACATGGACGTCCTTTAATGCTGTCTCTACTTCCTGTGATTGGTCCAAAAGTCTGAACTATCCAATAAAGTGTTTTCACTCTGCGAACAGAACAGAACCATGGTTCAGTTTGATCCGGACCCAGTTTGATCCAAGGAACCTTTCACACCTGATATTTAGGTTCAGACTAAACTCAAAAGTCTGAAGTTCTGAACCAAACAAGGTGTGAACGAGTCCTGATTCATTTTTCAAACAAATCCAATACAAATGTTCTGCCTCCAGCTTTTTACTAATGTGAGCAGTTTCTTTCTTTGTCACACATGATCGTAAATGTTTCATCTCAAACTTTTTCCCTGTTAAATAAAGAATGATTTGTTGGTGAATTTAGAAAATAATCTACAGACGAATCAGTGATGAAAATATATAAGACTTGAGAAAAGGAATTCTGGGTGATGAAGTCTTTAGCTGTCTAGGTCCGGCATACAGCTGACCCGTGTGTGTGTGTGTTCAGCAGGAGCACTGGTTTGAAAAAGGTCTGAGGGAGAAGAAAGGCTTTGTCATCAAGAAGATGAAGGAGGACGGAGCGTGTCTGTTCAGAGCCGTGGGTGAGTGACACACACACACACACACACCTGGTTCCAGGGTCAGGTGTGTCTGTAGTTCGTCTGGTCACCAGAAGGTGTCAGTGCTTGGCTACTTTTTTCAGCTGTTGGACTGAGCGGTTTTGTTTCCTCTTGATGTAACTTGGATGTAAACTCTTATACACACAAACATATGAGACCACATTGATAAAGTCTAATACTTTCACATAAACCTGAAAAATGTATTGAAAAGAAAAAGTTATGCAAGTGACTGACATTAGTTTCCTCTGTGGTAAGATTATTATTATTAAGATTAATAACAGCTGTGAGCAGAGCGATTTTCCGCTTGCTCGCTCTTTCTATCGTCTGTTTTTAGTGTCCACGCAGACGGTCAGAACTCATCAGCTGCAGTTGTGCTCGTACCTGCAAGTGGCTTCAATGCTGTTCTCTCTCGTACACAAACCTGTCTTTCACTCTTTAGTCTGTAACTGTCACTCAGAAACTGTTGTGACATTGTTGCTTGTGCGCCTGCACCCCCGCTACAGCCACAAATTGAATGAATTCTGTGGGAAAACGCTGCATCCACCTATTTTTTGAACATTTCATGTAAATCGGTTCAATAGTTTTTGTGTAATCCAGGAAAATAACAAACAAACAACAAAACCAAAACATAACCTCCACTGCGGAGGTCAAAGTAGCTGATAATCACCTTTTAGAAATAAAAACAAATGAAATAGACTCTGATCAGTTGTGTGAGGACAAAACATGAGTTTCATCAGGTGTGGAAATGTCTGTTGGTCCTTTAGCTTGAAACGTTTTTCACATTATGAACCTGTTGTTTCTGTGAATTCACTCAGACTCTTCATTAACAGCTGTTACACATAAACACTCTGTCCACTTTCACTGATGATAAACACACACGACCTACATCATCAGAGGAGCACTGACAGCAGAGAGTGTGTGTGTGTTTTGTGTGTTTTGTGGGAAGGTAAATGTGGGTCACTGTAAAAGAAGAGGGTTTCTGTGACACACACACACACACACACACACACACACAGGTCCATTCATTAGAGTCCAGGTTGTGTTTCAGCTATTATGTTGCTGCGTTTATGTCATCACACTGGCATCTGTGTGTGTGTGTGTTGTACCTGCGATCCTGTTATTTAACCAACAGTTCCTGAGTTTCAGTCTAAATGTTTTGTCGTCTGACATTTGTACGACAGGTTACAGTTGCCTTTCTCCTGTCTCACATTTTTCTTTCATTCGGTGTTAGAGCAATGCATCATGGTCTATTTGCTCAGAGGAAGTGATTATTTTAGTCATGTGACTGAGGCTCAAATCATCTTGTCTTCTGGTGATTTAAATCCTGTAGGAAAGAAAGTGTCTCAGGGTTTAAATCTCACATTTGTAGTTTGTGTGATGAAGAAGTGAAGCCTGAGGATTTTGTTGGATAGTTTAACAGCTTTAACGTTTTCACTCTGTGGAGGTTTGTTCAGATCACACTTCACTGCAGCGCCCGTCAACACACAGAACATACATGTTTGTGAGGATAGACTCAGTGCTGCATGACCACTGATCCAGCTTATACTACTGGAGAGAGAGAGAGACAGAGAGAGAGACAGAGAGACAGAGAGAGAGAGAGAGACAGGTGGACAGGCGAAAAAAATTCCAACAGCTCAGTTTTCATTTTCCCTCAGTGGATCTTTCTTTTCGCTTCTGCTTTCAGACTCGTTTCTCTGCTACATGTTGTATTTCACAGGAATCATCACACACACAGTTGGACAATGTTGTTTAGGGTTTGATGTCTCAAACCTGTAGCTGTCCACTTTCTGTTTCGTGTGTGTGTGTGTGTGTGTGTGTGTGTGTGTGTGTGTGTGTGTGTGTGTGTGTGTGTGTGTGTGTGTGTGTGTGTGTGTGTGTGTGTGTGTGTGTGTGTGTGTGTGTGTGTGTGTGTGTGTGTGTGTGTGTGGTCGTCGGGTCACATTCCTCTTGTGAAACCTGGTCGACCTGTCGATCGTCATTTAATGAGTTTTGGTATGAGTGAGATGTTTCCACAACAATCTTTACAGCTCTGTGTGTGTGTCTGTGTCAGTGTGTGTCTGAAAGATCCACCCGCTCTGTATTCCAGTCTATATGTGTAACTAACACAGAACTTCAAAATAACGGGACATGCCAAAAAACGGCTTCAATTTCAAAATAATCACTTCAGTACAATTCTAAGCTAAATATAAATTGAGTATTGATTGTGTTGCTGTTGTTTTGTGACGGGGGAACCGGCTCCGCCCAGCACACGTTCAGCTCCGTAAACATTTTGTCCTTTTTATTTGTTGTTACTCTACTTTTCTCTCACACCGTCACTCACCGGTGTCTCTCACTCGCTCTTATTTTATTTTCCTTTTAATTTGTGCTCTAAATGCAGTGTTGTCATGTTGAAGGACAAAATAGCTGCACTTGAATGTGTGTTATAGATGTTTGTTTGTGTTTGGACATGTTCCCATCTCTTCATTTGTCTTCCACCTGAGAGAGAAAGTGATTTGCAACCAGTTGAACTTGTTTCACCGTCTTCACGTCCAAAAGTTCATGGACCTGTTTGATCCGCCTCCAACTGTGTTGTCACGGTAACCCTTTCAATCATCACTAAAGGTCAAAGGTCCAGACGTCCTGTCCTGTCAGAGCATCCAAATTCCTTTAAAGCAGAAATTTAAACAGAGAAGAGGTCACCGACCTGTCAACTCTGAGTCAATTTAACTCGTTATCACCGCAGAGATCATTAGCCAATCAGGTGACAGTCTGTGACCATTAATCATCACTGACTCGAGTCATGTGATGAGTCAGACCTCGATTCATCTGTTGAATCACTGAACTTATTTTTACTCTCTCAGAACTTCCAAAACTCAAATGACCAAAAACACGTCACATGACTATTCATGTGCGCTGGTCATGTGGTGTAAACAGGAAGTAGATTGTCTACACTGCAAACGAGGAACAGGGATTTGGTCTGACTGCGGCTGAAGGGGTGGAGTAAAAAAAACACTGGCGTCATGTCGGACATTTTTTACTTCTCGTAGCGTCAGTGAGACGAGAACAATGGCCGATCTCGCAGCGTTTGCTTTTTTCGTTGCAGATGTTTACAAAATCCCTGGTGACCTTTTGCAGCGCTGGATGATTCGAACCAGCATGCATCGCGTTAAGTCAGCGCTCCACAGTGCCGCATCAAGTCGTACGCACCTAATGACTGTATAATGACATAATCGACATAAACAGTAAACAAGCAGATGGAGACAGTTCCCCCGTTTTAGGCCCCTCCCCCACCTTTCTTAGAATAACGTCCGTGCTGACCAATCAGAGCGCTCACTGGGGTTTCCTGTGTGTGTGGTTTATGAGTTCTGTAGATGTCTATCTTTGCTGAGTTTCTCAGCAGCCAGGTTTCATATGGTTGTGTGTAATCATCAGAAAAGGTCTCTCACACACACACACACACACGTTTGTACTTCTGTCTTAGTGAGGACACTCATTGACAATGCATTCCATAGCCCCTTACCTTAACCTTAACCATCACAACTAAATGCCAAACTTAACCCTAATTCTAACCTTAAAAAAGCAAGTCCTAACCCCCCAACAGTCCTTAAAGGTGGGTCACAAAGATTTCTGTACAAGCACACACACACGGTACAGCAGCAGGTGTGTGATTCTGAAACACTCAGGAATCTCCCAACACATCTCTCTCTCTGTGTGTGTGTGTGTGTGTGTGTGTGTGTGTGTGTGTGTGTGTGTGTGTGTGTGTGTGTGTGTGTGTGTGTGTGTGTGTGTGTGTGTGTGTGTGTGTGTGTGTGTGTGTGTGTGTGTGTGGGGTCCATCAGCCTCATCTCCATCAACAACATCGCAACTGACTTTTCACACACACAGAGAGGCTGATGAGAAAAAGGAAGTTGTTGGGGGGGTGTTCTGAGAAATCTGTGGTGACAGACCATGTGACTTGCTGGAAATGGAACCCAAGTGATGATCATTTGCATACCTGTGTGTGTGTGTGTGTGTGTGTGTGTGTGTGTGTGTGTGTGTGTGTGTGTGTGTGTGTGTGTGTGTGTGTGTGTGTCTGTGTGTGTGTGTGTGTGTGTGTGTGTGTGTGTGTGTGAACTGTAGCTGTCAGTTAAAAGAACAGTTTTACAGGTTGCTAAGTTTGTTGAACTGCATTAGTTGTAATGTAAACGTAAAAGCTGGTTAGCTTAGCTTAGCATAAACACTTGTAACAGAGGGGAATCGTTAGCCTGCTCTGTTCGAAGAAAACAATGTGCACCTCTCAGCTCTTTGATTGTTTTAGTTTGGTCCATGCTCCATCTGCTAACATGGAGAAGGAAGGGTTTATGATCTATACTGCAGCCATCCACCAGGGGGCAATCCAGATTATATAGCTTAATTTTTTGGGAGCAGTTATGTCGTTTATCTTAAATTACAGTGTACAGAAAACATTAGGCTTCACGCTATAGTGACATTAGCGTAACTGACCAATCACAATTCAACATGATGTGTAGTTTTAAACCAGAGGTGATCAGTCTGGGCCCTGATTGGTCCATCAAACATCTAACCTGAACTCTGTCTCTCTCAGCCGATCAGGTGTATGGAGATCAGGACATGCATGAAGTGGTCAGGAAACACTGTATGGATTACCTGGTGAGTCCCGCTGACCTCTGATGACTCTCCAGCTCCTGTGCTCATTTACAGTCTGAAACAGTTTGTTCGCCGTTCACTGTTTGTGTTAAAAGTTTATTTTCTCCTTTTTAGATGAAGAACGCAGACTATTTCTCGAGCTACGTGACAGAGGATTTCACCACATACATTAACAGGAAGAGGAAAAACAACTGCCACGGCAACCACATTGAGATGCAGGCCATGGCCGAGATGTATAACAGACCGGTGGAGGTGTATCAGTACAGCACAGGTGAGTCCGACTGTCCAATAGCAACCTGCATGTCTGTCGCCCCCTCTGCCAATCCCAGCTGACCCTCCTCCTCTCTGCCACAGAGCCAATCAACACGTTCCACGGCATCCACCAGAACAACGACGAGCCCATCAGAGTGAGCTACCACCGCAATATTCACTACAACTCTGTGGTGAATCCCAACAAGGCCACAATTGGGGTCGGACTGGGACTGCCCGCCTTCAAACCAGGGGTAATGAACGTTTACAACCTTCAACCAGGGGTTTCAGAACCTCATAGAGAATCTTGATGTTTTTAAGCTTGCTTCAGTATCACAGTGATCCAGTGAAAGTTTTCTGTGCATCATTAAGTTCACTGCAAACAGGCGCTGATCAGAGTCAGTTCAGCTGCATTATGGGAGCTGTAGTTCCAAAACTTAAAGCAGTGTCTAGGAGTTGTGGGGGGATAACCTCTGCTCTAAACAGTTGATATTTAACCCTTGTTGTTTGTGTCTGTGTGTTTTTAACTATTATATGTTTAAGTATATATGTTTTAACTGAAATTCAGCCCCCTCAGTACGCAGACCAGTCTCTGATGAAATCGGCCATCAAAACGTCGGAGGAGTCATGGATTGAGCAGCAGATGTTGGAGGACAAGAAGAGAGCGACGGACTGGGAGGCTACAAACGAGGCCATCGAGGAGCAGGTGGCCCGGGAGTCGTACCTGCAGTGGCTGCAGGACCAGGAAAAACAAGCCCGACAGGTAGTGTGTGTGTGTCTGTGTGTGTGTGTGTGTGTGCGCGTGTGGAAATGAATGTGTAAAATATGCGAAAGGCTCCCTTAGTTACAAGTGACATGTTTCGCTCGTGTCTTCTAATTGCAATCTGATTGGTCGCTGACCTCTTCCATAAAACTTTCAGTGACACCATAAACACACCGAGGCTGTGAAGGCGACGAGCGAGGGGTTTTCATGTTTGACGTGATGATGTGTAACGTCCCCCTATGACCTCTGTCGTCTCATTTAGACCTGTGTGAGGAACCGACACGCAAAAGCTTATAAGCAGTGAGGTTTTTAATGACGTTTTTTTTGTCTTAGAATAAAAGGTAAAAATGTGGGCTTGTGTTCACTGAAACGCATTCTGGACGAGGAAGTGGATATTTGATGTCTGGGATTTGCTTCGTCAAAGAACGGGAACAAATATATCAACTGATGTGAACGTCTTTTCTTCTTCAGCCTCGTAAGGCCAGCGCCACCTGCAGCTCGGCCACGGCAGCAGCTTCCAGCGGACTGGACGACTGGAGCGCCCGGTCGCCGCGGCAACGGGACTCTGACCCCTCCCACTCCGACCTCACGTCCAGCTCGTCGACCAACAACAAGCCGCCCTCTCCCGCTGGAGCCGCACTCATCCTGAGCAAACCCCCGTCACCCTGCGCTCCAGGTAACACACACACACGTGCACATCATGTGGGTCATGTACACGACCAATCGGAAACATCCAGGTTCTACTGTCCTAGGTACTTATCTGTACTAATAACTCTTTACTCTGCAGGTCCCAGTAATCAGAGTCGTCATCATCTGGAGTACAGAGCCATAATGCAGGAGATGTCGCCTACAGCGTTTGGTAAGACACAACACACGCAACTTGTATTTCTGCCTCTGTTCGGCCCCTCACATTCAAACCGCCTGTGAAGGACCGGAACTGTACACCCTGTAAATCCACCATGTTGCAGGAAAGAATCTTCTTCCTGTCGTCTGTCCTGGGGGATGGATCCCTCCTCTTCTGCTCCTCCTGAGGATTAGGTTTTTTTGGTGAGGTTTGTCCTCGTATGACTCGATGGTCGGAGGACAGACGGTTTTAAAACCTCCTTAGGAATATCTGTGACAATGGGCTTTAAAAAATAATTGACTTGTGACGGCGTGTTCTGCTCGGGTCTGCAGGTCGTGTCATGGAGTTCCTGTCTTTATTCATGAGCGTCCTGTTTTCATTTTGAGAGAATTATTTCTTCATTTCACGTTCAGGTCTTGGTAAAGCTGCCTCTGTTCCAAACACTCCCTGCTCACGTGCACCTTTACTCTGGCCCAGTTCGAGTCCTCCTCACATTCAGGCTCCGTGCACACTACAGTTGTTTTCCAGCCTCTAAATCAGAGACTTTTGTAAACGCTCTTGGCCTCGTTTGAAAACTCTGGGGTTTTGTTTTTGTCCAGACAAACAGAAACTGAGACTAAATGATTAGTGCAGATGCCCACGCACTCTTCCTGATTGGTTCTTATCAGTCACATGACCTGAAAAAGCGTTGCTAACACTTACTGTCATTTGAAGTTTCCACCTTGTCTTTGCTCAAAGAAAATCAACCCCTGCTCTTGTTTTTTTAACCTTGCTGCTCGTCGTTCGTATTTTCTTTAACTAAGCAACCAACTGCAGAGTAGACAATCTACTTCCTGTTTACACCATTGGACCAATGTATGTGAATCGTCATGTGATGTATTTTCAGGTGAATTGGATCATGTCTCTTGCATCTACCCTCAGCGACTGACGACAGTGAGTCTGTTTCAGATGACTGACCTCATTTATTTCATTCGCCTGTAATGAGGCAGCAATGAGTCCTTTGGTCAGCATCATAACTGGCGTTCTATTGGTTGTTGGTTGTGTTGGTTACGATAGTTTAAAGCAGAGTAACTCTGCACGTGAGCGGAGGCTGTTTGAGAGCGAGGGCAGAGCTCTGAGGGGAAATGAACAGATAATTATCTTAAAGAGAGAAACTCCTGTCAGTCATTTCTGTTGTTTACTGTCAAACCTCCGCCCGAGTCAACAGGAAGCAGCCGAACAGAGCAGGGTGTGGTGTGTGTGCATGTGCAGGGTTATCTGAGGTGAAACGTAAGCTGGGGTCATCCGCTCAGTCTCAGTGTTGTCAGTTGAGTGTTATCAGATGTTTACAGCTCAGATGTGAACTCTGCAGAGTTTTAATCACAGAACAGAACAGATTTGAACTTTCACCAAGATGTTGCTGCTTCGTCCCGTCTCTGCTCAGTGAACTCACTTCTCTTGGAACATAATCTCTCCCTTTCCTTCATGTCTACAGTGTCTGAAGTGTCCGATTTTCTATTGGCAATGATTTCAGGCTCCATCCACACTGACATAAGTTTCAGTTTTAAAACTCACTTTTGCTACGGCCACACCTGGCGTCCACACGACTCTTCCAGCCTCAGAGGCTGAAAGAAGCCTCTGGGGTTGTGTTTTAGTCTGTAAAGATGGAGACTCGCATGTTATGTGTCCCTCGAGCCGCAATTTTCTGTCCGAATGCGGATAAAACTATCCAAGCCCGACTCAAACCCCACAGCCATTCTCGTTTTTGTTTTGCTAATGCATCCAAACTGATTTGGCGGTGTAATTGCAGCGCGACTCACACACACCGAGGCACAACTATGAATGCTCGGCCCTGTGCGTAGGCTGCGTGCGTAGCTTTTACGCAGAAACATGAATTGGGCTTAAAGTGTTTTCTGAAATTTGGAGCCTGTAAACCTTTTCAACTAGAGCCCAAAATTAAAATTATGAACCTCCAAAACAAGCATAATAGATCTCCTTTAATTAGTTATTTGATAACATAAAAAATGGGCTTGGACGTCATCATTGACAGCTGAGACTGACCTTGATACCGCGGTTCCACGATCACTCCAAATGACGTCTTATGCGCAAGATTGCAGCGTTGATATCCGAGATATTTTGGCTTCATATCTGGATAGTGGGAGGAAGTGGAGACGCGTCGTCCATCTTGAGTAGATGCTCCTGCTGAATTGGGTCAAAGTCGTGAACCAATCAATGTGGGGTCAGTTACAGTTGATGTGTGTTGTGTTGTGTGTGCGGTCTGTAACTCTGCGTGTGTTTCTGTGCTGCAGGTTTGACGGACTGGGAGGATGATGAGATTCTGGCGTCGGTGCTGGCCGTCTCTCAGCAGGAGTACCTGGACAGCATGAAACACCAGAGCGCCGCCATGCATCGAGAGAGGGAGCCGTCACCTGACAGCAGCTGATAAACAACTGACACACAACAACACACAGACGCACACACCAACACAACCATGACCTTTGCCCCCCCCCCTCGCCTCCACTATCCCAGCCCCCTCTGCCCTCCCGGCTCTGACCCACTGAAGGAGATCGACCAGGGAAAAAATAAAACATCAAACAAATAAATGCACACTTGTTTTTTTCTTTCAACTCATCTGCTCATCTCTTTCTCCATTCTGTCGTCTCCTACTCCCTCCTTCCCTTGTTTCCTCCTCCCCTTTGTCCCATAACACCCTGCTTCCAGCCAATAGTGATCCAACATTTCCAAACAACCCACTCCACCCCCACTCTTTGTTTTCCAGAGGGAGCTCGGTCTTACTGCTGACTTCAGATAAGTTCTGATATTTAAACATCATATTTGGCAGCTTTCAACTTCACGTTAAACTTTTATACTTTGTTTAGTTTTTCCGAATTGTACTGATTATTCTGTCTGTAGCAGGATATTAGCTCTGGGCCGTTGGTCTCAAATGAGGAATGCTAATCCGAAATCAGAGCTGAAATCGAACCACTCTACAGCTGTAGCAGTGTCCTCTCTGCTAAGCTAGCATGTCGTGTAAGTTCCTTACGACATCGCTGTTAGCCTAGTGGCTGATGGCAACAATTAAAACTTGATTCTCACTCCTCTTTTAGCGCCAACTAGCAGCCATTTTGTGTGAGGAATGTGAATCCTGCAAATCATGACTGAAAAATCTGACCACTCCACAGGTACTGAGATCTATCACCTGAAGTCTTACTGTGTTTATCGCTAGATTTCTGTCAGATCGCTAATTAGCTGTGTCGCTGTTAGCTGTCAATAACTTCATCTTTTCCTGCTCATTCTTCTCATAGTTCCTGTTGGCCGACATTATGTATGAGGAATGCTAATCATCTTTCAAAAAAGCTTAATGTTGTCCAAGGCTAAAGAAGCTTGCTCTTTATATTGCAACGCTATTTCTGGTATCACTGCCTAAATGCTACGTTACAGTTAGCTTAGCGGCATATCGATATCATTTTCATGCATCTCACAGCTCCCACCCATTTTGTGAGAAATGCTAATCTTGCTAATCATAACTGACAAAGACAACTACAGACTCTGTATCGGTGTACTGTAGGCTACAGTAGCATGCTCTTGAGCAAGCTAGCTGTCGCCTGAAGTTTTACTACGTTTAGCGCCTTCTAAACTGGTTGTGCTGTTAATTCTGAGGACTTACACAAAGTGGCCACCAGTGGGCGCTATGGGAAGGGTGGGAATTGGTGGGAAGCTTACAGCCACAGTTTTAGTGTTATCATTCGTTAACTAGTTCGTTAACTACTTTTAGCATTTCCCACTCTTTCTCAGTCCTCTCGTTCTCGCAGCCATTTTGAGCGAAAAGTGCTAATTAGCGAGCAGGCTATCACCTTGTGTCTTATTATAATTTAAAGATAGCTCCTGCTGAGGTTTGCAACCCCCCCCCCCCACCCCTAACAAGCTGTATTTCAGTTAGCAACCGCTAATAGCAAAGTCATTTCCCCACCATGTTCACAGCCGGCAGCCATCTTGTTCGACCAACACACATTTACTTTCCATCGCTGTCTGAGAAACACAACGGTCTGTAACACCTCCTCCCCCTCTCTCTCCTCCATTATGTCTTCCTCTCTCCATCATCATCATCATCATCGGACTTATTTAGCTGCATGTTTAATTGACCACGACCAATATCATCATAGAGAAAAGGCGACAAATAAAAAAGGAGAGAAAAAAAATAGAGAATTGTCATACTTATCCCCTTAATGATTATTATTGTTGTTATTATTAATAATATAAGTTGTTTTATTTTATTTTCTCATTTGGGATGAAATACCTTTTTTTTTCTTGGAATAAAAAGAGGAAAATGTTTCTGAATGAAAATGTTTGGGAGTTTTATTCTGCATACAAACGTCTCGTCTCTTCTGCCATTTAACTTCTGTCTGTCACTCATCTTTAATCTTCTTCTTCACTTCTTCTTCATCTCTTCCTCCTCTCCTTTGTTTCACCCCTTCTTCATTCACTAAATCTTCCCTCCTCTCCTGCCTCACTTATGCCTCCGTCTTCTCACTCTTCTTCATCGTCCTCTTCCTGTTCTGTCTTCTCCTCACTTTTCCTTCTTTGCAGAGCAGACCGAGATAGGAAGTGTTGTGATGATGTCATCAGTGTCCTGCTCCAGGACGTCCTGGTTACAGTTCTGAGAATAAAAAGTGGCAGATTAAATAGATAAAAAACAGCAGATACACTGACAAAGTATAATGTTTTTAATTTCACTACAGGTCATTTAAAGGAAAGCTGTGTACATTATATTGAGAGCTGTTCAGTTTCAGTTAAATTGTCCAACATGAGGAAATTGTTTTACAAAGCAGAAGGACAAATATTTACATGTGACCATAAAACTCACAATAAAACGTAATCCTTCATTAAACAGGGTCGATCTTTACATCCTGTGCTGCTGGATGATGTTCATTTCCCAAACACACATGTCACAGGGGAATTCACATGTTACTGCGAAACAGGATATAGGATTTAGACATAGTTTCCACTTTATTAGGTACATCTGCAGAAACAGCTCAGACGAATTGAATCATCTGTGTGATTGTTACTGAGCTCCTAGTTTGTGCTGTTGTTGTACTGAACTATACAATATTTTTATTATTAATCATTTGTTAATTATTATATCAATTATAGCCCCACTGCTTTATTGTTTGGTCGATATTATCGGTTTCACAGATGTTTGTTCATGTTTTTTGATATGAAAACTTTTATTTTACAGAATATACAATGCAGAAAAAGATGTACATTTATGTTTAGATTTTACATTTAATTCAATTCAACTTAACTTAATTCAAGTTGTATGTGTTTGGTTGTATTTTTTTCTTGTATTTATAATAAAGTTTATGCTAAAATAAAATATAAAGCCTCATTTACATTTCTTTAACAAAAGGTTTTGATAACGACATCTTAGGAGTCATTGACAAATTCCTTTTTTAAACATATTTGCTGATAGTGGAAATTTCAGGATGTTTTAATAAGGCTGGACATTTTATCACCATATAACTTTAATTCATGGATGTTGTTAATTATCACGATAAATGTCAAATCATTATTTCTTAAAATCTTGTAACGACAGATTTTTTCCCGCAACTTTTGAGAACAATTTTATTTTTCAATTCCCAGAAAAATTACACTAAACAATATTACATTTTACAAATCTGAACTTTGTATATGTATATATTGAATTTTTGTTTTATTACTACTGAAGAAAATGATATGATAATTATGATTTTATTGCCAAGCCTGAGTTATAATATTATTCCCCATCCTGTTTTTAAATGATAAAAAAAAAAACGTTAACAGCATCCCTCAATACAATACTGTAACATGGAGACTCTTTATTCCAGTTTATTTCAAAAAATTTGCTTCTTCTTTGTTTCCTGCAGAAAAACTGTTGCGAAACAAAACTTTGATCAAAGTCGTCAGTGTCACAAACAACGAGACAGAGAAAAGTTCCCAGTGATGAATAAATATTCACAGTAATATTCACACAATCCTTTACTGGAAATTCATCCGGAGTCAATAGTGAACTTAACCAACAGAATTATCAGTTTTCTGTTTTTACTTTAAATCACAAGTTTATATCCATAACACTTTCAAGAACGTATGAGGAAATAATGGACGTCGAGTATCAAACACCAGGGGTGATGGTGGTGGTGGTGGTGAGGGGGGGTGGTGGTGGTGTGGGGGTGGTGGTGGTGGGGGGGGCGTCCTCAGTTTCAGTCTGAGACCTGGACGGGAACAAGCAGAGGAACTAGTGTGCATGTTCTTGTACTTCTACCTTTGTGAGGACATTTTGACAGGTCCTCAGAGATTCACTTGTTTTTAACTCTACGTATCCTGTGAGCTCTCATTGGTTGTTAACGTCCTAAGAACCTACGGCTGCATGTCCACATCTGGTCGTCTCCACAAACTTATACTAAGTATCTCCAACCTATGGGGTTGGTTAGGGTAGTTTGGGTTAGGTTAACTTGAGTTAGCTCAAGTTAACGAGAGGTTAGATTAATTCAGGTTAGGTAACATTACCTATGTTTACGCTGTGTGAGTGAGTGAGTGCATGACTGTGTGTGTGAGTGAGTGCATGACTGTGTGTGTGAGTGAGTGCTTGTGTTTTTCTATAATTTAAAGTCGATGTAAAGAGCATTGAGATAATATATATTAAGATCTGGCGCTATACTTAATTGACTGTGTGTGTGTACGTGTGTTTGTTTGTGTGTGTGTGTGTGTGTGTGTGTGTGAGTGTGTCTGTCTGTGTATGTGTGTGTGTGTGTGTGTGTGTGTGTGTGCGTGTGTGTGTGTGTGTGTGTTTCCCGGCAGCAGCTCGCGCGCCTAGCTCTGAATTCTCTGAATTCCTCTCGCGGGTGTTTAATATTCATAAAGCTGCAGAAACTGAAGCTTGAATCTGATTGGCTGGACGGTTCAAAACACTGAGCACACGTCTCGATGCTGATTGGACAACAGATAGTTGAGTGGGCGTGGTCCTAGGAGCACGTATATAAAGGCGGAACAGACGGCGCCGTTGATCAGAGTCGTGATAAGTTCACAGGTTCGATTTCCCGCCGGACGTTTCAACACGTTTCAACGGTTCTAACATCTGAGCGGCGGAGGGACACAGTGAAGAGGTGAAGAGGTGAAGCCGCCGCAGGATGAAGTGCTTCCGCCTCTAGAGACAGAAAGACGCCCCCGACATGTTGGAGAAAAGAGCGACGGAGTTTAAAGAGGAGGAGGAGAGAGGGAAACAGGGTGAGCACAACTACACAACAACACAAACACAACAACACAGCAACTGAGGAAGAAGAGGGAGAGAGAGGGAGACACAGTGAGCACAACTACACAACTACACAACAACACAAACACAACAACTGAGGGAGAGAGAGGGAGACACAGTGAGAACAACTACACAACTGCATCTTAAACACAACAACTTAGATCAACATTAACCAACACCTGTTCTCAGTGAAGATGAATTTACTCATTTAATTAATTGAATATAAATAATTAGAAAAAATATTAAATACACTTTCATGTTTTGTTTTGTCTAAAAAATAATTTTAATATAAAGAGAGAAACTTTTGAATCAGAGTAAATATGAAGTGTGTTCCCTGAACTTTAATCACGTCTCAGTGACTTCATCAGCTCGTCCACTTTCCTCATTGTTGAGGTTTAGGTGCAGCTCAGGTATTTTATTTACAACCACAGGAGCAGGTGGATATAAAGACTGTGGTGTGTGTGTGTGTGTGTGTGTGTGTGTGCGTGCGTGCGCGCGTGAGAGAGAGAGTGTGGACGTGTTTTCTCATCGTGTTGTTCTCTCTCATCCTCAGTGAAGGAACCGTTCTGCAGCCAGTATCACTGTGGTTCTCTGCTCGGCAGAGGAGGATTCGGTTCTGTGTTCTCAGGCCACCGGCTCTGTGATGGACTGCAGGTCAGAACACACACACACACACACACACACACACACACACACACACACACACACACACACACACACACACACACTGCTCATTTCTACATATTTTATGTTTTATTTAAATTTTTTGTTTTGTTTATTCTTTCTTAGTTTATTCTTGTATCTGCAGTAAACAAAATCTTTAGTCACAATTTACATGAAATTAACGTCCAGAGAGAAGGAAAATAAAAGAGAGAATAAGAAGATTAAATAAAGATATGTACATTTATCTAAAACATAACACTGAAGCACACTGTTTAAAAGTCTACAGCCGCGACTTTATTTCAGTATATTATATTTAAGTAGATTTAAAGTCATAGTTAAAGGTTGTTTTTATGCTTCGTTATATATAGTAAAACACCATTTTCCTTCGTTGTCTGCGCAGGTTGCCATTAAACAGGTTTCCAGTGACAGAGTTCAGCAATGGGCCAGACTGGTGAGTTATTATCATATTGATTATGTATTTAATTTGTTCATTATATTCAAACTGTGATGTTCAGGACAAATATTGATACAGTAGAAGCTCCGCCCTCTGCTGGACTCTCAGGGGAATTACAGCTGCAGGTGTTTACCCTGTGATGTCATGGGCCTGTTTGTGACTCTGGGATTTTCCCTCTGTAACAAACATAACCTGGGGACCCCCCCACCACCTCCTCCTTCACAATAAAAGCACCTGGACAAACACCTGCAGACGATGACTCAGAAAAAAATATCCAGAGGAACCAAACTGACATTTAGTGACATAAAAAAAATCCCCCACAGGAGAAGTCATAACAGAAAACTTTGAAGTTTTAAAGTTTAATTAAATAAATCACATTTACAGCAGGAAATCAGAGAATAAACTGAAGAACAGACACGACGTTGGTGATGATGATTATAAATCCTCTGCCCCCTCAGCCCGGCGACGGTAGCCCCGTTCCCATGGAGGTAGCCCTGCTGGAGCGGCTTTCGGAGGTCGAAGGTCACAAAGGAGTCATCTCCATGCTGGACTGGTTCGAGGTGGAGGGGCAGGGCTTCCTGTTGGTGCTGGAGCGACCACCGATGTGTCAGGACCTGTTCGACTTCATCACTGAGAGGGGAGCGCTGCCTGAACACCTCGCGCTCAGGTGCTGCTCAGCCCATGACTCTGTTCAGTCTGTTATTTGTATAGCACCAAATCACAAGATGCATTATCTCAAGGCACTTTGCATATTGAGTTGTTAAAGTTCAGCTTGTCTCCCTCAGGTTTTTCCGTCAGGTCGTGGAGGCGCTGCAGTTCGTACACGCTCACGGAATCGTGCACAGAGACATTAAAGACGAAAACATTGTGGTCGACACGAGGACACTTGACGTCAAGATCATCGACTTCGGCTCAGGCGCTCCGCTCAAAGAGACGCTGTACAGCGAGTTCGAAGGTAAGGAGGCGGAGCTTTTCCACCTGTAGAGAGATCACACGGAGGTCACATGACCAGAGATGTAATGACACGCCCCTCTCCATCTTTCTTCTCAGGTACTCGGGTGTACAGTCCTCCTGAGTGGATCCAGTCTCAGTCCTACCACGGCGTCTCTCTCACCGTCTGGTCTCTTGGCGTTTTGCTCTTTGACATGGTTTGTGGTGATATCCCATTCGAGCGTGACCAGGAGATTGTGGCGGCCACGCCCATTTTCACCAGACGGGTCTCCAAAGGTGAGCACAGGCTCCGCCCATCACTCTGACCTGATGAAATCTGATTGGGTTGAATGTGAACCTTTTTCTTACATTGCATCACCTTTAACAACGACCCCATGTCACCATTCTTCCAGAATGCCAGTCTCTGATTCGCTGGTGCCTCTCGTACCGTCCAGAGGAGCGTCCGACGCTGGAGGAGATCCTGAACCACCCCTGGATGGAGGAGGGGGGAGGGGACCTGCAGGACGACCACATCTCTCTGCCCAGTCAGTCCCTCTGACACGCGTCCCTGAACGTCACTGAACTCTTTACGCCACAGGCTGGCACAGCTCAGCCAGCAGGGCGGCGACAGAAACTAAAACCTCACAATGGACTTTAAAGGAGCAGGTCGTGTTTTTAACTGCTGGAGGATCAAACTGTTTATTTCTGCCTCAAAATCAACGTCTGAAATCCCTGATGTTCACGTGTCCTTGAACTCAGCGGCAGAGTTGTCAAACAGCGACGCCGGCGCAAACGAACCCGTAAAAAGAGAGAATGTACGGAGAAAGTGAAGCAGCTGCAGGAAGAAGAGAAGTATTTATTTAAGTCTGGTTATTTATCTGAACGCAGCAGGCTCAGAGGTCATGTCTGATTGGTCGAGACTGACCTCCACTTTGGTTATTTATTGATCATAATATTTATTTTGTTTTTCAGTCACTTTACTGATAGTTTCACGTCGTCTGTTGTAAACATGAGGAAAATGGAGGAACACGTGATGAACGCGTGACGAACAGAAACCCGGTTTTGTACAAATCATCAAAATTTGAAATCAAATGAGAATATTCACCTCCTTGGTTTAAATACAAAAGACATATACGGATTTAAATATTCTTCAATATTTTTCACTATTTTGATCAGTTCAGCAAAAATGCAAAACTATATCGTCACCCTCTTAAATATTGAATATATGATATTTATTAATAATTTCACTCAAAAAGGTTATGACAATAGATGAATATTGACATACTAATAATGTCTGTCAATTATGTAACATAAGAGGAATAAATGACTTAGGCAAATTTTTGAACATGCCTTGGTGACTTAAGCAATTTTAAACCTTCAACTCTGTCAACAATAAAGCATAACTAACAAACTAACTAAACATAATGCTGAGGAGGCATGTGCATCTCCTCAGTTCTCCTTCCAGCTCTTCTTTGCTGGGTTCTTGACTGATGCCTATTAATGTGGCAAATTGTCAAAGAAGTGATGACACTCGATGGGCATGACGTGTTTCATTGACTGGAGGTCCTGGAACCTTCTCTCCTTGATTGGCAGAGCACATGGAAACATTGTTATCCATGCTATCGGCTCGTTTGGCACCTGTACCCTGTGTGGCAGTGCTTCCCACGCATGATGACGTAGTCTCTCGGGGTGAAGTTATCCATAACTATTTTGCGTTCAATAGTACTATGCATGCTGTCACACTCCATTTGTGTGTGTGCCCTGCAACAAGGTATTTCTGTGTTTTGACTTTGATCTCCTTCAGTTTCTGGATGGTCTTTGATCACACCTTCAAAGGACTCATCAAAGGATGGGGTATAGTCTGGATCGCTTATGACATCATCAGATATGTCCTCTTCATGGTGTGGATGTGTCTGTTTGGCATCTTCAACAACATCAACGGGAATGTTTCAGGTATTGTCTGCTCCATCTGAAACGGAGCCTTTCCACTCTTTGCTAAATGCTAGCTTCATGGACCTAGCTATTTTGCTGACTAAAAAGACTAAATAACTATGCAATATTTATAGCCTAGCCTATATTATAGTAAACCTCATCACTTTATTAATAATTTATGAAAATAAGAAAACTGATGTTTTCTCAGTAAAACCTTTGTGTCAAAGGGGGGACTGCAGCTGGTCTGTGGATGTTTGACTCTGGATTTTCTCCATTTTCCTCCCGTTGCTCAGACGACTCAGACGTTTACAGAAAAGTGTCCTCACGGACAGAAACGTTTCTGCAGGTGATTCAGACACGAAACATCGAAGAAGAAATGTTTTTTAGTCTGAGTTTCCACCTGCGTCCTCCGTTCTGACGAGGATCAGGTCTCAGGTTCGTCATGTAAGTACTTGTGTATTGTTCAGGGGTCAAAGGTCAAAGTGGCTCGTCTGTCACTTGTTTTTGTTTATTTACATTAAATAAGAATCTGGATGAAGAGAAAAAAGATCCGATGTTTGAATAAAAGTTTCTGTTTTCATCACATCGTGTCCTGGTTCTTGATTCAACAGTAAAGTCTTTTCACAAGCAAATGTGCTGCAGTGCCCCTACTGGCGAGGTTTTATAACTGCATGGGGAAAAAGTTCAGTCAGATAAAAAAAATACTCAAAGTAGCTTAGTAATTGGTTTAATATTCTTTTAATATTAAATAGTTTCAGATATATTTAATTTTGGAGCATTCAGTGTATTTTCTGATGCACAAACGTAGAACATGACGTAGATAAACACGAGGAACCAACTCAGCAGATCTTGGATCTCAGTGGGTTTGAAGTGTCTCATGACAGAATCTCTGATTTCTTAAACTCTCTGAAGTCACGTTTGTCAGAAGAATCGTTCTCTTATTCAACAGATATTTTCATTATCAACACATCTTTTATTTTTCTTTAATCAATAAATCCATGATTATTAAAGTATTGTTTTAATTTAAAGTGATGATAAAGAAGAAGCTGGATTTTCCAGGTGAACTGGTTTCATCAGAACATTCAGACTTGAGGCAAAGTTCACCTGCAGCTTCATGTTAAAAAGCCTCAGCCTGTAGTTCTCTCCTCCACCAACAGGCGGCGCTCGACACCAGCCACGTCTGACAGGTGAGGTGTCACTCAGCAGCCAATAGGATTCGTCCCTGGTCAACATGAGGGAGAACAAGGATGTGATTGTTGGGTCTGTTTGCAGGATCAGAGAGGAGGAGGAGGAGGAGGAAGAGGTCTCACTCCGACTGGTTATTCAGGCACCAAATCTGTTCAAACCTGCACCTCAAGTAACTGATGTACAACATTCAGAAAATGTCCAGAGCAACTGACTCTAAATGATTATCTGGAGTTCAGTGCAGGTCTGAAAGCAGTTTAACAGACATAAAGATAAGATAAGATCCACTTTATTGGGGAAACTCTCGTTACAGCAGCAGAAGGTCAGAACCCTAACATGGGAAAGTAAAAAAATACAATAAACAGGCAATAAAATAGAAAAGGAGAATAAGTACATAAAATACAACTTTCACTATAGATAGAAAACATTATTAGTAGAGAAACATACTTAGGTAAAATAGAAACATAAACACATTTGTACAGTGAAAAACACAATGTCAAATCACTACATGACAACAAAACACAACAGAATGAACTTCTAAATTTCTACATTTTATATATAACTGCAGTTTGTAAACTCATCAACGTTACTAAGCAATAATAAACATAATTATCCGATAATAATACATGTTTTCACTTTTTTTGACAGATGCTAAAAAATAAAGTTATATTATTATTATGACTATTATTTTCTTGTTAGTAAATTTGTACTGCTTATATTTTGAATACAGGACTAGTAGTAGTAGTAGTAGTAGTAGTAGTATTTGTACTCTGTAGTGTTTCGCTGAAAGGCCCGAGTACTTCCTGTTGTGTGTTTTCCCGTCAGAGTGGCTCCTCCTGTCGTCAGAGGGATCTCAGCTGTAGTTCGGTTCCGGGACACCTCAGACCCTCCACGGTGACTCGTACTCTCATGTTCCCGGTTCTTCCCCCGCGTCTCCTCGGTCCTCAGCCCCGCTCGGACCCGCCTCTCCTAGCACCCTATCCCGGACTGAAACAGAAAGCTCTCCCCCGGTGCTCGGTGCTCCGGCTGGGTCTGAACCGTGAGCCGGGGCTAGCTGGGAGGCTAGCGGGGTGTTAGCAGCGCAGGCGGCCGGGAGCAGGCTCGGTCCGGTCGGACGGAAGGAGCGAAGGCATGGGAGGAGAGAAGCACAAGCAGGAGGTGGAGGAGAAGACAGCGACCCGGGGCCAGAGTGAAGGTGAGCCGGGGAGGGACACAGCCGAGAGCCGGGGAGACCACGGCCCGCTGGAGGAGGGGGGCAGTGTGTGTGTGTGTGTGTGTGTGTTTGTTTGTTTGTCTGTCTGTGTGTGTGTGTTTACTTGTATTTGTGTGTTTACTTGTATTTGTGTGTGTGTGTGTTTGTTGTGTGTGTGTGTGTGTGTGTGTGTGTGTGTGTGTGTGTGTGTGTGTGTGTGAGAGAGTGTATTTACGTGTGTGTGTGTTTGTGCTTGTGTGTGTTTGTGTAACAGTTACTATGTGTGTGTTAACGTTGATACGGATGTTAGCATGTTAGCGTGTGTGTGTGTGTGTGTGTGTGTGTTTCAGGTGTGGTTCAGTAGTCAGTTGTTAGAGAGCTGGTGACGTTGTCACTCACGCACGCACGCACACACACACACACACACACACACACACACCTGTCAACAGGTAACTCCCTCCCTCAGGCTCAGGAGTCTGTCTCCTCACAGCTCATGTCAGAGGTTAGAGACACATCTTGTAAATCTTGAATCTCTGGTTTGACGGTTGGACAATGAGCACTCCGTGACTGAAACGCCCTTGAGCAAGGCAGGCGAACCCTGGCCTGCTCCAGGTTTGTGTTGTTACGTGACCGTCAGGTAAATAAAGGCTGACGCAGTCTGAAGAGAATAAGACAAACTTTGTTCCTGTTAACGTGAAACAGTCAGAGTTTGTGAGGACGAGTCGCAGTGATGGATAAAAAAACTCATTTCTAAATCAAAGCTGAACGAGCCCTCGCACTCTGGTGAACATCTGGGGTTGTCGGTTAGTTGCCTGTTAATTCACCTGTGCACTTCCTCAACCATCACAAACTGTGGACATCAGTTCTTGTCCTGTGTCCAGTTTGCTGTCGACCACGTGAGGAACAGACCATGAAAGTGTAAATTGAATGAAGGGTCATTTTCTGTTGTCAGAAGGTGGAGCTATGTCCGTCTTGGGGCAGATTGGTTGAGTTGAAACAACTTCCTGTTTTATGGCGACGCTTTGATCCGATGACAAAAAATAAAATGTCTTGTTGTAAATCTTGCTATGTTTCATGAGTTCAACGGTTTTCATAAATCTAAATGAAATGTTACCCAAAAGCTTCTTTGTTGAACATTGTAGGAGCAGCTTACCCCCGACCCCCATGACCCCATAACACTCTTTACTGAGAAGAAGAAGTGACCTCAAACTAAACAACTGCTCGATGTCGTGGTCACATGTCGGCGTGCTGGTTTTTCATTAGACGTCTGATGTGTGTGTTTGTTTCGTGCAGTCAACAAAAGGCTGAAGTACGTCAGCCTGGTGGTGCTCGTGTTCCAGAATGCTTCGCTCATCCTCAGCATCCGATATGTCCGCACGCTGCCGGGTGAGCGCTTCTTCACGACGTCTGCCGTGGTCATGGCGGAGATCCTGAAGGTCCTGACGTGTCTGCTCATCATCCTGCTGCAGAAGAAATGTAAGTTCGTCAGACACACAGATTTTTCTCGGTGACTTTAGGTCTGAATTCGCTGAATCATTTTCTCGTCTCGTATCTTTGAATGAATAAAGCAGGTGTTTTGTTTTCTGATGTTTTATTGACTCAAACAATAATGATGAATAAAGAAAAATAATTTAAAGATTGGAAACGATCAATACCCACAGTGACTGTATATAAAGACCATCAGCGACTGTATATATAGACGATCAGTGACTGTATATAAAGACGATCAGCGACTGTATATAAAGACCGTCAGTGACTGTATATAAAAACCGTCAGTGACTGTATATAAAGACCGTCAGCGACTGTATATAAAGACCGATCAGTGACTGTATATAAAGACCGTCAGCGACTGTATATAAAGACCATCAGCGACTGTATATAAAGACGATCAGCGACTGTATATAAAGACCGTCAGTGACTGTATATAAAGACCTTCAGTTTTTTTCCACTTCCTCCTGTTGTACAAAATGAATGTGAAGTGTCTCTGTGTTTGGACGTTAGCGTCCAGAGGCCGGTGATAGAACGTCTCTCTCTGTCTTCAGTTAACGTGAAGGAGACGGTGTTGTTCCTGCTCGACTCCATCGTGTTTCAGTACAAGGACACTCTGAAACTCTCCGTACCTTCACTCATCTACACGCTGCAGAACAACCTGCAGTATGTCGCCATCTCCAACCTGCCCGCCGCCTCCTTCCAGGTCTGACACAGGCCACGCCCACAGGACCCGCTCAACACGTCTTACTTTTTCACCTGCTGTCAACCAGCAGATTATCACTTCCTGTCTGTAGCTGTTAGCCCATTGGACGTTAATCACACATAAGTAGTTTTATTTTTTTAAAGTTTTTGCCACTGTAGCTTTTCTCAACCACAGGAGGAAAATGTGTATTTGCAGGGGACTATTTTCAGCTGCGGATGAATCTACATGTTGGATGAGTGTATAAAATATCATCTATAATAACGTGTCTCTGTCCCTCAGGTGACGTATCAGCTGAAGATCCTCACCACAGCTCTGTTCAGTGTGATGATGCTCAGAAAGTCTCTGTCCAAAGTCCAGTGGGTTTCTCTGCTACTGCTGTTCGCTGGAGTCGCCATCGTACAGGTACTTCCTGTCCCCTAACCTGTCTCCTCACCTGTCTCCTCTCCTGTCCCCTCACGTGTCTCCTCACCTGTCTCCTCTCCTGTCCCCTCACGTGTCTCCTCACCTGTCTCCTCTCCTGTCCCCTCCCTCACGTGTCTCCTCACCTGTCCCCTCACCTGTCTCCTGTGTCCTGTCTCCTGTGTCCTGTGTCCTGTCCCCTCACCTGTCTCATCTCCTGTCCCCTCACCTGTCTCCCATCTCTTCACCTGTCTCCTGTGTCCTGTCTCCTCTCCCCTCACCTGTCGCCCATCTCCTCACCTGTCTCCTGTCTCCTCACCTGTCTTCTCACCTGTCGCCCATCTCTTCACCTGTCTCCTCACCTGTCCCCTCTCCTGTCTCCTCACCTGTCACCCATCTCTTCACCTGTCTCCTCACTTGTCTCCTGTCTCCTCACCTGTCGCCCATCTCTTCACCTGTCTCCTGTCTCCTCACCTGTCTTCTCACCTGTTGCCCATCTCTTCACCTGTCTCCTCACCTGTCTCCTGTCTCCTCACCTGTCACCCATCTCTTCACCTGTCTCCTCACTTGTCTCCTGTCTCCTCACCTGTCTCCTCACCTGTCACCCATCTCCTCTCCTGTCTCCTCACCTGTCACCTATCTCTTCACCTGTCTCCTCACTTGTCTCCTGTCTCCTCACCTGTCACCCATCTCTTCACCTGTCTCCTCACTTGTCTCCTGTCTCCTCACCTGTCACCCATCTCTTCACCTGTCTCCTCACTTGTCTCCTGTCTCCTCACCTGTCACCCATCTCTTCACCTGTCTCCTCACTTGTCTCCTGTCTCCTCACCTGTCGCCCATCTCTTCACCTGTCTCCTGTCTCCTCACCTGTCTTCTCACCTGTCGCCCATCTCTTCACCTGTCTCCTCACCTGTCTCCTGTCTCCTCTCCTGTCTCCTCCCTGTCTCCCTGTCTCCTCTCTCCTGTCTCCTCACCTGTCACCCATCTCTTCACCTGTCTCCTCACTTGTCTCCTGTCTCCTCACCTGTCTCCTCACCTGTCACCCATCTCTTCACCTGTCTCCTCACTTGTCTCCTGTCTCCTCACCTGTCTCCTCACCTGTCACCCATCTCTTCACCTGTCTCCTCATCTGTCTCCTGTATCTCCCACCTGTCTCCTCACCTGTCACCCATCTCTTCACCTGTCTCCTCTCTTGTCTCCTGTCTCCTCACCTGTCGTCCATCTCTTCACCTGTCTCCTCACTTGTCTCCTGTCTCCTCTCCTGTCACCCATCTCTTCACCTGTCTCCTCACTTGTATCCTGTCTCCTCTCCTGTCACCCATCTCTTCACCTGTCTCCCGTCTCAAGTGTTAATTTTATCTATTGTTATTATAATTTTTTACTTTATGTAAATTTCTCTTTTCTGTCTCTGGTTTTCTGAGCATTTTGAAGGTAACCGTGGTTACAGGTGCACCTCGATCAGCTATGTTTGAGATCAGTTTAGACGGGAAAGGTAACGTGAGGACAGGGCGTCGTGACAGCAGCAAGCCTGCAGGTGGTATGAAAGTGTTGAAAGTACAACGCGTGCGCTCTGAAAGGTAAACCAACAGTTTCTGACCCAAACTACGATATTAAAATAGACGGAGGCTGTTTACACTCAGGAGATACTCTGCACTGCCTCAACCTTCTCTGCACACATACAGGGCAGCAGGAGAACGTCAGCCTCAGTGTTTCTTACCTGCAGAGGCCATCGGGCGAATCCAGTGCCTGTCACTCGAGTTACACCAGGACACGCCGTGTCAGTGTTTATGTCAACACAGTGAATCATGGGAACGTTGATCAGGTTAAATGTCGACAAACATCAGTATTGTGACATTGGTGTGTCGCTCGTGAACACGTGTTAGGAAGCACCTGAAAGTAATGAAGGATCAAATTCTGATCGATCGATCTTATTTTGTGTGTGAGTGAACTGTCGGCAGATCAATGATTGAGCGGATTGGTCGATCTTTCCTCTGCAGGTGCAGCAGGACGGGAACAAGGAGGCGTCGGACAACTCCAGTCAGAACTACATGGTGGGTCTGATCGCCGTCGTGATCAGCTGCCTGTCGTCGGGATTCGCTGGTGTTTACTTTGAGAAGATCCTGAAGGGGAGCTCCGCCTCCGTCTGGGTGAGGAACGTGCAGCTGGGGATCTTCGGCATGGCGCTCGGCATGCTGGGACTGTGGTGGAACGACGGCCCTGCTGTTGCCGAGCGTGGATTCCTGTTCGGCTACACCGACATGGTGTGGTGCGTCATTTTCAACCAGGCGTTCGGCGGGCTGCTGGTGGCCGTGGTGGTGAAGTACGCCGACAACATCCTCAAGGGCTTCGCCACATCCTTCTCGATCATCGTCTCCACGGTGATGTCCATCTACCTTTTCAGTTTCCATGTGGACCTGCTCTTCACAGCAGGGGCGGGGCTTGTCATCGGTGCCGTCTACATGTATAGCCTCCCCAAAGCGCCTGGCGGCAGCTCCTCATCCCCAAGCTCCGCGTCATCGTCGTCGTCGTTGTCGTTGTCGTCGTCGTCGTCGTCGTCGGTGTTGCCGAGGACAGGTGGAGACGATGAATTGGAGGCGTTTCTGCCAAAGTCAGTGCTGGTGAAGTGACTCGCTCTCTCGCTCTCGCTCTCGCTCTCTCTCTCTCGCTCTCGCTCTCGCTCTCTGTGTGGCGGTGCTCATTTCCTGTCTTCTCTCGTCGGAGTTAGAGGTCAAATTGCTGAGTTTCATCTGCTGCTCTCTCTCTCACCTCTCGCTCTGTAAAGGTCTTCTGCTCGCTGAATCATTCTCCTCACCTTCCCCCCGACCATCTTTGACCTCCTGCTCATGTGCTCCTCCTCCGTAACGCCTCCTACCCCCCTTCCTCTGAGAACATGTAATGATGGTGAAGGTAGGGGAGGAGACGTTTTGTTTTCCTCCTCATCTTTTAAAACTACTCACCTCTTTCTGATGGGTCTATGCCGCCTCCTTCCTCCTCCTCCTGTGATTGACAGGACAAAAGAGGAGGTGACAATCGCTTTCCAGCTGCGACTCTGCCTGCCCCCCTCTGTGGGAGGAGGAGGAGATGAAGGAGGTGAAGAAGGAGGGCAACGATCCAGATGTTTCTTCCTCCCTTCTGCTTTTTGCTTCTAATTACTAACTCCATGTCTTTCCTCACCGTCCTCAGAGAAAATGGAGATGGCGTGACTCCTCCCCCTGCCGTCCACATCACAGTCCCACTGTTGAAAGCACATCAGCAGCAGGAGGAGGATGAGGAGGGGGAGGAGGAGGAGGAAGGAGATGTTGTGTCTCAGATACCCTTACCACCATCTGACTGTCTGTCTCCTGTGTAATCGCCCTCTCTGCCTTAAACTCTTAACTAACTGAATGAACAGAGGAGAAGCCTTAAGCTGATACATACTGATTATCATTGTTACTGAAGATGAACCAATCGAACGTTTTCACTGTGCAGCCGACACACGAACAGCTGCAGCTCAGGTCGTGAACATCAAGACTGAGACGAAACATTCGGCGCCCCGTTTCTAAAAAGTCTGAAAACGGAGAAACATGTCCATCGCAGTTTCCATGACGACTCCTAAAGTCAAAATAATCGGTTGTTGAGAAGGGACGTAGATGGTTAAACTCTAAAACTTCACAATAGGATCATGTTGTAAAGTTTTTGACGATGAAGACGATTGGTGTGTTAACCAGACAGACGCTCCGCCCACACTTTTACATTTTACTTTTAAAGCTCACCACCGTTGCTATGGTTACACCTGCCAATCACACCACTCTGGACTTTTCCAGCCTCTGAATCAGAGACTTCTATAAACGCTGGTGGTCTCGTTTTAGTTTGAAAACTCTGGGTTTGTGCTTTAGTCTGGACAAACAGAAACTGAGATGCCCACGTCCACTTCCTGATTGGTTCTTATCAGTCACATGACTCGACCACCAGTGTTGAATACAAAGCGTCGCTAACACTTCCTGTCAGTAACAGTTCCACCTCGTCGTCGCTCAGAGAAAATAAATCCCTGCTCTGACTCTTCACCATCACTGTTCCTCCTTCAGAGGATTTTCTGTTACTAAGCAACCAACTGCAGAGGAGACAATCTACTTCCTGTTTACAGCACATGACCAGTGGATGTGACTGGTTGTTAGAAGTGATGATGTGATGATGCAACACGAGGTCATCACCTGTCGGTCATGTGACGTCGTGTTGAAGTGATTTTAATCCTCATCATCAGTTTCTAAATTTTAAATCCTACATTGTTCAAAAATACTCGATCGCATCAAAACTTTGTGTTCGAACTCAACATGGATGTTTTTATGTGTCACACCTTTTTTAAATTGAATGATTGTTTATCAGCTGATCTCATGACTCCGTTCCATTGATCGTTTTGGTTTCTGACCTGGAGGCGGGGGTTGTCGTTGGCGGGTTGATTTTGATGCACAGTGAAAACGTCTCGCGGATCAAACAGGTTTCCTGTCGGTTGCTGTCCGTGCTGTGGCGCTGGTCTGCAGACGGACTGTGTGTTTGGTGCCTTTTCCTCTCATCTGTACAGAAGCCATACGCCGTGTGGTCGGTGAGACGTTCACGCCAACGTCGTCTTTGTTCTGCTTTAAATGACCGAACCAGCTCCCGTCCCATCACGTGAAGGTGCTGAACTCTAATCAGTTTGGCGAGCAGGGTTGACGGGAGCTGACGGCAATGTGCTCGTTGCTCGGAGCACCGTTAATTCACCAATCACAGTAATCATAATGTTTGTTCTCGCCAAAACTGTCCTGCTGCAGGCGTCTCGTTGAAGACGACGTCCTGCGGCGGCGTCCTGAATGTTCTTCTGCTTGTGTGTGTGGATCATAGCCCAGGTGGATGATGGGAAGTTGTGTTCCTGCTTCAGTCGAGCTGCTTCTTGGCGTTTTTCTTGTTGTTTGACTTTTGGGGGTTATTGTTGTTGTTTTTTTTTGTCTCCGGATCGATTGAAGTTGATGACGAGTTTAACGCGAGAATCTGTTTTTAATCTGGGCGTCGTTTCCACTGATGGTGGTGGAGGTGGGCGGGGTTAACACTACACACAGACCCACAGACGAAGCTCTGTTACTTTACAGATGATTTTCCTGAAGCTGATCGTCGTCAAACACAGAAACACAATAAAGACAGAAATTACGTCATTTTTCTCCGAGAAACTCTGAGATTAATGTTTGTTAATAATTAGATGTTTACATTTTGTTTACGTGCAAATATCTAATCTGGAAAACAGTTTCACTTTGTTCTGATTTGATTAATCACCAGCTTCATCACTTTCTGTATTTATGTCATCGGCTGAGTTTGTTCATTTATTGATTGATTCTCCTTTTTTAAATATTCAGTTTATAACAATTAAATCCACAGAGAATATTCAACACTTAAAAATGCATAACTTTATTTTCTGATAAACGATCTTCAACTTGTCAAAATCTGGTTTTAATTTAATACTACAATAATTTTCAGACAGAAATTAGCTCCCTCTGCTGGTGAGTTTACTGAGTCTCTCCCAATAAAATTGTTGAGTTGAAACTTTTTTGGACCAAATAAGAAAAATTTGTATTATGTTACCCCTAAACATTTGTGTTTAATCAAACTATATAAACCTGCTGAACTGAAACATTTTAAAAAGCACAATGATTGAATTAAAAAATTATTTTAGGAGGAAACTGGATCAGTTTTAGGGTTCATATTTATTTTATCATGGCGTCAGTTTTCCTTCACTTCGATGTGGAGACAACAAAGACTTTTTGTGTTTTTCATCAGTCAGTTTACTTTTAATTTAATGAATCAAACTGTGAAGGGATAAAAAAATATATATTATTTTTCATATAGTTATTTTCTCTTTTTGTTAAAGTATAAGCAGACAGTTTGTGTCTGCTGGGAAGGATTCTAAGCTTTTTATAACCATGTCACTTGTTTTATTTAATGTGGAAATAAAACTGTCTGTTGGTTTATTTTCTCGGTGGTGGTGAACAAACAGGAAGAGGAAATGAAGCTTCTGTGATGACCAATCAGAGCTGCTCTTCTCCGTTAAGTTAGAAAAATATGAAATATCATCAGATTTATCAAAGAGTCCGATTTTAAGATTCAGTCGTCACTGATGGCAACTAATTTGTTTTGTTTGAGTTAGGAAGCCAAGAGCGGTCGTTGTTTTTGATTCAGTTGTCTTGGGTTTAATCATATATATATATATATATATATATATATATATATATATATGTATATATATATATATATATATATATATATATATATATGTATGTGTGTGTGTGTGTGTGTGTGTGTGTGTGTGTGTGTGTGTGTGTGTGTGTGTGTGTGTGTGTGTGTGTGTGTGTGTGTGTGTGTGTGTGTGTGTGTGTGTGTGTGTGTGTGTGTGTGTGTTAGGGTTAGGGGGTTAGAAAAGATTTTCAGTTTTTCAGTGATCACGAGATAATTATCACATCATCTTGATTTAACAAGTTAATATTTATAACTCTGGCCGCTCAGGGCTTCCGTTAATAAGCCTTTTTTTCTTTTGTTGTAAAATTTGAACGAAATATTGACGTTAAAGAAATCTGTGAATTTGTAGAATCTACAGATTTTTTTTTTCATTTGAAGTTTTGCAAAAAATACCTTTTTCCTATAGCGAATTGGAAATTCTGTTTTGGCAAATTATATGTTCTTTTTTCTGTTTATTCTTTTATATATTTTCTTTTTTTTTTCTGGACCTTTTTCAGCTGAGAGTGTGGAGCGCCACCTGCTGGCACTTTGAAAACATCCTGTGAGATTTACTGAAGTAGTTTTCAAACAACTGTTGGAGGATTTGTTTTGTCTTACCGGATCTTTTTTAACTTCCTCTTCCTGCCTGGAAGTGATTTTGATGAAATATGTGCAATTCCTCCAAACGATTCATCACTGATCAGTTATTTTGCACTTTGATTGTTGATTCGTACCAATGCCTCTGAATTTGTACATAACTTCTCTTGGTAAATTTTTATATAAACAAGTATATGGACTCAAAAACTCTGGAGTTTGTCTTAATTTGTCGGAGACGTGCAGGAAGTTTCCATCTAATTTACCTTCACTTCTGCATGTGTCTTCTGTTTCCACATAGCGGTGCAGTGTATATAAAGACCATCAGCGACTGTATATAAAGACCATCAGTGACTGTATATAAAGACCATCAGTGACTGTATATAAAGGCCGTCAGCGACTGTATATAAAGACCATCAGTGACTGTATATAAAGACCATCAGCGACTGTATATAAAGACCATCAGCGACTGTATATAAAGACCATCAGTGACTGTATATAAAGGCCGTCAGCGACTGTATATAAAATGATCAGTGACTGTATATAAAGACGATCAGCGACTGTATAAAAGACCATCAGTGACTGTATATAAAGACCATCAGTGACTGTATATAAAGGCCGTCAGCGACTGTATATAAAGATGATCAGTGACTGTATATAAAGACGATCCACTGTAATAAGACCATCAGTTGTAAGTGATCATGACTGTATATAAGACGATCGCGACTGTATATAAAGACCATCAGTGACTGTATATAAAGGCGTCCGATAATAAATGATGGACTGTATAAAAGCGATCAGCGACTGTATATAAAGACCATCAGCGACTGTATATAAAGACCATCAGCGACTGTATATAAAGACCATCAGTGACTGTATATAAAGGCCGTCAGCGACTGTATATAAAGATGATCAGTGACTGTATATAAAGGCCGTCAGCGACTGTATATAAAGGCCGTCAGTGACTGTATATAAAGACCGTCAGCGACTGTATATAAAGGCCGTCAGCGACTGTATATAAAGACCGTCAGCGACTGTATATAAAGACCATCAGCGACTGTATATAAAGGCCGTCAGCGACTGTATATAAAGACCATCAGCGACTGTATATAAGACCATCAGTGACTGTATATAGGCTCAGTGACTGTATATAAAGGCCGTCAGTGACTGTATAGAGACGATCAGCGACTGTATATAAAGACCATCAGCGACTGTATATAAAGACCATCAGCGACTGTATATAAAGACCGCAGCGACTTATATAAAGACGTCAGTGACTGATTCAGCGACTGTATATAAGACCGTCAGTGAATGTATAAGTCAGTGACTCACGACTGTATATAAAGACGTCAGCGACTGTATATAAGACCATCAGTGACTGTATATAAAGGCCGCAGCGACTGTATATAAACCGTCAGCGACTGTATATAAAGACCGGCAGCGACTGTATATAAAGGCCGTCAGCGACTGTATATAAAGGCCGTCAGCGACCGTATATAAAGACCGTCAGCATATGAGCGATGAAAGAATATAAAGGTCAGGACTGTATAAAGACGTCAGCGACGTATATAAACCGTCAGTGAATGTATATAAAGGCCGTCAGTGACTGTATATAAAGGCCGTCAGCGACCGTATATAAAGGCCGTCAGCGACTGTATATAAAGACCGTCAGCGACTGTATATAAAGACCGTCAGTGAATGATATAAGCAGCTAAACAGATTATAACGTGATGTATATAAAGGCCGTCAGCAACCGATATAAAGACCGTCAGCGACTGTATATAAAGGCCGTCAGTGACTGTATATAAAGGCCGTCAGCGACTGTATAAAGGCCGTCAGCGACCGTATATAAAGACCGTCAGCGAATGTATATAAAGCCGATCAGCGACTGTATATAAAGACCATCAGTGACTGTATATAAAGACCATCAGAGACTGTATATAAATAAAATGCAGCAGGGGGCACCTACCATTTATCTTTATGAACTGACTTCTACTATTCATCAGTGGATGGAAAACATTGTCTTTTTGTAGTTTTTCCTGAAAATGTTGTAAGTAAAATAAAAGATGTCATCATTAAAAACATTTAGTTAGTCACTGTAACATTATGACATCATTAAGATCAGCTGATCAACTCATATCATCTGACTTCTACTCTAGCGCCACCATGAGGTTGACACATGTGGTCTTGAATTAAGGGAAATTTAGTCTTATCCAACAAACCTGGTTGAAGTGGAACAGTCTTACCATCATCTTCCTTCTCTCTCGTCTCTCTGTCTCTGTCTCTCTGTCTCTCTGTCTCTCTCTCTCTCTCTCTCTCTCTCTCTGCTTCTCTGTCTCTCTGTCTCTCTCTCTCTCTCTGTCTCTCTCTCTCTCTCTCTCTCTCTCTCTCTCTCTCTCTCTCTCTCTCTCTATTTATCTATCTTCCTCCCTCACTCCTCCTGTATCTGTCGTCCAGGTGTGCAGGTAAGGAGAAAGGATCCTGAGAGGACGAGTGGATCTGAAAGACGACTGATGGACATTTGGACAAAAAGCTGCTGAGCTCTCAGAATGACTGAAAATCTAAACCTGGACTATACGGTGTTATTTAAATGTTCTTATTTACTTTATTTTTGTTTTTATTCGTTATATATAAGGTCACATGCATCATTTCAAAATAGTTGTTTAACATTTAATATATTTATTATTGAAAGATTAAAGTGCCTCATTTAAAGGGAAATTCTGACCTCACAGGTTTTATTTTGAAAGTTTAACAGTATTTTTAAATAAGCTTATATATGATAATTGTTTATTTTCTGTATTTTAAATCCTCAACAGGTTGTGAATGTTTTTTCACCTCTGTGCCTTAAAAGTCTCCAGAAAAGTTGTAAACTGTTATTTATCTTGATGCAGTTCTTTTTATTTTTTATTAAAGTGTTTTATCAGTTCTCTAAAAACATTAAACTGATTAAAAACACAAACTCTGTTTTTTTTCTTCTTCTCACACTACGGTGGCCCTGAAGGCTCAACAAGCTCTGACGTCAGAAATCACATGAAGAATCATCTTCAATCATCTGACGACTCGAGAACATGAAGAGAAACTGGAGGAATTTTCTTTTCTTTCATTGTGCGTCACTTTCTGAATTTGGGGTCACAGGTTTCTTTTTGTTTTTAATCTTTTTTAAATTGATTCCTCAGTCGATCAGATTATTTTTGTGAAGAATTGTTTTTTATTCAGGTAAAAAAAAGATTAAATATTGGTTGTAATTTTATTTAGTAGCCACCAGGGGGCGACAGACACTTTCAGTACAAGTCTCCATCCTGAGGCTCAACGAAGAAGAGAAGCAACATAAAAAAACAACAGGTGAATTATCAGAGATTAAAATCTGAGATTAAAATAATCTCAAATCAGGAAGAATTAAAATCACAGGTTTCACAAATTCAACGAAGAAAGAATCTTCATCTCTGCACAACTCTGCAGGTGTTAGTCAGGACCCCCTCTGCAGGTGTTAGTCAGGACCCTCTGCAGGTGTTAGTCAGGACCCCCACTTCTGCAGATAATAGTCAGGACCCCCCACTTCTGCAGGTAATAGTCAGGACCCCCCTCTGCAGGTAATAGTCAGGACACCCCTCTGCAGGTGTTAGTTAGGACCCTCCTCCACAGGTAATAGTCAGGACCCCCACTTCTGCAGATAATAGTCAGGACCCCCTCTGCAGGTGTTAGTCAGACCCTCCCTCCACAGGTAATAGTCAGGACCCCCCACTTCTGCAGATAATAGTCAGGACCCTCCTCCACA
Source organism: Hippoglossus stenolepis (assembly GCF_022539355.2). NCBI lineage: Eukaryota > Metazoa > Chordata > Actinopteri > Pleuronectiformes > Pleuronectidae > Hippoglossus > Hippoglossus stenolepis. The sequence continues at coordinate 1,892,963 of NC_061488.1, forward strand.
GGTAATAGTCAGCACATCCACATAATACCAGGTATTGACTGGAGGTCATACAATGCAGGTATATTAGCTCAAAACGGGTCTCCTTCAGATAATAGTTGCAGCCCTTCAATTGTGTACCTGCTGGTCATGGTTCCAGATGTTTACAGGAAGTAGCTGGAACCATATATCCCACCCTAAGTTAAGTTGATCTGTTAAGGCCTTCTGGGACCTTTCCAGGTGTTAGTCATGTCATCACCTCAGTTGTTTCTCCTCTGACGGACAGAGGAGTCACTGAGGTGAGAGTGAACTCCCTGAACTGAGGAGGACTCCAGGACGCCTCCTGCTGGTTCCACTGTGCTGCTGGAAACTCTTTGGTTTATCTCAGACGTCTTCAGAGACTTTGTTGAACTTGTGTCCTGATGTTCACTCCAACAGGAAACTGGAGAATATCGTCTCTCAGACTTATTCACATTCATCGGAATTCAACAAACCAACCAACTCTTGTGTCGGTGATTTCAAAGGTTTTATCAGTCACATGATAAAAAGTCGACTGATGGAGTCGTAGACAGGTCAATCTTCCGTGCGCTCCATCGTGACATGTGACACGTACACATCCTCATATCAGGTTCAGTGTGTCTGAGGTGAAATCTTCGTCCAAGTCGTAAAGAGTCTGTAAACTTGTTTCTCTCTTCGTCACGGCGACGGGACAAAGATCAACATGTCGTGACACAACAACATGAGAGGAAGAGACGGAGGAACACTACTCCTGAAAGAGGTGGAGAGGAGGGGGGAAGGGATGGAGGTTGAAGGATGGAGAGAGAGAGATAGACTGGGTGAGGAGGTAGAGAGAGAGAGAGAGAGAGAGAGAGAGAGGGAGAGGGAGAGGGGAAAGAAACCTTCGTCTTGTGATGGGAATTTCTGCATTTGGGTAATGTTTAATAGAAGAAACAAACATGTATGTAGAAGGATGTATGAACAAATGTGTTCCCGTGAGTTAACTTAGACTTTACAAGTGTTGCTCAAGGAACTTAGATGTTTATGGCTTCCTCCCTTTGAGTGTCACTGAGCAAACAGTTCACTGCAGGGGTCGCTCAAGGTGTCTGAGCAGAGGGGTGCAGGGGTGTCTGTCTTGTAAGCAGGACTGAGGTCTTTGTCTTGTAAACGAAGATAAGGAGTCTCTGAGACAGATGGTTCAAGCCAGAAGTCACTCCAGGGGTCTGGGACAGAGATGGAGACAGGATGTCTGCCCACCCTGATCAGACATCAAGGAGCTGAGGAATACCTTTTGCTCCTCTCAGGGAGGGGCTTGTGATGTATAAATGTATTGATTCTCCTATGCTCTTTGCTCATTGTTACACGTCACTCTAGGTGATGTGTGGGGCGAGTCCATCTGCAGATGTTAGAATTGAACTTACTGAAAGACAATGTATGACTTTGTGTATGATTAAATAGAAATTTCCACGACAGTCTTTACTGTAAGAACCTTTGATTTTGTGTTTTTCTACTTTGAATCTGAAGAATCGATCAATAAAGCATCAGACTCAGGCTCCACTTGATATTAATCATATCACCAGTGCAGCAGAGACTCTGACCAAACTGAATTTACACTCAAACAGAAGAACTGAGTGAAAGTGAAGCAGGTTCTTCTCTGGTTTGAAACTGGGACTGAAAGAAGAATCAAAGTGATCCTTCACTGAAGAGACCAGCGAACATCCACCAGGATTAAAACAGCTGAGAGGAGCCCAGGTGTTTCTGTGGACTGCTCCTTTACTGACTGATTTCACAGGACAAAACATCAAAGGAGTTCAAGGGAATCAAGTATAAAGGTAAACCCCCTGACACCTGGTTCCTCTCGGTTCCTTCCTGGTTTGTGGACTAGTTTGTGGACTGGTTCCTGAGTAAGTCCTGCCTGGTTGTTGCCTAGTTCCTGCTTGATTCCCGCCTGGTTTGTAGTCTGGTTCCTGCCTGGTTCCTTCCTGGTTTGCAGTCTGGTTCCTGCCTGGTTCCTTCTTTGTTTGCAGTCTGGTTCCTGCCTGGTTCCTTCCTGGTTTGCAGTCTGGTTCCTGCCTGGTTCCTTCCTGGTTTGTGGACTGGTTCCTGCCTGGTTCCTGCTCTGAGGGATGGAGAAGCAGACCCTTCCAGCCTCCTCCTGCTCGCTGGTTCTCCTGGAGGAGACCAAAAAGAGCCCCCTTCTTATGTCCAATGGTGGCGGTGGCGGTCACCCCCCTGCGGCAGCTGCTAATGTCAGCCTCGTGGAAGGTTCTGGAGATGGTGGCGGTGGAGCTTGTGTTGGTCTGGACAAGAAAGGAGGCGTGGTCACGAGGCCTCAGCCGGGATACCCTGAGCGTGAAACATGGACACGGCAGATGGACTTCATCATGTCCTGCGTTGGATTCGCTGTGGGACTCGGCAACGTGTGGAGGTTCCCGTACCTGTGCTACAAGAACGGAGGAGGTGAGGCCCAATACACACACAAACACACAAAACTCAAGCTCCGCCCCCTCACCAAGCCAGCTTCTGATTGGTTTGTTCATCAGTGTGTTTATCGCTCTCAAAACTTCCGTTGAAACCAGTTTGTCTTTTTAAAAAACAGACTTTCAACTCATTCTTCTGGTTGTGAAGAAGTTTTAGTCGTTCACATCTGAACTGCAGCAATTGATCAATTTATTGATTCAGTGATTGATGGAAAATGAATCAGTAGCTATTCTGATCATCAATTAATCGTCAAACCAGGACTCTGGATTCTGTCCCAGCTCCACAGTGTCATCTGTGAAACGTCGTTTCCCATAATCCCTCACACCAGCTTGGCAGACGGTAGAGGGTGTGTGGCTTTAAACACAGGGGGCGTGGTTTGAACAGGGGCGGAGCTTTGTTCAGTATCAGTGTGGCTATCGATCAGAGTGACAGCAGCAGGTTCGTGTGTGTGTGTGTGTGTGTGTGTGTGTGTGTGTGTGTGTGTGTGTGTGTGTGTGTGTGTGTGTGTGTGTGTGTGTGTGTTGTGTGTATTCTTATTGAGCTGCCCTGCCACCTCCCATCTTTTTCCCCAGTCATGATTCACCAGCAGCTCATGTTTTCATGCTAGCCTAACACACCAGAATACTGTATTGCGACGTGCTAATGCTAACCTGACTGCTAATTGACTGTGCTGTCATTCAGTTGTTATTTAGTTGACAATCAATCCATCAAATTTTTTGTGTATAGCCCACATTTCCAAATCACAATTTGTCTCATAGATCTTAACAAGGTGCAACATCGTCTGTTCTTCACCCTCAACAAGAGTAAAACTACAAAATAAAAACAAGAGCATGGGGAGAAAACGTAGAAACCTCAGAGAGAGTCACATGTGAGGATCCGTCTCTCAGGACGGACAGAAGTGCAATAGATGCTGCGTTCAATTCAGTCTCAAAAGACGGATCAATGAATCAGCTGATCATTTCGGGGCTGTGACACATGAGGATTTTTAATAATAGTTTAAAGTGTAGACGTGAGTTACTGTGACTCAGGAGTAACTGCTGTCTCATCACGTGGCAGTATTATTTTATGATGCACTGTTTGTTTGAATGAATGAATGATTACTCATCTACTTTTACTACGAACTGAGACGAGAGACATGAATGAACAATTAGGAAACCACTCTCCCTGGTATTTTAATTGGTGTGATCGACACACACACACACACACACACACACACACACACACACACACACACACACACACACAGAGAGAGAGAGGGAGAGAGAGAGAGAGAGAGAGAGATGATGTCAGTCGATGTTTGATCATGTGTCTCGTCCTGCAGGCGTCTTCCTGATCCCGTACATGCTCATCGTCTTTGTCGGTGGAATCCCCATCTTTTTCCTGGAGATCGCTCTGGGACAGTTCATGAAGGCCGGCAGCATCAATGTCTGGAACATCGCTCCGCTCTTTAAAGGTGCAGTACGCCACAAATTCACCGCCTAAAATCTCTTTACATGGATAACTGAAAACTTCAGGAAGCTCCGCCCACTTACTTTCCACCACTGAATCTTACATCGTTAAGATAGTGAGACTAAAACCAAAATCTCAAATTCTATCGAGGTAACAGGAAGTTTCATTTTGGCTTTTAAATGTGTCATGTCCACTTTTCCTGTGGCTCTGTCCGTCTCTGCTGGACAGTCCACAAAGGTGGTGATCATAACCTTCGAGATCCCAGCTGAGGTCACGTTGCCATGGTAACAGACACAAATCCACGCAGTAAGCAGTTTAGTTGCGTTTGAGTGGACACGTCCGAAAACACACATTCAGCTTTTCTGTGGAGGTTTATCTGGAGGTGATAATCTGTGATCCTGCTCTACGTGCCTTCACACACGGCTGGAAAACTACCAGCAACACACACACACACACACACACACACACACACACACCTTTCTTTGCCATCTAATTTATTTATATCTTTGTTAGCCCTACAAACTATTTATCAGGTCAATGGTAACAGGAGCAAATGACCTTCTGTAAACCTCAGCTGGTGTCGGTGGACTTGATGTTGACTCAGTTCCACCTTCACAATCCCACGCGACTACACCCACGGTCAACACACATCTGCAGTGTCCCGACGGGGAGTTAAACACGAATCAGTGTATTAAATGAATGTAATAAACACGCACAAGTATGAAGCAGGTGCCTGGGTTTTGGAGGTCATGTGACTTTGGTTTCCTACGAGTGGTCAAATTGAAACGGTAAAATGAGTTTAGACACGTTACACATTTTAAGTCACATAAAAGCGACTGACTTCATGTTGTGTCTTCGTCCTCTCCCTCAGGTCTCGGTTACGCCTCCATGGTGATCGTGTTTTTCTGTAACACCTACTACATCATGGTGTTGACCTGGGGCTTCTACTACCTGATAAAGTCTTTTAACTCCGTCCTCCCGTGGTCCACCTGTGACAACATATGGAACACGCCCAGCTGCATCGAGACCTTTCATCATCAGCAATGCAGAAACGGCAGCCTTGCCAACACCACCATCGTCAACAACATGACCTGTGCCGACCTGGCGACCTCGCGATCGCCCGTCATTGAGTTCTGGGAGTAAGTTCTGGTTCTGATCAGTAGATTGTGTTCTATCGGGACACTGGGTCAGTTTGTTGGATTCAGTTTTTCTTGAGGCGACCTCAGGTGGGGCTCGTTGAACTGGTCTGGTGATGTTGGGTCACACTGGCTTTGTTTTTCTAATATTCTTCAACAGGTTTTAGTTCTGAGACATGAAATTTATTCTCACTTTTCAAATTTTTTATTTTTTTTTAAGTTGAGCGGATTTTTCCAAGAATTAATTATGGCACCAAATATGAATATAATTTGACATAAGATTTAAAAAAGTTTTGTACATATCATTTAGTATTGAAGTTAAGATGTGATTGATTTGTCCTGCAGTTCAATCACCTCCACGTTAATGTTCTCTACGGGCTGTAAATGTCAGGCATAGGCTGTTGCTTCTGTAATTTAATTTCAGGCGAACAATAAATGTTGTCTGTATCTTTTTAGCTCCAGTAGGTGAACGGGCACGATATCCTCACAAGGTTATCAGAGAACATTAGAGATAAGTCACATGAAGCAGACTGATATCAGACTCAAATCAATGACCAAACTACATTAATCCAGAACCTGCTGCTCAGCCGTCACATCTGGACCGAGGACACTCACCTTTTAAATTCTCTGTGGATTTACTGAGACACAAATAACAAAGCTCAGACGCCTCTGACACATTAGTAAGGAATAATAAAACAAAAACAAGAAAGGACACATTCTTTAATAAGATAAATACAAAGAGTCAAACAATCCTTTAACTAATTATGACATAAATCTGTAAAATCAGTGCAAAGATCAGACTCTGAAGGAGAAAATTCATCGTTGATATTCGTCATCAGAAGCTGCTGAAACAACAAGAATCAAAGTGATGTCTTGTGTTGGCTAACACTAGCTAGCGTTAGCTGTTGTTAGCTAACTGGCTAACACCGACAACATTAGCTCATGTTATAAAGAGTTAAATCACTGATGGGAGCTAACTGGATGTTTTCAGTTTGAACCCAGCATCCGTCCACATGGCATCAGGAAGCATCACAGAACAACTGAATAATGCTTTTAAAGTGTATGAAGAAGCAGAATTCCTCTTTGTGTTTGTTGGTCTGTGATGTTCACGTGTAAATTTGTTAGTTTCTGCTGCTGCCAAACTACAGTGGCTCCAGAACACTGAGATACACAATGACCAGATCGCCGGGTTCTGTCCACAGTTGAAAGGTCACAGCCGTGTGGAATAAAACCTCACGTGTCTCTGTGCAGGAACAAGGTGCTGAACATCTCGCCGGGTCTGGATGTACCTGGGAGCTTTCACTGGGAGCTCATGCTGTGTCTGATGTTCGTCTGGGTTCTTGTTTACTTCTGCGTCTGGAAGGGAGTCAAATCCACCGGGAAGGTAACACAAGCATGTCACTATCATCATTTTAATAAATATTAATAAATAAAAGAATTTACATGGCATAGCAGGAATTTTAACTGAAACTGTAAAACTGTAGTTTCATTATGTCTTTATATGAGGACGACCCACAAGCTGTGTGTGTGTGTGTGTGTCTGTGTGTGTCTGTGTGTGTCTGGTCTCACGGCTCTCTGTACCAACACAAACACTTCACAGTGTTGATCATCAGCAGGACGCTGAAAGATGAGTGTCAGGTCAGAGCAGGGCGAGAGAGAGAGAGAGAGAGGGAGGGAGAGAGGGAGAAGAGAGAGGGAGGGAGGGAGAGAGAGAGGGAGAGAGAGAGGGAGAGAGAGAGAGAGAGAGAGAGAGAGAGAGAGAGAGAGGGAGGGAGGGAGAGAGAGAGAGAGAGAGAGAGAGAGAGACATCACGGTTCACTGAAAAAGTTTTATTTTCATTTTCAGAGGCTGAAGTTAAGACGTATAATGAAAGATTATTGATAATAAATAAATAATAAATAATTCTTTAATTACAGCAGATTTTAATACACAGAGAAAAGCAAATCATGTGTCCTTCATTCATTCCTTCTGGGAAATCCTCAGTAAATTATGAGTTATAGTTTTACCCTAAAAACTGGCATCATACAAAGACGGTTACTGCTCAGATCAGGTTCATATTTCATATTTGTTTTCTCTCAGGTTGAGTCCGGTTCAAGGATCATTCACACGATCGGTTCCAGCTGCAGTTCAACATGAACCCAAACTGATCTCAGGTTGTAGGACACTGATCTGTTTCTGCACCAGATCTCAAATATTGGAGAATTTGGAATTTCTTCATGAAACTTTACATTGTTGTTCATCAGCTTAAGAAGTGAAGCCTTCTGATGTTTGAGGTTTCATGAAGTTTTTCAGGAGACATGTTCCGCTCTCAGGTTGATAATTTTAATCACTTTTAATGTTAATGCTCAGAAAACACAGGACCTTCCTCAGACTGTCCATCGCTGCTGCTCCTCCTTTCAGCCTCTGTCTCAAACACTTGGTTTTAGCTCCTGTCTCTTTAAGCCCCCCCCCCCCTCCTGATAAATTCCAGTCTGTTCTGATTGGTTGTGATTGGTGAAATATTTCTGGCGCATTTAGGAAAAGTCAGCCGCCACTCTCGCTTTACCTGGCTTTGTTAGGGGGCGTGGCAGACCAGCCATTAGGTGTGTATTATGCAAATGTTCATAATAACAGTCATAACGTGTGTGTGTGTGTGTTTCAGATTGTGTACGTCACAGCGACCTTCCCCTACGTGGTCCTCTTCATCCTGCTGGTCAGAGGTGTCACTCTACCCGGAGCCTATGACGGCATCATGTACTACATCAAACCTGATTGGTCCAAACTGCTGGAGGCTCAGGTGAGATGTTAGTGGAACAGAAACATCCGATCAGATTCTCCCAGAGAGACGCTGCTTTGATCCACATCTCCACGTTAACCAATGATGTCACACCTCTGACCTCTGACCTCTGACCTGTGATCTCTGTGTAGGTGTGGATAGACGCCGGGACTCAGATCTTCTTCTCCTACGCCATCGGACTGGGAGCTCTGACGGCGCTGGGCAGCTACAACCGCTTCAACAACGACTACTACGTCACACACACACACACACACACACACACACACACACACACACACACACACACAGCAAATAATGATGACTCTGGAAAAACATCTGTTCATGGTGATGTTTTATATAAATGATAATTATACGATTCATGAACGATTAGTTCTTTTATTTCTTATATTGATTATTGATGGATGATTAATTGAGCTCGTCTCTCGTCTGCTGCAGAGACGCCTTCGTCTTGGCTCTGATCAACAGTGGAACCAGTTTCTTCGCTGGTTTCGTCGTGTTTTCTATACTGGGCTTCATGGCCAATGAGCAGGGAGTCGACATCTCACAGGTCGCTGAGTCAGGTAAACACACACACAGCTGTTTCTCTCAAATATGCTCCTCCAGCTCTACTGTACATTAAGGGGTCATTTGATGATATAAAATGGGCTGAGACGTCATGATTGACAGCTGGTGGAACCGTGTTCTAGTCTTGATGACACTCAAAGCTCTTCACAGAACAGTTTTGCCATTGAGACAGTTATGGACAGCACTTTCTCGATCAGCACAGCCGTCAGGAGCAATATTGGGTTCAGTATCTTGCCCAAGGACACGTCGGCACATGGAATGAGAGAGAATTGCACTGCTGACCTTTTGGTTCGTGGACACCTCCTGGGCTCACAGACTCTGGCTCCATCACCACAAGATGGAATTTGTATCCGAAATACTTCAGTGGAAATGTATCGTCCATCTTTATTTTCAGTCTCTGAACGTTGGAGCTGCAGGTTCAGCTCATCACTCACTGAAGGCTCATTTTACATGACCATTATTATTGTGCAATAATGCATTAAACGTGATACCATAAAATGGTGTGCCTTTCGGCATTCAATAAATTTGGTTATCAAAATAAAATATTGAATATTAATATTAAAAATATTAATATTAAATAATAACTTTAATTGATTAACGTTACCTCGGGGCACCACCCTTCAAAGGAAGGGAAAAGATAGCCAATTTATTGATTAAGTCTCATAAAAGTACTAACTACAAATTTGGAACTCTGATTAACAATTAACTTAATAACTATAACCAAAATTACCATATAGATAGTTAGCTAAGTTGAAGGATATGGAGTTCTTGACAGTGTAGAGGTTGGCAAAATTCACTTATGCAACATTAATGAAAAAACATTTATGAAAGAAAAACATTTATTATGAATATAATAAAGTATAAAAAACACAAATTACTAACGGTGTACTTACTAAACAAAGATAGATATGTGAGTATGCATGTGTGTGTGTCTGTGTGAGTCAGCGAGTTTCCAAAATGGCGGCTGGCCAAAGAGATAACACCCTTCCCCCTTTGGAATGTTTTACGACATGTGGCAGGAGTCAGAGATAATTAGGTGCTGTGATATGCGTGTGTCTGTGTTGGTGCCAAATTAGGGAAAGTTACTAGATGCATGCAAGGAAAGACTGAAGAGCATAACTAACATTAACTTTCAAATAACTTGTAACCACAATATCACAGCAACACAAATCAAACTTATAAACCTCACACAGAATCGAATAAACAGTCTTTGCTTAGCCTAGTATAATTATTAAGCCCAGTTGTGTTACCTGTCCGTGGAAAGGAGAAAAAAGAAGTTGCTGTGCCGTTCGAAGTTCTGTGAAATCGTCTTGCTGGTTGTGTGGCTCCTGCCTTCGTGGTTCTGTTGGGCTGTGCAGCTCAGTTGCTGTTTGAAGTTCTCCTGCAGGACATCGCGTCGCGGCTTAGAGGTTGGTGCGAGGAGGTTTCCTTGGTGAGATGAGCTGGAAGCTGCAACTCTCCTCCATGAAGTTGATTTGAGTTGAAAGAGTGAGCTTGACCGTCGCCCTTCTCCTCTGAGAGGATTCGTGGAAGGGCCGGTGTGCTCCTCTCGAAGAGGTGAATGGAAAGAGGCTGGACAGCCTTCTCCCCTCGGAGGGATTGTAGAAAAGAGATAGAAAAGAGGGGGAACAGGCCTTATATTGGCCCAGTGACCTCACAGGTCATGGGGCCCAGAGTGACCAATAGGAGTTGAAACTTGGGTCCCTGGGGGGGTTTTCACACCTCTGTGTGACGTTGAGGCCCCTGGGAGACTGAGTCCTGGAGGGTCTGGTTTTCTCCAGAACAAAGGGACATGCGGCTTCAGGCTTTTGACTGCACATATAGGCCGAACTTTGTTTCACAAATTCCATGTCCCAACATTATTATTATAATAATAATAATGATCATTACAGTTGTTATTAGTACTATGATTGTTATAAGCCTCTTCACATGAAGCATCTCAATACAACACTGTTACAACCAGTTGGTGGAACCAGCTTCACATGCTGCAGTCTGAGGCTTTCATATGAAGAGAGAGAGAGTGTGTGTGTGTGTGTGTGTGTGTGTGTGTGTGTGTGTGTGTGTGTGTGTGTGTGTGTGTGTGTGTGTGTGTGTGTGTGTGTGTGTGTGTGTGTGTGTGTGTGTGTGTGTGTGCAGTATTAACTGTGGGATTAGTGAACCAGGCCCTTTCACCTCACGACATGTGACTCGTCTTTATTTCATGAGGGTCTGCTCAGGAAACCTGTCGACACAGATCCTTAAAAAAATTTAGTTAGTGAAGGTGCCGATGCTCACAGCTGATTGGATGAGATACATGTCAGTCAAGTCCAGGTTTAGCGCTAGCCTGTAAAGTTGTAACCAACTACATTAAAGATGAATTTACACACATAACTTAATGGAGGATTTTGATTTATACGATGGAGTAGAATACTATTTATATAATACATGAAGGAAAAACTATTTGGACATTTCCAGAATAAAGTTGTTATATTACGAGAATAAATAATTAGAAAAACATTTAATGAAAAAGAGAAAGATTAAGTTTTATTTGATCTTTCTCTAAGTTATCACAGAGCGGTTGTGATCACTGTAGAATAAAACTATTACTGGTGTTTTTAACCTCTAACGTGTGCTTCAGGTCCAGGTCTGGCGTTCATTGCGTATCCGAAGGCCGTCAGTCTGTGGCCGGTGGCTCCGCTCTGGGCGGCGCTCTTCTTCTTCATGCTGCTGCTGCTGGGGCTGGACAGTCAGGTGAGCGACTGCTTCATCTCACTTCTGCAACATTCAACATAAACTGTATTCAGACATGAGAAAATAGTGTCGGACATTTCCTGGGATTTGTCTTTCACATATGAAGAAGGCAGCAGGAGATTCCAGAGCCTTTGGTGATAAGACGCCCGTGTGGATGAGCTGAAAACATGTCATGTCTAGACAATCTTTACATTTAGATTTATTCAGTTAGTTATGTTAATTCCTTATTTTATTTCTTTCTGTCTGAGCTGCTGTAACTTGGGACTTTCCCTCAGAGGTTCGATGAAGTATTGACTCAGTGTCTCTGTCTCCAGTTCGTCGGCGTTGAGGGTTTTGTCACTGGAATCCTGGATCTGTTCCCTGGACAATACAACCATCGATATAAAAGGGAGATCGCCGTGGCGATATGCTGTTTACTGTGCTTCATTATTGATCTCTCCATGGTGACGCAGGTACGTTACAGACTTTCTGGATTTTAGTTCACGCAACACTATGCAACTGTTACTGAGCAACAGCGCCACCTGCAGCCACACGTGTTGATTAACTCAGTTGGGCTCTGTGTCCGAGTGATGAATTTGTTTTCATGTAGAGAAAAAACAAAGTGGCGCTCAGACTGTGTCTGAAACACAACTGAATGCTGAATATTACCCATGATCCTCTGCTTCCTGACCCTGAAGAGCTGCAGCTGTAACAAATCCACCAAACTCTGTGTAGAATTCTTGATGTTTTCTAAGTTTCCTGCTGAATATTGGAGATAATCTCTGGTTGTTAATAACTTCAGAGTGTTTTTAACTGATCTCAGTTCAGCTTCACTCTTCAACTGGAGCTGGTTGTGACAGTTGAAGCTGACTCTCAGTCAGTTCTTCTCACAGGAGATGGAACCCACTCAGCAGAGTCACAGAGAACAGACGTTCAGGGAGAGAAGGAGGAAACTTTCTCCTCGTTCACACTCACACATCAGACTCTCTGTAACCAAGCTGTGGTGTACGGTTAAAACATCTACAAAGCTGCTTTCAGACCTGCTCTGCAGTTTCTCCGGAGGACGAGTACGTGTAACGCAAATTTTAAAACTGGATCTTTATCTGTCGTCCTGCAGGGAGGGATGTACGTCTTCCAGTTGTTTGACTACTATTCGGCCAGTGGAATGACTCTGTTGTGGCAAGCATTCTGGGAATGCATAATAGTTGCCTGGGTCTACGGTATGACACACACACACACACACACACACACACACACACACACACACACACACACACACACACACACACACACACACACACACAGTCAGTGAAGTATACTGTGTCAGTGAAGTATGTGATCTTAAAATAAGTGCAGGAATAATTATGTAACATGATGTGAAGGTCAAAGTTTAGTCTGTTAAAGTAAAAATGATCCTCGTGGTTAACATGAGCTCATAGTTTATTCCTCTCTGTGAAAAAAGTTGTCAAACGTGTTGGTAACGTGTGCTGGTGTCAGAGAGAGGAGCAGAGATCTATGTATCAATATATGTATATATATATACATATATATATATATATGTATTATATCTGTTCATGTGTTTGTTTCTGGAGCGTATAAACATTGTGCTTCTGTCTCAGACGGTTCAGTCACGACTTTGTTGATTGATTGTGTCGCAGGTGCTGACCGCTTCATGGACGATGTGGCTCGTATGATTGGCTACCGTCCTTTCCCCTGGATGAAGTGGTGCTGGTCCTTCATCACTCCATGTGTCTGCCTGGTGAGACTGAACCGTAGAAAAACACTGATTTCTCTTTCTCTATAATAAAAAATCCTATTTGTAAATGTTTTCCATCCTGTTGTCTTTAGGCCATCTTCATGTTCCACCTGTTCAACTACAAACCTCTGACCTACAACAATGTGTATGTGTACCCGTGGTGGGGCGAGGTGATTGGCTGGTGTATGGCTTTGTCCTCCATGCTCTGCATCCCCGTCAGTGTCCTCTACAAACTGTTCAGAGCAAAGGGAACATTCAAAGAGGTACATCTCAAAGTTTGTCAGTCCAGTAAAAGTTGATGTTCAGTGGTTTCCCGTTAAGAAACAGATTGTTACTCTTTAACCAATCAGAGCCTCTGAGCTGACGTCACATGACCTCTGATGTTTCTTGCTGTGTTGCAGCGCTGGGCCCACCTGACCACTCCGGTTTTGGGGGCCCATCACCTGGAGTATATGGCCCCCGACGTCAGAGACCTGACGCTGATCTCACCCGGCACCGACGACAACATCATCATCTTAGAGAGCGTCATGTAGTCTGGGCTCCACCAATCACAGAGCTCCATCTCCATCCATCCCACCGAGCACCTCGACCTCAGAGATCAATCAGCTGATGGGGGGGAGGGTACGTGAGGCTGTCCTGTTCGTGATGACGGCTGAGGGGATTTGGTTATGGCAGAATTTCTTTATATTTCATGTATGTCTGTGTTTTTTTACAATACAACTTTGTACAATAGCACATTGTAATTCCCACAACGAAGGAACAGGTTTGTTACAATATAGAGCAGAATGTAAGTTGAAACAGGTTATTACCAGACTTAAGCAGCTTGATTCATCTATTGCTTTTATCCAAGAGACTCATCTACTTAGGGAGGACTTACTGAAGGTGCGAAGGAGACGGCCAGGCCAGGTGCTGGCATCATGTTTCTCCCAAACCGATCAGGACCCCCAAACTGATGGAGAGATGGAGCAGGGACCCCCGACTATATATATTGTATAAAAGTGTTTTATATTAAACTGGGCCTAGTGCCATGTATAAACATAGCTACCCTGTTATTGTGCATTCAATACTAAGCTATTCAAATAATACACAGGTTAATATATCCATGTTTTTGTTATTGGGTGTCGCTGATTGTGTGCATTGCTGACTGAAAGATAACGTCTTCTGCCGTTCGCTACAACATGTTGGATTTATGTTAATGTGTATTTAAAGACATTTTAATTTGTGGAAAGAAAATTGGTTGGAAAAAAAAAATTGTAATTAAAAAAATATTAGAAATTGTCTAATCAACCAAACATTTCGCGACCCCCCTGCAGTACCTCCGCGGACCCCCTAGGGGTCGCGGACCCCCTGTTGAAGACCTCTGCTATAGCGGGAAAGAAACGTCAACTGTGTGTGTGTGTGTGTGTGTGTGTGTCTCTCTCTCTCTCACATAAACACACAAGGGCATAACTTTGCATATAGGCCTTATATTTGGGGAGGAGATATCATTACTTTTTCTCTGTTTGGATTCATGTGTATTACTGCATTATTACTTTTATTTATCATTTTATGCATGGTTGCAGTGAACTGAGAGGTAGACCAGGTGCTCAAACACACACTGAATCATCTGCGCTCTCTCTCTCTCTCTCTCTCTCTCTCTCTCTGCTCTCTCTCTCTCTCTCTCTCTCTCTCTCTCTCTCTCTCTCTCTCCTTCTCTCTCTCTCCTCTCTCTCTCTCTCTCTCTCTCTCTCTCTCTCTCTCTCTCTCTCTCTCTCTCTCTCTCTCTCTCTCTCTCTCTCCTGTATCTGTCGTTCAGGTGTGCAGGTAAGGAGAAAGGATCCTGAGAGGACGAGTGGATCTGAAAGAAAAGTTGTAAACTGTTATTTATCTTGATGCAGTTCTTTTTATTTTTTATTAAAGTGTTTTATCAGTTCTCTAAAAACATTAAACTGATTAAAAACACAAACTCACCGTTTATTTTTTTTCTCACACTACGGTGGCCCTGAAGGCTCAACAAGCTCTGACGTCAGAAATCACATGAAAATTTTCTTTTCTTTCATTGTGCGTCACTTTCTGAATTTGGGGTCATAAGTTTATTTTTGTTTTGAACCTTTTTTAAATTGATTCCTCAATCGATGAGATTATTTTTGTGAAGAATTGTTTTTTATTCAGGTAAAAAAAAGATTAAATATTGGCTGTAATTTTATTTAGTAGCCACCAGGGGGCGACAGACACTTTCAGTACAAGTCTCCATCCTGAGGCTCAACGAAGAAGAGAAGCAACATAAAAAAACAACAGGTGAATTATCAGAGATTAAAATCTGAGATTAAAATAATCTCAAATCAGGAAGAATTAAAATCACAGGTTTCACAAATTCAACGAAGAAAGAATCTTCATCTCTGCACAATTCTGCAGGTGTTAGTCAGGACCCCCCTCTGCAGGTGTTAGTCAGGACCCCCACTTCTGCAGATAATAGTCAGGACCCCCTGCAGGTGTTAGTCAGGACCCCCTCTGCAGGTGTTAGTCAGGACCCCCACTTCTGCAGATAATAGTCAGGACCCCCTCTGCAGGTGTTAGTCAGGACCCCCTGCAGGTGTTAGTCAGGACCCCCACTTCTGCAGATAATAGTCAGGACCCCCTGCAGGTGTTAGTCAGGACCCTCCCTCCACAGGTAATAGTCAGGACCCCCCCACTTCTGCAGATAATAGTCAGGACCCTCCTGCAGGTGTAGTCAGGACCCTCCTCCACAGGTAATAGTCAGCATCATCCACATAATACCAGGTATTGACTGGAGGTCATGACTCCTTTTAGTTTCCAGGAAGTAGCTGGTAGCACAAAATAAAGTCAAGGAGGACTCTATGTATACCAGCTAATAACTTCAAGCATCTAGTCTCCAGATATTAGACCTTCAAGGCTTCCTCTTCAATCCCAGGTATTAGTTGGGTCCCACCATCGTTTAAAGCCCCCTGGACCAGATGGTATTGTGGAGTGTTGGTGCTCATGTACAAGATATTAGTCAGGACCTACCACACAATGCAGGTATATTAGCTCAAAAACGGGTCTCCTTCAGATAATAGTTGCAGCCCTTCAATTGTGTACCTGCTGGTCATGGTTCCAGATGTTTACAGGAAGTAGCTGGAACCATATATCCCACCCTAAGTTAAGTTGATCTGTTAAGGCCTTCTGGGACCTTTCCAGGTGTTAGTCATGTCATCACCTCAGTTGTTTCTCCTCTGACTGACAGAGGAGTCACTGAGGTGAGAGTGAACTCCCTGAACTGAGACGTCCTGTCATCGTGAAGTTTATTTTAAATCATTCAGCTCAAACAGGAAGAGTTGAACAGTTGTTTTCATCCTGAACACACTTAATGTAAATTTGTGAGAAGTCGGCCAAAGAACACGAGAATGTCTCCTTGTTTCCGAACAGGGAACAATTCAGTGTTTGTTTTATTCGGGATCAGATTTTTCATCTCTCCAGACTCTTTTAGTTTGGAATGAATGAGTCATCTGACAGCGGGGCTCCAGGACGCCTCCTGCTGGTTCCACTGTGCTGCTGGAAACTCTTTGGTTTATCTCAGACGTCTTCAGAGACTTTGTTGAACTTGTGTCCTGATGTTCACTCCAACAGGAAACTGGAGAATATCGTCTCTCAGACTTCTTCACATTCATCGGAATTCGACAAACCAACCAACTCTTGTGTCGGTGATTTCAAAGGTTTTATCAGTCACATGATAAAAAGTCGACTGATGGAGTCGTAGACAGGTCAATCTTCCGTGCGCTCCATCGTGACATGTGACACGTACACATCCTCATATCAGGTTCAGTGTGTCTGAGGTGAAATCTTCGTCCAAGTCGTAAAGAGTCTGTAAACTTGTTTCTCTCTTCGACACGGCGACGGACAAAGATCAACATGTCGTGACACAACAACATGAGAGGAAGAGACGGAGGAACACTACTCCTGAAAGAGGTGGAGAGGAGGGAGGAAGGGATGGAGGTTGAAGGATGGAGAGAGAGAGATAGACTGGGTGAGGAGGTAGGGAGAGAGAGAGAGAGAGAGAGACAGAGAGAGAGAGAGAGAGACAGAGAGAGAGAGAGAGAGACAGAGAGAGAGAGAGAGAGAGAGAGAGAGGGAGAGAGAGAGAGAGAGTTGAGGAGAGAGAGAGAGAGAGAGAGAGAGGGGTGAGGAGAGAGAGAGAGAGAGAGAGAGGGAGAGAGAGAGAAGAGAGAGAGAGAGAGAGAGAGTGGGTGAGGAGAGAGAGAGAGTGGGTGAGGAGAGAGAGAGAGAGAGAGAGAGAGAGAGGAGGAGGAGAGAGAGAGAGAGAGAGAGAGAGAGAGAGAGAGAGAGAGAGAGAGAGAGAGAGAGAGAGAGAGAGAGAGAGAGAGAGAGAGGGTGAGGAGAGAGAGAGAGAGAGAGAGAGAGAGAGAGAGAGAGGGGGAGAGAGAGAGAGAGAGGGAGAGAGAAGAGAGAGAGAGAGAGAGAGAGAGAGAGAGAGAGAGAGAGAGAGAGAGAGAGAGAGAGGGAGAGAGAGAGAGAGAGAGAGTGGTGGGTGAGGAGAGACAGAGAGAGAGAGAGAGAGAGAGAGAGAGGAGGGAGAGAGAGAGAGAGACAGAGAGAGAGAGAGAGAGAGAGGAGAGAGAGAGAGAGAGAGAGAGAGAGAGAGAGAGAGAGAGAGAGAGGGAGGGAGAGAGAGAGAGGGAGAGAGAGAGAGGGAGAGAGAGAAGAGCGAGAGAGAGAGAGAGAGAGGAGGGAGAGAGAGAGAGAGAGAGAGAGAGAGAGTGGGTGGGTGAGGGAGAGAGAGACAGAGAGAGAGAGAGAGAGAGACAGAGAGAGAGAGAGAGAGAGAGAGAGAGGGAGAGAGAGAGAGTGAGAGAGAGAGTGGGTAGGTGAGGAGAGAGAGACAGAGAGAGAGAGAGAGAGAGAGAGAGAGAGGGAGGAGAGAGACAGAGAGAGAGAGAGAGAGGAGAGAGAGAGAGAGAGAGAGAGTGGGTGGGTGAGGAGAGAGAGACAGAGAGAGAGAGAGAGAGAGAGAGAGAGAGAGAGGAGGGAGGAGGGAGAGAGAGAGAGAGAGAGAGAGAGAGAGAGAGAGAGAGAGAGAGAGAGAGAGAGAGGAGAGAGAGAGAGACAGAGAGAGAGAGAGAGAGAGACAGAGAGAGAGAGAGGGAGAGAGAGAGAGAGAGGAGGTTGAAGTGGAGGGTGTGGGCGGGGCCTGTGGCGTCACTGGACGCTCTCCTTTTAAGTCGCGGCTCAAAGGGACGCAGCTGCAGATTTTAAACGTCCCGTTATCGTCCCGTCAATCCGCTCATTGCACCAGGAACCGTTCAGCTGCCTCCGGACGTCTTCACCTCCTTCTGCCTTTTTTCCTCCTTCTTCATCTAATTCCTCCTCCTCGGATGGGGTCGCCTCCATTCCTCCACCGCCTGCACCGTCCGCCCGCCGCCCTCCGCCGGGACTGAAGCCGCTCGCAGTGAGTAGCAGGACGGTGTCCTCTCCGTCCTCTCTGTCCTCTCCGTCCCTCCGGCCTCTGTCTCCTCCGTGACTCTCTGTTCTGATGCGATTCTTCAGACTCACATTCAAGTGTTTCGTGGATTGTTTTTGAAGGTCGTCGTCTGAGTGTCGGTGTAACAGCCGTTATCTTTATTTTCAACGTTTTATTCTGTCATTTCACCTGCGAGAGGGGAACGAAACCTTCGTCTTTACTGTAAGAATTTGTGTTTTTCTACTTTGAATCTGAAGAATCGATCAATAAAGCATCAGACTCAGGCTCCACTTGATATTAATCACATCACCAGTGCAGCAGAGACTCTGACCAAACTGAATTTACACTCAAACAGAAGAACTGAGTGAAAGTGAAGCAGGTTCTTCTCTGGTTTGAAACTGGGACTGAAAGAAGAATCAAAGTGATCCTTCACTGAAGAGACCAGCGAACATCCACCAGGATTAAAACAGCTGAGAGGAGCCCAGGTGTTTCTGTGGACTGCTCCTTTACTGACTGATTTCACAGGACAAAACATCATCGGAATCCAAGGTAACCAAGTATACACACAAACCCCCTGACACCTGGTTCCTCTCGGTTCCTTCCTGGTTTGTGGACTAGTTTGTGGACTGGTTCCTGAGTAAGTCCTGCCTGGTTGTGGCCTAGTTCCTGCTTGATTCCCGCCTGGTTTGCAGTCTGGTTCCTGCCTGGTTCCTTCCTGGTTTGCAGTCTGGTTCCTGCCTGGTTCCTTCCTGGTTTGCAGTCTGGTTCCTGCCTGGTTCCTTCCTGGTTTGCAGTCTGGTTCCTGCCTGGTTCCTTCCTGGTTTGTGGACTGGTTCCTGCCTGGTTCCTGCTCTGAGGGATGGAGAAGCAGACCCTTCCAGCCTCCTCCTGCTCGCTGGTTCTCCTGGAGGAGACCAAAAAGAGCCCCCTTCTTATGTCCAATGGTGGCGGTGGCGGTCACCCCCCTGCGGCAGCTGCTAATGTCAGCCTCGTGGAAGGTTCTGGAGATGGTGGCGGTGGAGCTTGTGTTGGTCTGGACAAGAAAGGAGGCGTGGTCACGAGGCCTCAGCCAGGATACCTGAGCGTGAAACATGGACACGGCAGATGGACTTCATCATGTCCTGCGTTGGATTCGCTGTGGGACTCGGCAACGTGTGGAGGTTCCGTACCTGTGCTACAAGAACGGAGGAGGTGAGGCCCAATACACACACAAACACACAAAACTCAAGCTCCGCCCCCTCACCAAGCCAGCTTCTGATTGGTTTGTTCATCAGTGTGTTTATCGCTCTCAAAACTTCCGTTTTTAAAAAACAGACTTTCGACTCATTCTTCTGGTTGTGAAGAAGTTTTAGTCGTTCACATCTGAACTGCAGCAATTGATCGATTTATTGATCCAGTGATTGACGGAAAATGAATCAGTAGCTATTCTGATCATCAATTAATCGTCAAACCAGGACTCTGGATTCTGTCCCAGCTCCACAGTGTCATCTGTGAAACGTCGTTTCCCATAATCCCTCACACCAGCTTGGCAGACGGTAGAGGGTGTGTGGCTTTAAACACAGGGCGTGGTTTGAACAGGGGCGGAGCTTTGTTCAGTATCAGTGTGGCTATCGATCAGAGTGACAGCAGCAGGTTCGTGTGTGTGTGTGTGTGTGTGTGTGTGTGTGTGTGTGTGTGTGTGTGTGTGTGTGTGTGTGTGTGTGTGTGTGTGTGTGTGTGTGTGTGTGTGTGTGTGTGTGTGTGTGTGTGTGTGTGTGTGTGTGTGTGTGTGTGTGTGTGTGTGTGTGTGTGTGTGTGTGTGTGGTTTGAGGTTTGGTTATAAGGTCAGGTTTGTGGGGTCCTCATAAACAGAAGTCAAAGTTTTTCTCGTCTCCAGATCAGTTTGTCATAATTAATGAGTTTGAGCCTGAGTAAAATGTCTATAATTCATCGGGTCATAAATTAGATGAAGGTAAACTGATGCTGAACTTCTGAGAAACGTCTCTAGTTCTTTAAAAATCACAATAAAAATCTATGTTGACCAAATCCTCTGTAAAAACCTTCAGAATAAAAGTCTGGTGTATGAGGATGAGAACAAACTCAAATAGACAAAGTGAAGAAACACAACAGATAAATTATATCATATTTCCACTGGTCCAAAAGAAAAACAGACAGGTTCTTGAAAAAATGTCGAACGTGGTGTCAGCTTCTCCAGTGAGGTTTCTGTAAAGTTGAAGCTCTTGGGGTTTTTGGCCTGCGGGTCATTTGAAGACGACCTGTGAAGAGTCTATTTTTTATCTTGTGATGTTTTTTTGGAGTAAAAAGTGTTGGATTGTGTGAAACCCTTGGAGCAGAGGACGAGTCGCAGCAGGAGGCTTCATCATTCCTCGTTCTCTTTCCAAACTAAACTTCACCAGCGGAGACAAACTGCTGCGAGAGAAAAGAAAAGATGTTTCTCCTCACCTGAAAAGGTCTCGTTCACACAGTCAGCCAGTTTGAGCTGGACAGCGGGGGGAGAGAAGGGGGGAGGAGGAGGAGGCGAGGGAAAGGTCTGCATGTTCACACAGGGAGGAGGAGGAGGAGGAGGAGGACATCTGACTAGTGTTAAATCACAAGAGAAAAGGTTGAGTTCTTGGAGCTGGACTCTGCTGTCCTGTCTGTAAAGGTTACCTCCTTCACACCTGATTTATCAGATACGACCTGAAGCCAAACTCTCTGTAAAGGAACATTCTGCTGTTTTAATTTAAAGCCTGAAGGTGGCGTCGCTGTGTGGCAGCTTCACTCAGTAGATCCACCACTTCGCTCCACAGCTGTTGGATGAACTTCCCAGCGATGGAGGTGCAGCTCGGTTCTCAACTCTTATCTTTCCAGTCTCTCTGTTACATCCCTACAGATGTGGGGATTAAAGGAACTGCACTAGGCTGGTTTAAGTCTTACTGATAGATCACAATTTATTAAAGACTCTTCCGCGCACACAAAAGTTAATCTTGGACTTCCACAAGGTTTTGTACCCCCACCAATACTTTTCACTTTACATATGCTTCACAACCAGAGGAATGAGTCAGGTTCTAGAGGTTCCTTCCTGAAAAAAGGGAGTTTTTTTGCTGCTCGTTGTGGGACCTTTTGGTTTCTGTATGATATTGTAAGGTCTCGACCTTACACTGTAAAGAGCTTTGATATAATGTATGTTGTGATTTGGCGTTCTCCTATATATAAGAAGCTCCTGAAAACTAACTTGATAGTTGCTTCTCTTGCCACCAGACACTGTTTGTGGTTATTTGTTATTGGTCCTTGAAGATTTTCGAGGGGTCACGGGGAGGAGGGGTTTGCAGCAGTGTTTGGGTCCTTGAGGAGGTTCCAGGCGGCGGCAGGTTTCCAGCTGCACTGAGATAAGACGGATCAGATCACATGTTCAGGGTCACGTCTGAGGAATGAGCGTCTAAAACATCCTCCAAGTTTGTGGCTGATTCTCCGACCGCAGATCTCATGGAGCTGTTTTTCATCAGGGAACTCTTAAGTCCTGGATGGCGAAGTGTCCTTGAACTCACCAACAGTTCATTACAATAATACTGAGTTTAATGTCTGACATGCGACCTTTGACCTCTTGTGGGTCGCGGCTCAGACGGCGTGGACAGACTGATGCTGATGGTCAGAGTGGGTTGTGGTTCATCGTTTACCTAAGGTGTCGCTGCTTAACACACACACACACACACACACACACACACACACACACACACACACACACACACACACACACACACACACACACACACACAAAGAGGAGTTCACATTCCTCTGCTGCAACATCCTCCCTTCTGTCCTTCTGTGGATCCTTCCTTGCTGCCTTTTTTTCTTCCTTGCTTCTTTCATTACTTTCTTCCCTCCTTCCTTCTTCACAATCTTCTGACCTGTTCTACTCAACCTTCAGTTGTCCTCTCTTCCTCTTGTCCTTCTTCTCTCCCTCCCTTTTCTCTCTGCCCTTGTCCTCTTCCCCCCTCCTCTCAAAGACTCGCTCAGATTTATTGTCCTGCAGAAAGAGTGTGTGTGTGTGTGTGTGTGTGTGTTTTACTGCAGCAGGTATCCTTCCAAGGACAGGCCACACATACAAACACACACATATACACAGACAGACACAGAGATTATAAAATGACCTCCGGCTCAGTGGTCATCTTTTACATCATCAATGCCTCTGTTTCTACACTCTTGTATCTTTGTGAGGACACTCTTCATAACCAGTACACCTTACAGGTCAGGGTTAAACATTTGTTTTCTTAAGTGGTTTGATTTTGATGAATTAAGGAATGTGAAGAGTTTTGAAATGTGAAAATATCTTTTATTTTTGGTCTTATTTTGAATCTCTTGTGATTGACTCTACCTGGTGGTATATTCGACTATCTACAGCTGCTCTCAGACATGAAGCGGACTCTGCAGTTCCTCTGTATTTTCTCTGGAGGGGATGCACGTGTGAACGCAAATATCCGAGTGAGACGCTCCGCAGTTTATCCACCTGGCCTCCGGGTATAAAGTCTGTAGAAAAACGATGTCATACACGTAGAAGACACTGACAAAGAGTTTGTGGTGTTAAGAGCCGACAACGATGTCGGGGTGATATAAACATGATCACGTGATCGACACAACAGAGTTACTACGTCACTTCCTGTCTCTGACTGCTGCACCCGGCTGCTCCACCTCTCACCTGCATAATGCGGAAGATTTGTTTTTGTTTCTTCTTCGTCCTGAGATGTTTGTGTTCTTCCAGTTTCACGTCCGTCACGTGTTAGAAACCTCAACACGTCCACTCGCTCACTGGAACGCTTCCAGACATTCTGCTGCTGTTTTCTCACATGGACGCACTCTGACATTTTAAGACGAGGGTGGAAGGACATTTTCCATTAAATGTCAGGAGGCATTAGTGTTCTACAGCCCCCCCCCCCCCATACTTCATGTCTGAGGTCCATGGTTTCAAGTCTTCCTCGAAAGTTCCAGGAATTCCTCAAATGTTTTTAAACAGCTGATCGTGTGTCTCAAAGCGGCCATCTCACTCTCTCATTGGTCAGTTCAGGCGTCCATGCTCTGCTGTACGTCTCCATGGCAATGAACTGTCGCTCATGGTCAAGGGTCAAGGTCAGGGCTATTGTTAGTCAGTGTCAAAGGTCAACGAATAGATAGTTTCATGACAGGAACTCTGTGTGTCTGTCTGTGTGTGTGTGAGTGAGATGATTGGCTGCCAAGTGTGACATCATCATCCCTCTCACCACGTGGACCACAGATTAACAGGAAGTAATCTTCTAATCCTGTTGAAAGACCTCACTGCTCCTCTCCTCTCTTCTGAGGTGTTCCAGGTGTGTTTCAAGGAATTCCACGTGTCTTCCAGGTGTTTTTAAGGTGTTCCAGATTTGTCTTAAGGTGTTTCAAGTGTGTTTTAGGTTTTCCAGGGAACAGGAGGAGGTATTGGACTTCCTTGAGGATGTTACCATGGTTCAAATGGACCTTGAAGAGATGTCAAAAGGTCTTGAGGGGTTTCTGTTAGTTTTGGAAAATATACCTGGGTATTTGAGTCCTGGAGGAGAATGTAGGAGGTCACACTGGTTTAATGAGTGTTCTAAAGGTCGTTGTCAGTTCTGGAAACGTTCAGGAATCCTTGAGTGCTTGTCAGTGATATGTCATCACAACTCTGTGCTCAGCAGCTGTTTCCTCTTTTAGAAGCTTCTGTTTCCGGATCAGTGAGGCAGTTCAACGGTCACGAACAGGAAATTTACTGTCTTGCTCTCGTCTTGTTGACTTGTGTCACTCAGATGGTCCCGACCTTTACGTCATGTGAGAGAGTGTGTGTGTGTGTGTGTGTGTGTGTGTGTGTGTGTGTGTGTGTTGTTATGTAACTAACATGCTCCTGCAAACAAGAAAAACAGACACAGCAAAAAAATAAAAAATGAATCTGCTCTTCGAATCAAACAGATTCAGAGGGTAAAATATAAAATAAATCAATAATTACATATATATATATATATATATATATAAGTCAAACATGATATACAAATGCATTAAATGTATGTTTGATGCAACAGGGTCACACAGAATGTTGTTACATCACTGATGTGAAACATCGTTCATCACAAACACGTCGTTCTCTCAGTCACTCGTCTTTTTTCATCCTTTTATGTTAATTACATCATCAAGCGTAGATCATCAGAACAATAAATATCATGTTGTGTCTTTTATGTTTAAAAAAACCTCAGATCACTTGTGACATGTGATTAAAAACAACGATGATGTAGTGAGCTGCTGAATCATGTTTAGCACAGCTGAGCCAATCAGGTATGTGGGACAGTCCAGGTAGAGTCTGCCAGAGGAAGCTAAACTCTGCTAACTTAGCGTTTGGCACCGAGGGTTTTGGCAGATTCACAGGAGAGACGGACAATTTCAACATCAGAGCAGCAGAAGAATAAAAAGACAATGTGGTGAAATAATCACAAGATTTATGAAGCGACTATAGAGTTAAATAGAGAATTTAAAAGTGAACAAATTCATAAAATGATAAGAAGTTCAGGAGTCAAGGTTTGAGTTCAGGGGGAGTAGGCTGAGCTCACTGACGAATACACTGCACTTCCTGTCAGCTTCAGAATAATGGTCCCCTCGTGTTCTGCCAGTGAAATTCTTTAAATGTGAAACTGCAGGAAATCAACAGTATCGTACAATTATAATAGTGTAACTGTATAAATATCCTCAACATTTGCGTTCACACATGCACCTCCTCTGGAGAAAATATGGAGGAACTACAGAGATCAGTGATTGTCTGAAAGCAGAATTAGTGACATTTTGATTTCATTGAGAATGAACATCAGCTGTTGTGATGGTGCGGAGGACGCCGTCCTGGCCAATCCTTGGTCAGCTGATCCGACTGAGTCACCACGTGCCAAATGTGTTAGCGACCGATCAGGACGCTGCGAGCGGCTGCAGTGTTCACCGCCACCGCACGGCATCCAGCTGCGGCTGATAGGAACACAGTTCTAACACGTGACTTGATGCCGGCGCTGCAGGAAGGGTCAGAGGATCAGCTCAGTTACTAGGATTCATCCTGCAGGGTGCATGATGGGATGGACACGTCAGTCAGTGCTGATGATGATGATGAAGCTGCCGCTCCGTCATTAGCCCTGTTATCAGCCTGTCAGTACTTAGCCCAGTGACTTACCACGGATTAGCCAGCTTAGCTAGCTAACTGTGGCGCTGCAGCTTAACAGGCTAACAGCAGCTGCAGCTCTGTCTCGCTTTCAGCTCTAAACAAACCACGCCCAGGGCATGTTCGATGACACCCCCCAGGACAGGACGAGGCTCCGCCCCTCACCCGCTACAATGGTTATGCTTCACAATCTCACCCGAGGCCTCTGGCGACATTGGTTCTGTCCTGATGACCTAAACTCTAAAGACTAACATGAGATTTACGGTAGTTTGGAACAGATTTTTTAAACTAAAGACGTTTTCATGACAAGCTGCAGCAGTCATGAATTTAACCTTTGACCTCTGTAGTCAAAATGTCCCTCCGTTGGTAGTATTTCTTACCGTGATGTCATTTCCTGCAGAATCTTAATTTAAGCTCAAAGGTTACCACTCACTGGCATCAGCGTACGTTATCAACACATCTTTCACGTCTCGTAACAAAAGGGAAGGACATCATCACAAATGTACCATGTGCTGAAACAGACGACAGAGGCCTGGACTTTCTACAAAAAGAATAGACGTTCAAACTCTTTTGGTTTTTAGTTTAGATTTTAAACTAAATCATGAAAACAACAATCTCCCACAGTGAGTCAGGCCCCACCAGCAGGGGGCGTCTGTTTTCAGAGTGACATTCCACAACTTCAGGACACATTTAAATGAACTGAGTGAATAACAAGTTAACAACTGCAGCCTATACTCCGCCTGAGAGGCGACACTCGGGGCTCATACACTCCGCCCTGATCTCCTCTGGAGGCTGAACAGGTTTGAAACCATCAGGTGCAGATGTTCTGTTCACAATGTTCATGTTGACGTGTTGATGGTGAATTGAGTTGTGTGGATTTGAACGTCACAGGAGTGAAGTCCTGCTGTTTTGAGGCGTGAACAGTTTGTGCGTGTTTCAGTGTGTGTGTCGCTGACTGTGATGAGCCCATAGTTCTCTGTAATCTCATCAACACTGAGTTAATGTGCAGCTAACAGCATTACACAGCCGCTCATGTTTTCATGCTAGCCTAACACACCAGAATACTGTATTGCCACGTGCTAATGCTAACCTGACTGCTAATTGACTGTGCTGTCATTCAGTTGTTATTTAGTTGACAATCAATCCATCAAATCTTTTGTGTATAGCCCACATTTCCAAATCACAATTTGTCTCATAGATCTTAAGTTACTGTGACTCAGGAGTAACTGCTGTCTCATCACGTGGCAGTATTATTTTATGATGCACTGTTTGAATGAATGAATGAATGAATGATTACTCATCTACTTTTACTACGAACTGAGACGAGAGACATGAATGAACAATTAGGAAAACCCTCTCCCTGGTATTTTAATTGGTGTGATCGACACACACACACACACACACACACACACACACACACACACACACACACACACACACACACACACACAGAAGGGGGTAAGTGGGTCACAGTGCTACGGGGAACTGGTATGAATGGAATCAAACTGGAATGATACTGGGAGGGAGGGAGGATGGGTGAGAGAGTGAGAAGGAGGAGAGAGAGAGAGGAGGGTGAGGTGGGGGGGGGAGAGGTGACGTTTTGTGCCAGCAGTTATATAACAGCTGCCATTACACACACTGAGCTCTCATACAGAGAGATGACGTCCTTTAGCTCCACTGTCATATTCAGACAGAAATGAACCTTTAATTCATTTATTATTGATTTTCTGTTCAGATCAATATGACAGTTAAAGGAGCAGTCCTCTCTACTCTCTATTCATATATATATGTGTGTGTGTGTGTGTTTCCAGCACATACAGGAACTAAGTACAGTAAAAGGGAGTTGCAGTAACAGTTCCAGTGACAGAGATATTTTTAGAGTGTATGCGAGTTGTGGTTTCTCTCATTTCACCTCAGTCACTCGTCTTTTCTTTTCTATCACATCCTCGACTGCGTTCGGTGAAAGACGGGATTAAATATGAAGGAGAAGAGAAGGAGGAGAGATGAAGTCCTTCGTTCCTTCAGAGGTTGTTGTCATGACGGAGGAGAAAAAGGATGAGGATGATGTAGGGATGAAGATTCTCCTCCTTCCTCTTCAGTTACATAAAAGCTTGATGTTGTGACGCTGCTGAAAAACACACGAGAAACAAATCACAAACAGGACGACCGGTCCACGGTTATACACATCATTGAGACTGTTTTATTACAACTGATATAACCGTGTGTGTGTGTGTGTGTGTGTGTGTGTGTGTGTGTGTGTGTGTGTGTGTGTGTGTGTGTGTGTGTGTGTGTGTGTGTGAATAACCTTCTGGACTCTTTTCACGATGTCATTTGATTGTCAAGTTTGATGATGTCATGTGAGATGATGATGTCATGACGTCGTGTCAGATGAAGTGATGTCAGTCGATGTTTGATCATGTGTCTCGTCCTGCAGGCGTCTTCCTGATCCCGTACATGCTCATCGTCTTTGTCGGTGGAATCCCCATCTTTTTCCTGGAGATCGCTCTGGGACAGTTCATGAAGGCCGGCAGCATCAATGTCTGGAACATCGCTCCGCTCTTTAAAGGTGCAGTACGCCACAAATTCACCGCCTAAAATCTCTTTACATGGATAACTGAAAAACTTCAGGAAGCTCCGCCCACTTACTTTCCACCACTGAATCTTACATCGTTAAGATAGTGAGACTAAAACCAAAATCTCAAATTCTATCGAGGTAACAGGACGTGCTGAGGTCACGTTGCCATGGTAACAGACACAAATCCACGCAGTAAGCAGTTTAGTTGCGTTTGAGTGGACACGTCCGAAAACACACATTCAGCTTTTCTGTGGAGGTTTATCTGGAGGTGATAATCTGTGATCCTGCTCTACGTGCCTTCACACACGGCTGGAAAACTACCAGCAACACACACACACACACACACACACACACACACACACACACACACACACACACACACACACACACCTTTCTTTGCCATCTAATTTATTTATATCTTTGTTAGCCCTACAAACTATTTATCAGGTCAATGGTAACAGGAGCAAATGACCTTCTGTAAACCTCAGCTGGTGTCGGTGGACTTGATGTTGACTCAGTTCCACCTTCACAATCCCACGCGACTACACCCACGGTCAACACACATCTGCAGTGTCCCGACGGGGAGTTAAACACGAATCAGTGTATTAAATGAATGTAATAAACACGCACAAGTATGAAGCAGGTGCCTGGGTTTTGGAGGTCATGTGACAGGTTTACATACAATAGGTGGCTAAAACTGAGCTCAGATCAGATGTTAATAAATATATATATATATGCATGTATGTTCATTTCTCCTGTTTATAGATTCTGTGTCAGTGAAGCTTTTTGAACATGTAGATTAATTTGAAATTGAGGCCTTGTTTGTCTTTGTGGTTCAGTAAAGTTTAGTTAAAGTTCAGTAAAGTTCAGTAAAGTTCAGTTAAGTTCAGTTAAGTTCAGTAAAGTGTGAATGAGTTTTTTTTATCTTGGCTGTGAATCAGCAGCGATGTACACGTGGTCCTTCTTCCCCTCATAGTCACGCTTCGTCTCAGTTTCTGCTGCTCGTAAACTCATAAATGTAGATTTGCAGTTTTGACCCAGTTTACAAGCAGGAAGTGGAACAACTAGACTCAACTGTCTCACTGATTAATTCATCAACAAGTTTTTAGGAAGGAAACTGTGAACATACTCTGCAGAAGATAGAACGTTTATAAAACAGCTGGAGTGAATGTTAATAATCTGGAAACACTTGATACCAATGATGAAACAAATGGAGAATGTCCTCCCACTGGCCTGTAGCTTCTAAGACTTTCTGAACATTCAAACTTCTCAAAGCCGCGCGTAGAAACTCTGACTTTGGTTTCCTACGAGTGGTCAAATTGAAACGGTAAAATGAGTTTAGACACGTTACACATTTTAAGTCACATAAAAGCGACTGACTTCATATTGTGTCTTCGTCCTCTCCCTCAGGTCTCGGTTACGCCTCCATGGTGATCGTGTTTTTCTGTAACACCTACTACATCATGGTGTTGACCTGGGGCTTCTACTACCTGATAAAGTCTTTTAACTCCGTCCTCCCGTGGTCCACCTGTGACAACATATGGAACACGCCCACCTGCATCGAGACCTTTCATCATCAGCAATGCAGAAACGGCAGCCTCGCCAACACCACCATCGTCAACAACATGACCTGTGCCGACCTGGCGACCTCGCGATCGCCCGTCATTGAGTTCTGGGAGTAAGTTCTGGTTCTGATCAGTAGATTGTGTTCTATCGGGACACTGGGTCAGTTTGTTGGATTCAGTTTTTCTTGAGGCGACCTCAGGTGGGGCTCGTTGAACTGGTCTGGTGATGTTGGGTCACACTGGCTTTGTTTTTCTAATATTCTTCAACAGGTTTTAGTTCTGAGACATGAAATTTATTCTCACTTTTCAATTTATTGTTTTTTTTTTAAGTTGAGCAGATTTTTCCAAGAATTAAATATGGCACCAAATATGAATATAATTTGACATCAGATTTTTTAAAGTTTTGTACATATCATTTAGTATTGAAGTTAAGATGTGATTGATTTGTCCTGCAGTTCAATCACCTCCACGTTAATGTTCTCTACGGGCTGTAAATGTCAGGCATAGGCTGTTGCTTCTGTAATTTAATTTCAGGCGAACAATAAATGTTGTCTGTATCTTTTTAGCTCCAGTAGGTGAACGGGCACGATATCCTCACAAGGTTATCAGAGAACATTAGAGATAAGTCACATGAAGCAGACTGATATCAGACTCAAATCAATGACCAAACTACATTAATCCAGAACCTGCTGCTCAGCCGTCACATCTGGACCGAGGACACTCACCTTTTAAATTCTCTGTGGATTTACTGAGACACAAATAACAAAGCTCAGACGCCTCTGACACATTAGTAAGGAATAATAAAACAAAAACAAGAAAGGACACATTCTTTAATAAGATAAATACAAAGAGTCAAACAATCCTTTAACTAATTATGACATAAATCTGTAAAATCAGTGCAAAGATCAGACTCTGAAGGAGAAAATAATTTTTCTAATCATCGTTGATATTCGTCATCAGAAGCTGCTGAAACAACAAGAATCAAAGTGATGTCTTGTGTTGGCTAACACTAGCTAGCGTTAGCTGTTGTTAGCTAACTGGCTAACACCGACAACATTAGCTCATGTTATAAAGAGTTAAATCACTGATGGGAGCTAACTGGATGTTTTCAGTTTGAACCCAGCATCCGTCCACATGGCATCAGGAAGCATCACAGAACAACTGAATAATGCTTTTAAAGTGTATGAAGAAGAAGAATTCCTCTTTGTGTTTGTTGGTCTGTGATGTTCACGTGTAAATTTGTTAGTTTCTGCTGCTGCCAAACTACAGTGGCTCCAGAACACTGAGATACACAATGACCAGATCGCCGGGTTCTGTCCACAGTTGAAAGGTCACAGCCGTGTGGAATAAAACCTCACGTGTCTCTGTGCAGGAACAAGGTGCTGAACATCTCGCCGGGTCTGGATGTACCTGGGAGCTTTCACTGGGAGCTCATGCTGTGTCTGATGTTCGTCTGGGTTCTTGTTTACTTCTGCGTCTGGAAGGGAGTCAAATCCACCGGGAAGGTAACACAAGCATGTCACTATCATCATTTTAATAAATATTAATAAATAAAAGTGTTTAAATGGCATAGCAGGAATGAAAACTGAAACTGTAAAACTGTAGTTTCAGTCTAGTCAAGTCTAAACTTACTGCAGATACACTTGTAAAGATCCCAAAGTCCCCTAAAACATGTGATATGTGTTCTTTAGATGAGACACTTTTCTTTTTGGTCGCTGTCTTTGCTTTAAAATAAAAAAACTATGAAAACATTAAAAACATACTAAAATGTTCCACTTTTTTAGATTTAAAATAATCTGAATCATCACAATATAAAATGTTATTACTCTGTATTTCCTTTTTTTGTTATTTTGCTGTTGCAATTCTCTAAAAATAATATTAATAATAATAACAATATAAAGAATTCTGCGTCTCGCTAATATCAGCGCACACATGACAGGCTGTCAGTTTAACTGCTGCGTTTCATTACAGTCACAGTTACATAACCCCCCCCCGAAGGTCAGAGGTCACCTGACAGTTGATTGATCAGCGTCATCATGTCAGTGACACAGAAAAGTCAGATCACATATCATCATTTTTTTTTTTATGGCTGCTCATTCTTAAGTAAACGTACTTTTAAAAACAGAGTAAAAATCCTGCACTGAAAATTAAACTTAAGTATATTAAACAGAAACATTTACTCCAAATTTTAAAAGTTAAAGTATTTGATGTAGAAAATTGACCTGTGAATGTTTTAAGTTATATGTTTAGTTTATCAATAAAACTCATACATTCATTCATAAGCAGAATTTTGCAGTTGTAACTGTTCCTTTAAAACTACAACCTTCAATTGATCGTAAAGAGACTGTGGAGCCGTGTGTGTGTGTGTGTGTGTGTGTGTGTGTGTGTGTGTGTGTGTGTGTGTGTGTGTGTGTGTGTGTGTGTGTGTGTGTGTGTGTGTGTGTGTGTGTGTGTGTGTGTGTGTGTGTGTGTGTGTGTGTGTGTGTGTGTGTGTGTGTGTGTGCCATTGGCTCATTGCAATGAGACTCGTACACACCGCTGTCACATGGCAGGCTCATTGTTACTATGACGACAGGTGGGGGTGGGGGCTGTGAGGTGGCTGGCTGGGATTGGCTGTCCTGCGGGGGGGCAGCTGGACTCTGCAGTGGGACGTGACTGAGACACAGAGAAAATACTTATGAGCATGTGCTACAAACCCCTGGTGGCAACGCACGGCACTGCAACTACAGAAAGTATAACCCACAAGAAAACACCTTCATCATTTTAACAACAACACACAAAATACAAATACACACAACACAAATACAGACAATACACACATACATACATACAACACAAATACACACAACTCAGCCAAACAGACTGGTAACTGACACAGACGACACCCTAGCCTTTAACCTGTTGCTAGCCTGGCAGATAGCCTTAGATATCAGCTTTTCATCAGCCTGTCATTTAACTTCTTTGAGATAATTTTCCAACACGAGGACACGTCTATAATTTCAAAAGTCATTGAACAGCAAATTTGTTTTCTGAGACATCATCACAATCCTAATTTATACGACACACTCCCAGTGTACAGAGTGTTCTCTGTGATAACAACTATCTTTATATGATATTATCAGAGTAACACTGTGTGATACTGAGGATGTGATGATTATGTCTTCAAAGTTTCCTCAATATAAAACAAGCTGTTATCTCAAATGTTTAATATTACTTGGGTTGAGTTCATTTTTGGCTCTAGATAAATTTCCATTTAAGAAATTATTTTATCTAAACCGTATTTTTGACGGGAGCTAAAGATATTAATCTATTACTGGGGACTATAATCTGAATTCATGTTGAATTTTGATTCATTTGCAGACACAGTTTAACATTATGAAATAACTGATTCTCAGCAAACTTCTGAAATTAACTGGAAATCTCTGTCGATCCAGCGACGAGTTACAACAGCACAGTGAGAGACAATGTTTAAATGTCTTTATATGAGGACGACCCACAAGCTGTGTGTGTGTGTGTGTGTGTGTCTGTGTGTGTCTGGTCTCACGGCTCTCTGTACCAACACAAACACTTCAGTGTTGATCATCAGCAGGACGCTGAAAGATGAGTGTCAGGTCAGAGCAGGGCGAGAGAGAGAGAGAGAGAGAGAGGAGGGAGGGGAGAGAGAGAGAGAGAGAGAGAGAGAGAGAGAGAGAGAGAGAGAGAGAGAGAGAGAGAGAGAGAGAGAGAGAGAGAGAGAGAGAGAGAGAGAGAGAGAGAGAGAGAGATCACGGTTCACTGAAAAACTTATTTTCATGTTCAGAGGCTGAAGTTAAGACGTATAATGAAAGATTATTGATAATAAATAAATAATTCTTTAATTACAGCAGATTTTAATACACAGAGAAAAGCAAATCATGTGTCCTTCATTCATTCCTTCTGGGAAATCCTCAGTAAATTATGAGTAATAGTTCTTCCCTGAAAACTGGCATCATACAAAGACGGTTACTGCTCAGATCAGGTTCATATTTCATATTTGTTTTCTCTCAGGTTGAGTCCGGTTCAAGGATCATTCACACGATCGGTTCCAGCTGCAGTTCAACATGAACCCAAACTGATCTCAGGTTGTAGGACACTGATCTGTTTCTGCACCAGATCTCAAATATTGGAGAATTTGGAATTTCTTCATGAAACTTTACATTTATGTTCATCAGCTTAAGAAGTGAAGCCTTCTGATGTTTGAGGTTTCATGAAGTTTTTCAGGAGACATGTTCCGCTCTCAGGTTGATAATTTTAATCACTTTTAATGTTAATGCTCAGAAAACACAGGACCTTCCTCAGACTGTCCATCGCTGCTGCTCCTCCTTTCAGCCTCTGTCTCAAACACTTGGTTTTAGCTCCTGTCTCTTTAAGCCCCCCCCCCCCTCCTGATAAATTCCAGTCTGTTCTGATCTGTTGTGATTGGTGAAATATTTCTGGCGCATTTAGGAAAAGTCAGCCGCCACTCTCGCTTTACCTGGCTTTGTTAGGGGGCGTGGCAGACCAGCCGTTAGGTGTGTATTATGCAAATGTTCATAATAACAGTCATAACGTGTGTGTGTGTGTGTTTCAGATTGTGTACGTCACAGCGACCTTCCCCTACGTGGTCCTCTTCATCCTGCTGGTCAGAGGTGTCACTCTACCCGGAGCCTACGACGGCATCATGTACTACATCAAACCTGATTGGTCCAAACTGCTGGAGGCTCAGGTGAGATGTTAGTGGAACAGAAACCTCCGATCAGATTCTCCCAGAGAGACGCTGCTTTGATCCACATCTCCACGTTAACCAATGATGTCAGACTCTGAGCCGAGCAGTGAACGCATCACACCTCTGACCTCTGACCTCTGACCTGTGATCTCTGTGTAGGTGTGGATAGACGCCGGGACTCAGATCTTCTTCTCCTACGCCATCGGACTGGGAGCTCTGACGGCGCTGGGCAGCTACAACCGCTTCAACAACGACTGCTACAAGTACGACACACACACACACACACACACACACACACACTCACACTCACAAAGCAAATAATGATGACTCTGGAAAAACATCTGTTCATGGTGATGTTTTGTATAAATTATAATTATACGATTCATGAACGATTAGTTCTTTTATTTCTTATATTGATTATTGATGGATGATTAATTGAGCTCGTCTCTCGTCTGCTGCAGAGACGCCTTCGTCTTGGCTCTGATCAACAGTGGAACCAGTTTCTTCGCTGGTTTCGTCGTGTTTTCTATTCTGGGCTTCATGGCCAATGAGCAGGGAGTCGACATCTCACAGGTCGCTGAGTCAGGTAAACACACACACAGCTGTTTCTCTCAAATATGCTCCTCCAGCTCTACTGTACATTAAGGGGTCATTTGATGATATAAAATGGGCTGAGACGTCATGATTGACAGCTGGTGGAACCGTGTTCTAGTCTTGATGACACTCAAAGCTCTTCACAGAACAGTTTTGCCATTGAGACAGTTATGGGCAGCACTTTCTCGATCAGCACAGCCGTCGGGAGCAATATTGGGTTCAGTATCTTGCCCAAGGACACGTCGGCACATGGAATGAGAGAGAATTGCACTGCTGACCTTTTGGTTCGTGGACACCTCCTGGGCTCACAGACTCTGGCTCCATCAGCACAAGATGGAGTTTGTATCCGAAATACTTCAGTGGAAATGTATCGTCCATCTTTATTTTCAGTCTCTGAACGTTGGAGCTGCAGGTTCAGCTCATCACTCACTGAAGGCTCATTTTACATGACCATTATTATTATAATAATAATAATAATGATCATTACAGTTGTAATCATATTAGTATTATGATTGTTATAAGCCTCTTCACATGAAGCATCTCAATACAACACTGTTACAACCAGTTGGTGGAACCAGCTTTGTGCGTGTGTGCGTGTGCGTGTGTGTGTGTGTGTGCGTGTGTGGCTTTGTTTGGTACAGTCTTCAGCAAACTGTATATTTATTATTAGCAGTGAAGCACATGATGGCTAGTCACACACACACACACAGTTATATTTAGTGTCTCCACAGAAGGTATGAGGCTGCAGCTGTCTGAGAGACTCACTGAAATCTGTTTCCGAGACTCCACCGCCTCTCGGCCAATCACGACGATTCTCACATATATGATATACATGATGGTGAAATATTACAGTTAGAATTGTTTGCGTGTGTGTGTGTGAGGACATGACTCTTTTTATTCTGATCTCGCTGTAAAAAGAACAAAAGTAGATCCTCTTTACCCTGAGGCCTGCCTGACACGTTTACAATGGTTTAAAGTATTAGCATCACTGTGTGTGTGTGTGTGTGTGTGTGTGTGTGTGTGTGTGTGTGTGTGTGTGTGTGTGTGTGTGTGTGTGTGTGTGTGTGTGTGTGTGTGTGTGTGTGTGTGTGTGTGTGTGTGTGTGTGTGTGTGTGTGTGTGTGTGTGTGTGTGTGTGTGTGTGTGTGTGTGTGGTATTAACTGTGGGATTAGTGAACCAGGCCCTTTCACCTCACGACATGTGACTCGTCTTTATTTCATGAGGGTCTGCTCAGGAAACCCGTCTGACATGAGATACATGTCAGTCAAGTCCAGGTCAAGGAAAAACTATTTGGACATTTCCAGAATAAAGTTGTTATATTACGAGAATAAATAATTAGAAAAACATTTAATGAAAAAGAGAACGATTACGTTTTATTTGATCTTTCTTTGGTGTGTGCGTGCGATCATCCGCAAGCCCTGGCCGGTCAGGGTTAGGGTGACCCAAGGATTGTCATTATCCAATTCTCCTGGGGTCATTGAGACCCCCAGAGAGGGCGCTGTGGTGCTCTGTGGGGTCATTTAGCCCCACACCTGATTCCAATTGTAATCTCGGGGGATATATTAGACCCACAGAGGAGCCGGTGTGCCATTCTCCGTGTGCCACCCTCCCTGACCATGTCACGATGTTGCGTCAGGCGCGTTTCACCAGAGAACAGGTTCTCCAACAGCTATTCTCCCAGCAACCATCCTCTGAACCCGAAGAGGACGCGAAAGAGCCAGACCGAGAAGCGGACGGACAAGGAGATGGAGAAGCAGACAGAGGACGAAGACAACGATGGCGACGACAACGAAGACTACGACCCAGTGGGTGATGCTTCTGCAGATTCGTCATCCTTGGAAGAAGAAGAAGAAGGACAAGACCACCACCACCACCACCACCACCGGACTCATGGAAAGAGAGACCTTCCTGTCAAGAAACGGGGAAATAACATGGTCCTCAAGGGCGTACGGCCGAGAGGAGGGCCACTGCTCCTCCTCCTCCTCTTCCTCCTCCTCTGCTGCAGCTCAAAGCGGGGTCCCCGGGGCCCCACGAACCACGCGACGTCCGCACCGGTGACCTAGCCTCGGCGTTCTGCCTGTTCGTCACGCCGGACGGTAGAGAACATCATCCTGGAGATGACGAATCAGGAGGGTAAGTCGAAAATACGGCGATGAATGGAAAGGAATGGAAGAGACCGACTGCGCGCTCACGTAGGGCTGCTGATCTTAGCGGGCGTGTACAGGTCCGGGCGAGGCCGCCGCCAGCCTGTGGGACGCCGAGAGCGGCCGGGCAATATTTCGTGCAACGATGCCCCTAAAACTCTTCCACATGTACTCCAGACTGCTGCGCTTCGACGACCGCGAGACGAGACGCACGAGACGAGCCACGGACAAATTGCCGGCCGTGCGAGTGGTCTGGGACGCGTGGGTGTTGCGGCTACCGCACCTCTACAACCGAGGCCGAGGCCGACATCAGCGACCGCAAGGACGGGAAACCGGTCATCGTCCTGGACTACAACCGCAACAAAGGTGGCGTGGACAACCTAGACAAGGTGATCGGAACGTACAGCTGCAGGAGGATGACCGCGCGCTGGCCCCTGGTCGTCTTCCACAACATCCTCGACGTCTCTTCCTACAACGCCTTCGTGATATGGAGAGAGATCAACCCCGACTGGATGCGGGGCAAGCGTAGCGGAGGATGTTCCTAGAGCAGCTGGGAAAGGCTCTTGTGACTCCGTTCATCGCACGAAGGGAGTGCATCCCGAGCACGGAAGCGTCCGCCGCAGTTGTGAAGGCTGTAAAGCCGCCGCCGCCTCACGGCGGCCGGCGCTCGACCCGGCCCAGCCCTAGCAGCAGCCCGCTCGGGCGAATAAGAGGAAGAGGTGTCAGATATGCCCCAGGAAAAAGGACTGTAAAACTCACACCGTGTGCCGCGGGTGTAACAAATACATCTGCAAGGGCTGCTCACTTGTCTATTGCCCTACGTGTGCGTCCTAATATGGGGTGGGCTATGTGAGGGGGCCAACAGCCGGGGGAAGCAGGGACAACACAAGGGTTATCACAGAGCGGTTGTGATCATTGTAGAATAAAACTATTACTGGTGTTTTTAACCTCTAACGTGTGCTTCAGGTCCAGGTCTGGCGTTCATTGCGTATCCGAAGGCCGTCAGTCTGATGCCGGTGGCTCCGCTCTGGGCGGCGCTCTTCTTCTTCATGCTGCTGCTGCTGGGGCTGGACAGTCAGGTGAGCGACTGCTTCATCTCACTTCTGCAACATTCAACATAAACTGTATTCAGACATGAGAAAATAGTGTCGGACATTTCCTGGGATTTGTCTTTCGCATATGAAGAAGGCAGCAGGAGATTCCAGAGCCTTTGGTGATAAGACGCCCGTGTGGATGAGCTGAAAACATGTCATGTCTAGACAATCTTTACATTTAGATTTATTCAGTTAGTTATGTTAATTCCTTATTTTATTTCTTTCTGTCTGAGCTGCTGTAACTTGGGACTTTCCCTCAGAGGTTCGATGAAGTATTGACTCAGTGTCTCTGTCTCCAGTTCGTCGGCGTTGAGGGTTTTGTCACTGGAATCCTGGATCTGTTCCCTGGACAATACAACCATCGATATAAAAGGGAGATCGCCGTGGCGATATGCTGTTTACTGTGCTTCATTATTGATCTCTCCATGGTGACGCAGGTACGTTACAGACTTTCTGGATTTTAGTTCACGCAACACTATGCAACTGTTACTGAGCAACAGCGCCACCTGCAGCCACACGTGTTGATTAACTCAGTTGGGCTCTGTGTCCGAGTGATGAATTTGTTTTCATGTAGAGCAGTCATTCCCAAAGTGTGGGCCGCGGCCCCCTGGTGGGCCGTGAAGCCACTGCAGGTGGGCCGTGAGAGGTCATCAGAAAATAAATAGATAAAAAAGTTTCAGATTTGTAAGTAAGCGTTGATTACCACCAAACATTTATGATTGATTTAAAAAAAAAGTAATCATCACAGGTAATGAAACAAAGACAAGAGATTTAAATTCCACGTTGTTCTTATTTTATCTGACCTATAGAGCAGGTGTCGTTGTTTTTGCTGACCGTCACATTAACACTTGAACGCATCATTAGCGGGTGAATCACAGGTGAGAACTTTGTTGTGAGCTGGGTCGAGCGAGATGGAGCAGAGGAAAGCTGCTGATGACGAAGGGGAATCAGGAAGTCCAACTGAATCATTCAAAACTAAAAAGAGGACTCAAGTGAGGACCTGTGGCTGGCCCAGAGGACAACCCCCCCCAAGCCTGTGTGTGCTGTCCGCTGAGATGCTAGCTAACTAGACCCTGAGACCCTGGGACCATGTAAAGTGCGCCGCCGCCATTTAGAAACTAAACATGGACAATATTTATCCAAGCCTCGAGCATCTTTTAAACATACGCTGAGAGAGCCTGAAGTATATTTGGTTGCGCCTCAAATGTGTTTTTCTTCTCCCGGATATTCTTGTTGTGCTCTGTTATACAAACAGTAAGAATATATTTTTAACAATACACTATTTGCACTTCATGTTTTTACATTGGTTGCTTTGCAAATTGTTACGCTTAAATGTGGATGTTATT
Organism: Hippoglossus stenolepis; assembly: GCF_022539355.2. NCBI lineage: Eukaryota > Metazoa > Chordata > Actinopteri > Pleuronectiformes > Pleuronectidae > Hippoglossus > Hippoglossus stenolepis. Next base: position 1,932,459 of record NC_061488.1, read on the forward strand.
GGATTTGCACTGCATATGCCTATGCGCGTTCATATACAATTATTTTTGCTATCAAATTAATAATATGTATGATTCTAGTCCTGTGTGTGGATCATATAGTTGTGATTAAAGGTGTGGGTGGGCCGCACACATTTTTCAGTTTTCAAATTGGGCCGCGGCATTCTTAAGTTTGGGAATGGCTGATGTAGAGAAACAAAAAGTGGCGCTCAGACTGTGACTGTCTGAAACACAACTGAATGCTGAATATTACCCATGATCCTCTGCTTCCTGAACCTGAAGAGCTGCAGCTGTAACAAATCCACCAAACTCTGTAGAATTATTGATGTTTTCTAAGTTTCCTGCTGAATATTGGAGATAATCTCTGGTTGTTAATAACTTCAGAGTGTTTTTAACTGATCTCAGTTCAGCTTCACTCTTCAACTGGAGCTGGTTGTGACAGTTGAAGCTGACCCTCAGTCAGTTCTTCTCACAGGAAATGGAACCCACTCACCAGAGTCACAGAGAACAGACGCTCAGGGAGAGAAGGAGGAAACTTTCTCCTCGTTCACACTCACACATCAGACTCTCTGTAACCAAGCTGTGGTGTACGGTTAAAACATCGACAAAAGCTGCTTTCAGACCTGCTCTGCAGTTTCTCCGGAGGACGAGTACGTGTGAACGCAAATTTTAAAACTGGATCTTTATCTGTCGTCCTGCAGGGAGGGATGTACGTCTTCCAGTTGTTTGACTACTATTCGGCCAGTGGAATGACTCTGTTGTGGCAAGCATTCTGGGAATGCATAATAGTTGCCTGGGTCTACGGTATGACACACACACACACAACACACACACACACACACACACACACACACACACACACACACACACACACACAGTCAGTGAAGTATACTGTGTCAGTGAAGTATGTGATCTTAAAATAAGTGCAGGAATAATTATGTAACATGATGTGAAGGTCAAAGTTTAGTCTGTTAAAGTAAAAATGATCCTCGTGGTTAACATGAGCTCATAGTTTATTCCTCTCTGTGAAAAAAGTTGTCAAACGTGTTGGTAACGTGTGCTGGTGTCAGAGAGAGGAGCAGAGATCTATGTATCAATATATATATATATATATGTTATATCTGTTCATGTGTTTGTTTCTGGAGCGTATAAACATTGTGCTTCTGTCTCAGACGGTTCAGTCACGACTTTGTTGATTGATTGTGTCGCAGGTGCTGACCGCTTCATGGACGATGTGGCTCGTATGATTGGCTACCGTCCTTTCCCCTGGATGAAGTGGTGCTGGTCCTTCATCACTCCATGTGTCTGCCTGGTGAGACTGAACCGAAAACACTGATTTCTCTTTCTCTATAATAAAAAATCCTATTTGTAAATGTTTTCCATCCTGTTGTCTTTAGGCCATCTTCATGTTCCACCTGTTCAACTACAAACCTCTGACCTACAACAATGTGTATGTGTACCCGTGGTGGGGCGAGGTGATTGGCTGGTGTATGGCTTTGTCCTCCATGCTCTGCATCCCCGTCAGTGTCCTCTACAAACTGTTCAGAGCAAAGGGAACATTCAAAGAGGTACATCTCAAAGTTTGTCAGTCCAGTAGTTGATGTTCAGTGGTTTCCAGGCAACACATTCCTTAGGTTTAAAGTTTTACTGCATGAGAAACGTGGTAAATGATTCGTGTCAGTTCAGCCCGTTAAGAAACAGATTGTTACTCTTTAACCAATCAGAGCCTCTGAGCTGACGTCACATGACCTCTGATGTTTCTTGCTGTGTTGCAGCGCTGGGCCCACCTGACCACTCCGGTGTGGGGGGCCCATCACCTGGAGTATATGGCCCCCGACGTCAGAGACCTGACGCTGATCTCACCCGGCAACGACGACAACAAGGTCATCATCTTTGAGAGCGTCATGTAGTCTGGGCTCCACCAATCACAGAGCTCCATCTCCATCCATCCCACCGAGCACCTCGACCTCAGAGATCAATCAGCTGATCAGAGCTTCATCTGCTTCTCGATAGGAAAAAATCAATCCCTCAATGAAAAGATGTTCTTACTGATGGCGTCTCGCTACGTCCGACGCCAGGTCGAGCTTCCTCTATCTTGGATTAATGGAATCAATGGAAGCTTGTGTCGATGGGGGAGTGCAAACACACACCTACCTACCTGTTAGAGGGCCATTACACACACACACACACACACACATACCTGTTAGACGGCCATTACACACAGACACACACTCTCTCACACACCTTTGACCTCTGTGTGTGTCGAGGCCATTTGTTGAGACAGAATTTTAGACAAACAGACTGAGCCCCAGAAACGAACTGAGGTCGTTTGCGTCGTAACAGGAATTAAAACGTTCGGTCCTTCAGTCACGTGATGAAACGTTGAGATGTGCTCACTTCCTGTTAAGGCTCATTTGTTCTGACTTTATGTTCGAGGAGAGAAACATCCCACATACTTCAATGCATCCTTTACGTTGCCATGGTTTATAAGCAATACATCCACTAGAGGGCAGCGCAGGGTCAAAAGCAGTCGCAACGTAAAAGGCGACAGTTCAATTCACCAACTCAAATTTCTTCCTTCCTTCCTTTTGTGTCCTATGGTCATCTTGCTTTAACTATTGGTTACACTGCCCCCAACGGCTTCCTGTGGTACTGCTTCATTTAGTCTGTTTCATCCGTAATGAACGTAACAAAATGAACGCACAGTACAGACAGGAAGCTCCGTCGTTTTCACTATACTTATCCAAAGTTGAGCATAAATGAGCCTTAATAGGTAAAATAAAAAATAAAAGTTTCCACGCTCATTTACACTTAAAACTGAAACTCAATTTCAAAGAAAACATTCCTGTTACGGGGTAACCAACGGTCCCTGAACTGACCACGCTGCCAGGAAGCTGAGCTCAATGAGCCCGGAACGCATCATCAGACTGATCCTGGTTCTGCTTTAGTCCTGAGTTTTACTTTGACCTTTAACCTTTGACGTCTTTAAGTCTGTCGGCACTTTATTTGACACTTTGATTGTTCTGAATTCTGAGGTTCAGGGTTTCTGTTCTGTTCTCAAGTTCAATACTGTGAATCACCAGCTCCGACTACTGATCCCAGAACAGTCCTGACTGCTGGGCAGCGTGTGACTCTTTGACCGTTGACCTCTGACCTGTCGCTCAGAGGCAGATCCTGTATCAGAGGGAAGGTTCCAGTGAGGATTCAGTCGTTGTGTTTGCTGATGAGAACTTTCAACGGGACTCGGGTCTTCGAGCTCGACCTTTTACTCTGAAGCAAAACAAACGCAAAGTTAAATTCATCTTAACTCAAGCGCAACATTGTTTTTAGATCCGGAACTTTCAAACAACAGAGACAACAAATCTAATAAATGTAATAATCAGTCACTTTTATTCAAGTAATTCATTAAGAGAAAAGGCCAAACATTAGTTCAACTTCTTCATCGTTCTGATTATTTTCTCACATTTTACAGATCAATGATATTTGATCAACAGACGTCGTTTAAACTACAAAACATCACAGACTGAATCTCACTGGATCTGACCTTTGACTTCTCTTCGTTCTGGATACGACCTCAGGTTGGGCTTCGTTCCCCCCCCCCCCTTCCTTCCGGTCGACTGAAGTGCCAAACGAAACAATTCGCGCTCAACGCTGCCAATAATCAACCCGATCACTCATCTCTGCCTCGTCTCCTCAGTCTCATGAACGCTGAGCTCCTCCTGCCGAACATCTCGCTCTCGTCCGGCGCTCCGTCTGATTTACGATCGTCACAAACGGAAGCTGTCAGTAAAACGTTGATCTGAAAGTGTTCACGCAGCCACTCATCGTACTCAGGTGAGATTCAGTTTATCTCTTACGCTGACGGACGTCGCTCGAAGACCGAAACCTTTTAATGGACGTTTCTGTTCATACGTCGTCACAGAAACTAGTCAATTTACCTGAGCAGATTTTTAAACATAATTTTTCACTCATTACGAACATGTGAAAAGAAAAATTTGCTATAATGTTGAAAATCGGTTTTAGCGTCTGTGGTTCCCTTCACTGGAGAGCGACTCTTAAAAAGACGTTTCACTGTTAACGTCCTGGCGTTCACCGTCCGTCAAATCCAGCGAGAGCAAAGACTTTGGTCCAATCAGCTGGTGGCGAGATGAGAGCCGGAGGACTCAACGTGATGCCACGCGTTGCCTTACGTCGTTGTCTTAAATCTAGAGCCCGAACGGTTGACGAGCCAAACCCGGAGCCCTGCAGGACATCCTGTGTACGGCTCCGGCTCACATCCCACCAATCAGCAGTCTGCACGGGCGTGTCTACAACTCTGTCTCCTAGCAACCAGTCACCTTCCACGTGTCACAGGGAAACGTAATGATTGGAATGTAAGACGAAGTAAAACTACATGCAATTGCACATTGTTATAAAATAATGTTGCCAGCACTTTTAAATAGATTTGTGTTAGAAATTGTGTTTTGTTTTACATATTGTAAAAATAATTCAGAGATTTATTTTGTGGAGGCTTTTATTTTGCTGATACATAAACTCTGACAAATATATATATTGAATATCTTTGTGTGTATCTATATTTGATGCAGTATGTAAATGTGATGACTGCGAAGAGGATTTCTGATTGTTCACGTTTAGCCAGCGAACACGAGCAACGAGCCGCGCCGACCGACGCCGGCTGCGACCAACTCCAGCTTCAGGCTACCTCACTCCTCGTTCAGACGTTCAACGTAGAACTTGTTTTAGCTTTTTAGGAAAATGTTTTGTCAGCAGGAGGCGATGGTGGAAGGTGTTTCTGGAAACGTTTTCCCGCCTCGTCCTGTTTCGTGTTGCAGCTTTAGAGGTTCTCGAACATCGAGGGAAATTAAATAAACTGAAAACCTGCAGGAGGCAAATTTTTTTGCTGTGATTTGAAAAACAAACGAAAAACTTCAGACAAAATGAAACGTGGACGTTGAACGTGTCACATGTTTGTGCGTCTGTGGTCATGACAACCACGCATGTTGGTGCGGAGAGGCCTTGAAGTAGTGTCTCACTGGCTAAGGTGAACAAGCAGCGAGGGGCGGGGCTTTTATTTGGCGAGTTTGCTGCGATGCAGTGATGTTAAGGCTGTCGAGGCTTCGTGTGGCTCTGAACACACTACGAAAGGGAATTTTATTTTCATTTACTTTTCTGATTTCTAATTCTCAAAGTGCTTAAGTGTTTGATGAGTTTTAGCTTTAGAGGATTTTAGTTATTTTTTTCTGTGTTTTATTTTGTTGAATATCAGTGTTTACCCCCCCCCCCCCTAAAACAATAATTCTGTCTGCTTTTCTAATTTGATAAAAATGATTTGCACATATTTTACATGACGACAAACGAAGAAACTTTTAAGATTAAACATAGATTCAGATTTGAGAAGTGAAGCTGCTGCTGGTTCACTAACATCAACTACATATCCCAGCATGCAGTGGGACTGAACCATGGTTCATTCAAGAAAACGATTCTTCAGGAGAAATGAAATCAAACAATCATTTGAGGATTAAAAACTTCTGTAAGTTTGAATGAAATCATTTCAGATGAACTTTGTCGTTTTCACCCAAAAATTGTATTGGTTAAAAAATCAGTTGAATTAAAGACAAGAATCTGATGATTTCCAACAAAGGCAGATTTAAAGAGACAGTAACAGATTATTCGATGTTAAACGAGTAGGAAAGTTGTCGTAGTCGAGTCTGAAGTGCCACTAACGTCACTAATGAAACTAACGGGAGGCAGTATTTTATAGAAACATCTCATTTTAAACTTTTATTTTTAAAGTGAAGTTTTTTTTAATGGAGCCTCGGAGGGTTGGAGCCTGAAAAAGATTCAAATCTGCAAATGAAAATGTACATTTACCAAAATCTAATGTTGTTTCATGTCATTTTGTCTTTGTGCTCTTCTGCCAAAAAAACTACAACATGTTGTGACAGTATTTTTGAAGAGAGACGGAGGACGGCAGCTGAGGTCAGAGAAAATAAGACTGTAAAGTTTTCTGGAGTGAAAATCGTCAAACGCTGGTTTGAATCCTCACGTTTACTTGATGATTCTTTCAGGGTTCGAGGTTCGGAGACAGACTGATGTTCTCAATGCGATCACTCTCTACAACATGAAACTCGTCTGAAAAACTTCTCAGTATTTTTCTATGAACCTCTTTAATTCTGCTGCTCCACTGATTTTTCCCTTTTAAACCTTTTATGTTTTTATGGCTAAAATGTAAAATGAATAGAAAGATCACGTCCTTCACCACAAAGCTTTTATAAATATAAAATATGTTCCATGTATTTTCAGCCTGTTCTGTGGCGACAAGGAAAATATAAAATACAAAAATGGATTTATGCAGATTTAATCTACATATTGTTTTTCAAACTTTGCTGTGATATAAAATATGTTAAGATTTAAATGAGATATTTTGATTTTAATATTTATTAAAAAAGTATAAAAACTAATCGAAAGAATCCAGTCACTACATTTGTTCTTGAAGCTGTTTATTTTCTATGGTTTTATTATAAAGATTTATTCTAGTTAAATGATTATTTTTTGCAAATATCAGATTTTTATCTAAATATTTTTACTTTGCTTTTGAAATCTCAGACTTTTTTTACGAGGATTCCCTAAAACCTAGATGATGAAATATGAAATATGAGTGAAGCCGTCATCAGTCTGTCTCTAACACTGAGTGATGTCACAGTGATGTCACAGTGATGTCACAGTGATGTCAGCTGACTGACAGGTGACTTATGCTGTAAACTATGGACGTATTATAAGAACTGGATACTGGACAATAACACAGAATGTATTACATTTTAAAAACGTCTCTTTAAGTGGACGTCTGAAATGTTTCAGTTGCAGTACTATACGTGGCCACTGGGTGGGGCTAGCTAAGGTATCCAGCTCTTCATACGTTCATGGTGTGAACTGAACAAACTATGCAAAGAGTCTCAGCTCTGAAGTTTTCTGTGGTTTGGACGAACAGTCTGACGGAAACGACTCGAAACGTTGATGAACATGTTCCGACAAACGAAAACTTTCTGTTCAAACAACGTGAAAATGTGGGAGTTTGATTCATAAAACAAAAAAAAACGTTAAACATGATAAATGATTTGTGTTTCTCCCTCCAGACTTTCAAAGAATATTCAGAGAAGCCACGATTACAGAAAATGTTTTCAGACAAATGAAACCAATACAATCTAAATTATTATTATTTACGACCTCAGTGTTTCTAACATTCGGTCGATTCTGAGACCAAAAGTTTCGGTGAGAAAAAAGTTAATCAGAAAGAACCAACGGAGTCAAAAGAATCTGTTCTGTTCGTCCACTGCAGGTTGTGATTATCGACACTGTCGCACATACGACAGCGTGTTTCCTTCAGCGGAGAGCAACACTGCCCCCTGCTGAGGGGGGGTTGAAAAAAAGATTGTCAATGATTTTAGAGCCAAAACACTTTTAACCTACACATTTAAAAACAACAGAATCTTAAAGGGAACGTTCTTCTTTCACGGACTCATCACATTAACTCTACAACGTGTCACTGGTGCTGCCGTAAAACTACCAAAATCTTTGCTCTTTAAACTAAATAACCTTCTTACCTTTTACGTTTTTTTGAAAGCTGATGTTGTAGCAGTGTGACCAGCAGGGGGCGCTGTCCTCTGGTGGGAAATACCATTGTGTTTGGGCTGGAAACAGAGAAAACGTTACAAAGAATAAAGACGTGTTTGAATTCAACGAGATGTTATAAAGTTATTTGAACTGAAAGAAGAGGATTAAAAATGTGGTTGTGATAAAAGTTTGTTGTAATTGGAGTTTACAGAATCTAAACGGACTCATGATGTTTAAATATTTAATGTAAGAACATCCGACACAAAGCTATGATCTTAATGTTGCATCTGATGTAAAGTGCAACATGGTCAGCGGTTGTGTTGTCTAGAAAGAGTTGAGTCAAGAATAATCCTGTTTTATAATAATCTATAAAACATTTTTAGATTCAGTGTAATTTACACTTTGACAGAACGACATCATCCCTGATGCCCACGATGAATAATTCTCTGTAACGTTACGTAGAAACCAAACCAACAAATCTTTTTAGAATCAGATGAAACACTTCCTTCTACCACCAGAGTCTTTTCTCAGTTCGGTGCCGAAACTGAGTCAAATTTGGGGAAATCTTCAGTTGTTCTGATTTGCAAACATTTGCTGAAGCTCCTCCTCTTTTTCCCGCCCAAACTGAGCTACTTGCTGACCTCATTCATCCCAGCATCGGCCATTTTGTTGTAACTGTGTCTGTGACTTCCTGTAAATCGCCGTCTTCCATCCAGAACTGTAGATTTCTAGAGTCGATTAGGTGAAAAGTATCTCGACGAACTAACATCTGTGTTCCCGACGGTGACGACACTCTGGGCTCGACGTAAACGAGTCACCAGCCAAAACCTTTGAGCCCAGATGATGTCAGTTGTTCTTCATTGACCTTTGACCCCTGTGAGGGTCTCCATGCTGTATCCACTGTGATCGTTGTGCTCGTCCACCACCGACTAAACCAATAGCAATAAAACCAGCATCTTGAAAAACAGCTGATCTGTCTCCTTGGTTACTGGGTTGTTTGGGACGTGGGATGTTAATGAGTCTCTACGAAGGTTCGTAAGCGTTTTGTGAGAGCGCCATCTACTGACCCTTTTCATAAGTCAACTTTCAAACTGGTCACAATTTAAAAACATTTAAATAAATGAAGCAAAAACAACAAGTTATAGAAACAAAGTGATAAAAAACATATTTTCTATTGTTCCCAATTTTATCCATAATCAGATGCAACAGTTTTCTAGATGTTATAGAAACATATATATACGATTAAATGAAATGACTTTAAACTTTGGTTTAGATCAAAATAATGAATCAATAAAATAAAAAAAATACATGAAACGTAGTAAAACTTCAAAGTTAAATCTAAATCTTTTCATATTATGAAGGACGGGAATAAATAAGCACATAAATGGAAAAATAAAAATAGTTTGTGTTGAAAAATGTTTGATATTAATTGTAGTGTTTTAATGAAGGAATTTATAAATGTATAAATATATACATTTATGAAGATATCATCACTTCATCTGTGTCATTTTCTTTTGTATAAAAACTTCAAACATCGATACAGTTATGTTGGTTCCCTGATGGTTCTCTGCAGCCTGAAGTTTTTGAACGGGTGTGAACTTCTAAGAAGCAGAAGACAGAAATACTCGAGGCTGAAAGCAGACGCTGTCCTGTCAGCGGTTTGAGACACAGGCTGTGGGGGGTGGGTGGGGGGGGGTGTGAAAGCTGATCTGGTGAGACGGTGCAGAGGCTCAGGCTCAAACTGGTTCCACACCAAACGGATGTTTAGACCAACAGTTGCTTTATGAAGACGAGAGGAGGAAGAGCTGTGACGCTAAGTTTAGACAGGAGACAGAAACAAGAGGAACCATGTTGGGTCCTGAAGCGACGTCAGAGTTTCACTTGACGTCTTCAAGCTACTTACGAGCAAAACGTGAATAGAGAAGTTGTTTCTAAATAAATATGACGCATTTATTTTGAATGAATATTTAATAATATTATCAACTCAGTGAAGTTTTTGATTCAGATTTAAATGGTTTGTTTCACCACAGACTGTAAATACAGACGTACGATACTGCAGCGCCCAACGTGGAGTCAAACCATCTTGATCGCCCCCTGGTGTCTGGCTACAGTATAGATCATACACCATCCTCCTCCATGTTAGCAGATGAGACAAAAAAATCGAAGTAGATAAATGTTTCTCAAAGATTGTCATTTCAAGTTGTTTGGTTTTATACGTATTCGATGAGATAAATGAAATGAGATGCCAGAGTTCATATCCAAGATATTTTGGCCTCATGTCAGGGCAGTGGAGACGCGTCGTCCATCTTTATTTACTGTCTGTGTTTCACATGGGACGTCTCATGCTGCTGAAATGCATTGTGGTTCTTTAGCTCGTGTTTCGAGTTCAGAGAAAGTTCAGAGAAACTTCGCAGAAAAGTCACCAGCCTATAAAATCACATTTTTGATTATTCATCACTGTGGGGGGGAGAAATCACCCTTTTCTCTACAAACTGGAGGAAGTGACCTCACTACCAAGTCGGCCATGACAGATGACGCTCCCGTTAGCAGGTATACGCAGTTTAAACACAGGTAAATAAGTTTCTTTTTACCCACAGCAAGTAAAGAAGATTGACTGTTTTTTTTTTTCTCTGGTGCGTTTTGTTCGCTGTGATTGGCTGTTGTCGTTATAACGACCACGCCCACATTCAGGCCTTGAAGCAACAGCATCGCACAACGATGACATCACAAGACAGTCGGCTGCTCTTTAACAAAGGAGAGATCACAGTGAAGTCATTTTGAAAAACGAAACTCTTACTGAGACGTTTCAGAGACGAGTGAAAGAAACAGAGGAAATTCTGTAATCCAGAGTCGACAGTTTATTTTCTATCAAACGATGACACATGATCCATGAACCTCACATGAACTTTCACATACAGATCAACCTTTTCACATCAGGTCTCAGGAAACCAGCGGCTGTGAATAAAGACGGACGACGACGAGAAGTTACACACGTGCATATTCCTGTTTCTGATGAGTTTGGTTTTAATGTCATTATTAACAACTGAGACCCTGTGTCGGCCATCTTTGAAAACAGACGCTGATCATGTTTGGTACGAACCTTTTCACGCAATCGTTCACATTCAGCTGAGCAGACGTTTTCTACATGTGATCAAACTGTCCAATCGTCTTTCGATACAAACACCATGTGATTCTTCCTCCACCAACAGAACAAACAAGGTTTTAAAGTTTAAAGTGTGAAACAAAATATCTTGTGTCGTCAGAACACGGCTCCGCCCACACTGACATGTTTTCATTTTAAAACTTCCTGTCCTCACCGACACACGACACCTGACCATTCATGTCCACTGGTCATGTGATGTAAACAGTTGGTTGCTTGGTTACAGAGTGACGGTGGAAAGTGAGAGCAGGGTTTAACGAGGTGGAACTGTTACTGACAGGAAGTGTTGGAAACGCTTTGTATTCACCGCTGGTAGTCGAGTCATGTGACTGACGAGAACCAATCAGGAAGAGAACGTGGACGTCGGCGTTTACTAAAGTCTCAGTTTCTGTTCAGATTAAAACACAAACCCAGAGTTTTCAAACTAAAACGAGACCAGTTTACACAAGTCTCTGATTCAAAGGCTGGAAAACTCCAGTCGTGTGGACGGCAGGCGTAACCATAGCAACAGGGATGAGTTTCAAAACTACAACACATCAGTGTGGGCAGAGCTAGAGCAAAGCAAAGAAAAAAAGTGAGGTTGAACCCACAACAAGAAAAGTAAACACTCAAGAGTCAGAACATGAAAGGTTTCACTCCTTTAAAGAGACGCGGCCTTTGACCCCATGTTGGTCGTCAGAGCATCGAACTTCGAGACAAGATTCTTCGTCCGAGTTCAGGGAATTTCATTCAAATCAGAAATAAAACGGAAACATTCAGGATAAATTCACAACCCGACATTCACCAGGTGATTTCTGATCCGAGTCTGAAGATGGTTTCTGTTTGGACACTTTTAACCCAGAATGTGAGAAACAATCGTCTGAGACGCCAGACGAATGTTTTTTATAAAACCATTGGAGCTTTTATTTTGGAATGAAACTCGTCCCTTTCAGCAGGAAACAGGGAATGATCAGATCCGATCAGTTATGATCGTTTCAGACGGAGGAACCGTTTGACTGACAGAAAAAAAATCTGTGAACAAGAAACAAAAAGTCCAACAGAAACACGAGTGAAGAGTTTTTTTTATCTTCTGAAAAAGCTCGAACAGTCTAATGAAGCAATCACAGCCAGAGAGGAAGTGACATCACATCGCTGTGCAGGACGTCGAGGTGGAAACAGAAGCTGGGGACGTCGAAGGTGATGAAGATGAAGATGAGAGAAGCTGGAAACTGTTTCTCCTCCTCAGTCTGACTTCTTGTCGCTGGTCGCCTGAAAGACACGGAACAGGGCGTTAGAAACACTGTTCGTGTGTGTGTGTGTTCGTGTGTGTGTTCGTGTGTGTGTGTGCTGTGTTCTGTGTGTGTGTGTCTGTTACCAGCAGCTTGCTGTGCTCCTCCAGCAGTCTGTCGTATTCCACCGTCAGGTTCTCCGCCTGTTTCTTCATCGCTCGAACGTCACTGTCCGACTTCTGCAGAGCTGGAAACAAATGACAGCAAAGTTCAGAGATGGCACACGCACGCACGCACACACACACACACACACACACACACACACACACACACACACACACACACACACACACACACACACACACACACACACACACACACACACACACACACACACACACACACACACACACACACACACACACACACACACACACACACACACGTTTGTACTTCTCGCTCCGTGAGGACACTCATTGAGATAAAACATCCCGAGCCCAACACCCTAAAACAAAGTCCCAACCCTCAAACAGGACTTTTAAAAAGTGAGGACTGGTCAAAATGTCCTCACTCTGTCGGGTCGAAACGTAAGTACAGGAATCTCTCTCTCCCTCCCCCTCACCTTTCTTGCAGGCGTCTCGCTCCTCCTTCAGAGTCTTCACCTCCTCTTTCAGATTCTTGTTCTCCTCCTGTGGTCCTGCTCCCTTCTTCCCGGCCTCCGGCACATCGATACCAGCATTACGCAGTTTCTGTGAGACAGAAACAAACCGAATTAAAACAGGAAAAAGGAAACTGACGAAAAAACACTTGATAAAGATCACGTGTGTGTGTGTCATAGGAAACACCTGAGGACAAACTAAAGACAGTTATAGACAAAAGTTTTGTTCCCAAAAAAAGACATTTATAGTTTGTGGTTGAAGCTGAGGTTAGACCCCAAAGGTGACCTAGGACAACCTGTGTGTGTGTGTGTGTGTGTGTGTGTGTGTGTGTGTGTGTGTGTGTGTGTGTGTGTGTGTGTGTGCATGCGCGCGCAGCTGTGGTGAAGAGGGAGCGCTTGTTATTAACACCTGTTTGTGTCAGTGTCACTACAGCTGTCTTCAGACATGAACTCTGGAAAATGTCCTGTAGTTGGTGTTTGTGGAGCAGCAGCAGGTTGTTGGGTCCGACTCGTTCACAACAGGAACATCCAGGCGAGGGGCGGAGCCTGTAGAGCAGCAGGAGGCCGGACATGACGTATAAACTCTGCTGTGGAAAGATCAGTGTTGTTGTTTACAGCTCATCCACACCGGCGTCGGCCCTCATCACCAAAAGATCTGGAACCTCCTCGTGTTTCCAAGTGGACGTCTTCGTCTTCTACGTGTACGGCTCCTCTTCTTCATCCTGAGATATTTGTGTTCTTCCAGTTTCACGTGTTAGAAACCTCGTCAACACGTCGACTCGCTCACTGGGAAGCTTCCACACATTTTACATAAAAAGTTTCTAAAATTGTCCAGAACAACCGAGTCGAACATTTGTTCTCACGTACAGAACCTCCGGAACATTTCAGGAAAATGTCCGGACCTCAGTTCATGTCTGAAAACAGCTCATGAGAAGATACAGGAGACGTCTCTAAGAAGCTAAGCTAACAAACAGAATATGAATGATGCATTAATACTCTTAGATGGTAAAGTACTTCAAGTAAAGTACACGAAATTGAAACGCTCAATAAAATGTGGTACATTAAAATCAACCATATCCAACCATGAAATGCAGCAGCGACTTTCCCATAGGAAAAATAAATACTCAAGTAAAAAATAGTTACTTTATATTTGTACTTAAGTCCAGTACTTGAGTAAATGTACTGAGATATTTAGGAATAAAAGACGTGAGGAGCCGGAGGAGCCGGAGCTGTGAAGTGTCGTGGTTCAGCGGGACAGAGTCAAACAGCTGCGGAGCTTCAGGCCTTTAACTTGACGCTCGGCCATAAAAACTGATTTTACTGCTGCGTGAACCGAACCCGGCGACACAAGGTCTCAGATTCACGGAGCTTCACCGACACGTCCGAGCGTCAAACATCAACTCGGATCCCAGCCACAGAAACCAAACGCTTTAATACATCATTAAAAAAAAGTCTCCAGAGCCAATCAGAGCAAACTGAGTCTGTATCTGTCGCGTTTGACGGAGCTCAACACAGAAAACAGAACGGTTCCTGCTGAACTGTTCTCACTAAACACTTTGAGATGGAGTTAAAACAACACATAGATAAATTAATTTGTTATCAAACCCCCCCAAGGTCCTTTAATTTGTTAAGTGGAACAAAGCAGAGACGTGTCGTCCATCTTTGTTTAGAGTCTGTTCCCTGAGCTTGAAAGTAGCTAATGTTGCAACAGTAGACGCAGAACAAGCTGGTGATGCAAGTCGGAAATCCACCACAGACCAGAGCATCTCGTTTCGACCTTAACGGGCTAAAGGCCCAAGGACACGGCTACAGTCAGTCAACAGCAGTTAGCAGTTAGCTTCCAGCAGTTAGCTTCTAGCAGTTAGCAGAAAGTCAAAGCTAACGTGGTCTTTTCACTGGTTTTATTCACTGTGACAAAGCAGCAACTTCCAGTCACCATTTAAACAAACCAAACTCTCTCTCTGTCTGATGCTAACACGCTATTACAAAATGTCATGTAAATAACAACATGTCAGAGGCAGCAGGTGTCTGAGGAACACACACGTCGCCTTCAGTTACTGCAACTGTAGTTACACGGCTATCAGTCACATCACGTGTTCCTGCAGCTCCTCCACTTGCACATGACCTTCCAGACAGACACACACACAGACACACACACACACACACGAAGATGATGTTCTAAGACTACTCAGAAAACTCATTGTACATGAGTGTAAATAAAGATGACGACACGTTTCCACTTCCTACTTTTGGACAAAAATGAAGCTAAAGATACAAACGCTGCCATCTTGTGATTTTAACGTCAGTAGCAGCGCAGTAGTGATCGAGGAGTGGATATACTCGACCAATCATGAGACAGTCTCAGCTTCCGATCATGACAATAGTCACAAACCTGCAGGCCAACTGGTTCCCCCCCCCGGGGCGAGGCAGCAGAGGACGCACCCCATGTCCAGTGTTTTATGGAGGTTCGAACAAATTGCGTCTCACATCAAATTCATTGGAACTTGATTTTTGGAAAGAGTGAAGCTGTCGTGCAGTTTGAGACGTTCACTCGTCATTAATCAACTCGACACTTAACCTGATGTGTGATGAACCTGTGATAAATGTGTGTATTTTAAAAGTCGTTCTCTCAGATAAAAGTCTCAGTGTGAAACTGAACAAACAGCAGATCAGTTTAAAACAAAAATATTTCAATTCAAATTAACTCAATCTGCTGCCAAAACTCCTAGAAACACAAAACATCTTCCTGGAAGCTGAACCACGGGTAATCAACATGCTGCAGGAGTGCAAGTGTGTGTGTGTGTGAATGCTTGTCATATGCACATGAAGCAATTTCTTCTTTTAGCAGCGGAGGACTTGGTGATCTCTTCACCCCGAACAAACCCCGGTCAGATTACCACAGAGTGTGTGTGCCACATTGTGAATGAGAGCGTTGTGTTCCTGTGTGAATATCCCCAGTGTTTACTTGCGGTTTAGCTAAGCAGCTGTAGATTAGTGCTGCCCCCAACTGGTGGGTGTCTTATACTGAAAGTTACACAATGAAACGTGCACGCAGGCGTGTGTATGTGTCACCTCTTGCAGTTCTTCATTCTCCTCCATGTATTTCTTCGCGGCGTTGCTGGCGCCCTCCGCCTGCTTCTTGAAGGCTTCGTTGGAGGCCATGAGAGAAGCCTGCTGGGAGAGCAGAGTGGCCAGACGACGCAGTAACCTGCAACACACACACACACACACACACACACACACACACACACACACACACACACACACACACACACACACACACACACACACACACACACACACACACACACACACACACACACACACACACACACACACACACACACACACACACCTTAATTATTCACGTCTACGCCCGCATCCGAGATATTTTAGCTTCACTTTTTGTACGATGGGGAAAAAGTGAAGATTTATCATCAATCTGTTCTATACAGTCACTGATGGTCTGTATATACACAGTCAATAATCTTCTTCATATACAGTTAATCGTACAGAACCAGTAGCACTTTGACACCTGCTTGACAAAAACCCCACAAAAACCACCCGAGACCTGAAACTAACTGAAGCTGTTTCACGTGTGTACGTGTGTGTGTGTGTGTGTGTGTCTCTCTCTCTACAGTGAATCAGACCATCTGTTGTAAAGGCTTCAACAAATCACACACAACCTAATATAGCCATTCACCACAGTAAAGTTACCATGTGACACTTGGATTCACACACAGACAGAGATACCCCTGACATTTCCCTGCTGGACGTGTGTGGCGCTGACAGACAGTGATGTAATGCTGGTTCAGGTCGGGGGAGGGCAGAGCTGTAGGGGGCAGATGTACAGAATAACTGCCCCCATTCCCATAAGCGACCTCTCAGTGAATTTAACCATGTGACCCTGAAGGGCACACAGAGACCGCTGAGAATAATCAATCATAAGAAACACGTCAGAAATGTCGTCTGAGATCAGTGAAGAAAGACGAGCAGAGTCTGGAGGCTGAAGGACGCAGTGTTAAGTGCGGTGGTCGTACGGGGGCACGTCGGGTGTGATGCAATCAGCCGCGATGTGTTTATGAACGCTGCCGTGACACAATGGATTCTAAAGTTCGGTGCCAGCTTCAGATGGCAAAAGCAGAAACTGAGAGATCGCACACAGCCGAGGTGAAGCGGGAGCAGAGGCCGACATCTCTGAGACGCGCTGAAAACAGACACAATCACAACAGACTGCGCCAGTGGGCCAATCAGAGCAGACTGGGCCATACGGGGGGTTAAAGAGACAGGAGCTAAAACCAAGTGTTTGAGACAGAGGCTGAAAAGAGGAGCTGCAGCAGTGGACAGTCTGAGGAAAGTGATTTCCGTGAACATTTAAACATTTGCAAATAATAACACAAATTAAAATGAAGACCCTAAATATGAGCAGAATATGTTTCCTTTAATTTATTGGCTTAAATATAAGACTATCATTGATGTGTGAGCTCAATGCTCAGAGGAAGAAATCCTCAGGCTGCTGTTCTGAAGGTTCCTCTCAACATCAGACGTCTGTGGATCAGTTTCCAGAAACAACCTTTAGTTTATTAGATCAAGTCTGTGGGAGATTATGCTCTCAGATCCAAATATGGCCGTCAGTTAGCGAGCCAATCAGCGGCCAGCACTTCAGACTTTCCACAAACTCGTGCTACATATTTCCTTCGTGGCTGAGGCTGGAAATTCCTGAGTCACAGTCGGGCTCGGTCTAAACGCTGGAGTGCTGCAGCAGCTGCTTCATCACATGCTGCCGTGAGTCAGAGCAGCTGCTGCTGAACGACGCACAGAGACGGACGCCGAGCAGCAGCATCGCCGGCTGCTGACGCCACCTACAGGCGGCGAACTGCCACCGGTTCCATTCGGTCACGAGTCAAGTAGCCAATTTATCAATGACCGATCCTTGAGATGAAAAGATATAAAACCCTGTTGTTGTTGGGACGTTAAGTTTATCTTCTGATTCAATGCGTATTATATAACGATTTACTTTTTTGAGGGAAAGTTGAATCACACACTTCTGCAGACTTTGCACATCACGAGTCATATTTCCAAAATGTCTTAAAGTCGTGTAAATGAAAATTCGGTCGTTAGGGTTAACACTAAAGGGGTCAAAGGTCATTCGCTGATAGAGACGTCTTCTAACTGTTAGTTCAGTAAAGTTCAGTTGGAATAAAATGAATCAAAGCCGAACCACTGGTGCTTTTAGTCTGAAACCCGCGGCTCGTCTAAGGCAGGAAGTTGTTCAGCTCAATAAACCACAACTTTAGTTTCTGTCATTTATTCCAGAACGATTCAAGATTCTCAGATGTGAAGATTCCGTGTTTTACCAAAGGTCACGAAGCTCCAGTTCTCAGACCTTTAACTTTATGATAAGACGTTTAAATCAGTGTTTTCTGATCGATCTCGATTCAAACAGCTCAGACTCTAAACTTCAGGTAAAACTTAGATAACTCAGTAACCTCAGGGTTCACCCGACAACAGGCCTCGTCCAATAACAACACACGTGTCACAGAACTCAGCAGCCAATCATATTTAAAGCATGTTTGACCCTGTGTGAGCAGCCAGCCAATCAAAGACCGGGAGAGATATTCATACTTCGGAGTCCAATCAGGACGAAGCTGGAGGATTTACAGTAACCATCACTGGAAACACACAAACACACACAAACACACACAGTGACATGCAGACTGATCTAAATGCAGAGGAATTTTACAGTAGGACGGAAGGAATGAGCAGCTGTGTGTGTGAGATGTATTTGTGTTCAGTCTGTGTGTGTTATAATGCTTGTGTCTGTGTGTCTTACAGTGTGTGTATGTGTGTGTGTCTGTGTGTGTGTCTTACAGGCACAGCAGCAGGGCGAAGCCGGCGATGTACTCGTTCCTCTGAGCTCTGAACAGTTTCATGTGAATGTGTTCGATGGCGTTCGGGTTGTTGGTCAGGTCCACCTTCTCCGGCACACTGTACTTCCTGACCTCACGAAACGCGTCTGCACAGACACAGACACACAATATATCAATCCCACAATGCAACAGATGAAGGAAACAATGATAGGAAAGTAAACCTTTTAATAACCAGCTGTTTTTCTGACTCTGGAGTTTTCACATATTTATTTCCTGTGGAACGAGGAGATGATGCCGAGTGTCGTCTTTTAAATTCATTCTGAAAATGAATTTTTACTGGAAAATCTTTCCAGATTTGTTTTGCTTATTGTTAAGTACTTTGAGTCATAGAAGTTTATTATTGAGTTTAGGCTGTTTTTTTTTATTGATACTAATGTGACTTGTTTTAATTGAACGACAGAAAATGACCCGAGCACTGATGACGTACCCGTTTATTCTCTATTATCAATAGAATCCAACTGATGCTGATATTAAAGAGTAGACTAACTCCAGTTTGGTTGTTGTCTGAAACAACAGGTTCAACACATCACAGGTTGTCAGTCGTTCTGAGCGAACTACACACATGCGTACCGATGAGCAGGAAGACGAGGATGGCGATGGCCACCATGAACGACGTGTTTCCATACAGAGCGATGGTCTGTACGATACGAGACTTGAAGATCTTACTCCACCTGCAGGATCACAAACATCAGAGCAGTGAAGAACGTAATGAAACACGGTTAAAAATAAACAAACACACAATAGAGAACCTGGAGCTTTGCCTCCATCTAGTGGACAAACAGAAACACACAGTGCTGCACTGACAAGAACATGTGAACATGATGGCACTGCAGTGACTGAGATAATTAGTAGATTCGTCATTTTCTTTGTTATCTGTTAAAGCTTCAGATGTTAGGATTCACTGCTCGTCTTCGTCACATCTGTCGGTAAATAAATCTGAGGACGAATCAGCAGATTAATCGATGTTGAAAATCATCAGGTTCATTACGTGTTAAAAGCTTCTGTCATCCACGAGCAGCTGTGACATCACATCTGCTGTCGATCTCGTGACCAGCGAAAAAACGGTTGTTTGCTCATAGGCTTGTAAATGAGGAAGTGAATGTTCTGTGGTTAAGGAGCTTCGGTCTGAAAACCTCACTTCAGCTGTTCACAGAATCGATCCTGGTCAACAGACTGAGGTCAGTTGATCAGTGAAGTCTGTGTTGAGTTAATCAGATTCAAGTCAGGAGTTCTGATGACTGTAATGTGATCCCACTCACAGAGCTGCTCAGTGTGTAAATCAATCAGCTTCTTCAGCTGTGACACACACACACGTCTCTCTATACATGTGAGGACACTCATTGACATAATGCATTCACACACACACACATTATTTTTATGATGCTAAAATGAAAAAACAAACCTAATTCAGTTTAAGCAGTTTTTGTAAACATGATTAATTCTGAGATAACATTCAGTCCTCACAACCGCAGCAATAAAATTTAATTTAATTTAAAATAACAGATCAAAATCTAATTTAACCCCCTGTCAGAGATCTCCCAGCAGCCTCTCTGGTGATGTCCAGTGACTGCACAGTTTGAGAGCAGGGGGCGCCAGCGAGCACTGACCTCTTGGGGGAGATGAAGGGGATGCAGAGCAGCAGAACGAAGAAGACCTCTGCGTAGAGGAAGGTGGCCACCGCCGTCCACTGAAGACTCATCCTGAACAAACAGAAACAGGAAAAAGACCAGAAACCTTAGATGAATTCGTGGCCGAGGCTGGAAGCGATGGACAAGTGGAGGACCGTGCGAGGACACTTTGTTCGAGCCCACAAGACGTCCACAAGCAAGCAGAATGACAACACGGCTGAGGTGGCTCAAAGCTGTGCTGCCCTCTAGTGGACGTCCTGTTTGACATCGATGCTAACGACGATGTTTACACTGTGCGAAACGTTTCCATTCTTACGTAAAAAAGCAGAATTAAACCAACATGGCAGTGGAGCGTCACTGGTCGTGTGAGAACATTTAACTCCTGATTCCGGGGTTTGTCTACGTTGATTGTGCAGCTGAGTGGTGTTAAAGAAAGAACGCGAGTTTCTTACGCAACCTCGTGCGAAGAATAAACGTGAAATTAGATTAAAAAGAGGAAGAGAGTGAGACTGAGACGTGTTTGTGAGAAAGAACAAACGGTGACTCAGCAGAATGAGTCTACGTGTTAATCTGGATTAAGTGTGGATGTGTTGTTATCGAAATCCATCTCAGTTTTTATGTAATCTTGATAAAACAAACACACAAACAAACACACTTGGCAGAGGTCATTATTTTGATTACTTATATTAATAAAATAACAGATTTTTGACTCTACAACTTTCTGACACTGTTTAACAGGAAACTGAGAAGTGACCTTTGACCCTGTGGATGATCTGCTCTTCAAAATGTTTACCTTTTGTGTTTAAATTAACAATTATATACGTAGAATGATTTTAATATCTATTGTTGTTATGAATATCGAACTACATCTGATTTCAGGGGTGTGTCAGCTGACTTTTTCCTTTTCAAATTAAACTTGTGACAACTATTCACAATCTGCTTCCTTCAGTGGAACTGCTGGAATGTGGGTGCGGTATATTTGCTGGAACCAGTGATCTGAGCTAATTAGCAAACATCAGACACGAGCGTCACTTGTAATAAGAACAGGGTGGATCGAGGCCCTGTCTATTTGCTGGAACGTCACAACACCCCCTCGCTAACACACGCTGATGTTTACCGGGCTGCGTCTATGTGCTGGACCTGGAGAATCTCCCGGTCTCAGACTAAACCCGAACCAGCCGCTGCTCGACACACGTCATGCTAGCAGCAGTTAGCGGGTTAGCTGGAGCGGGCTGTGGCGAGGTGAGACCCCGGGTCGCGGGTCGACGGGTTCGGACTCACCTGAGAAACTCTGCGGCCTCAGACTCGGAGGGAATCGGGGGAAAACTTCAACTCGCGCGGTGTCACTTCAGTTAGCTCGTTAGCTTAGCGGCTGCTTATAAACACGTCCGGCTTCCGGTGTTTACTGCCACCTCATCCCAATCCCGACACGTGATTGGACACAGCGAGGCGGGGCTGTGACGTAGAGATCCCTATGTCACAGAATTGAAATGAAGCTTTATTGACACGGACATTAACAGAGTTTGATTTAAAATACAAAATATAATAAATCAATAAATAAATTAAATATCAAATGAAAAAACTTTTATCTGTGTGAAATACTAATCAACACAAATAGTAATAATATAATAACAACTTTAATCATCATCATAATCATAATGGTGGAGACAGAACATTCTATTCTATTCTATAATAAATATTCTATTATTAGGCATAAAGATTATGTAAATATAAGTCATAGATTTATGACTAAAATAATGAAATAATGAAATTAGTTTGGAAAAGAAATCCCGCTCGATCTGTATATGTTATCTATCTATCGCAGTTCCCTCAGATGGCCAGCAGAGGGAGACACTGTCTGCGGTAAACTTGTTGGTGGAGAGATTGAACGAAAAAGACATCTCACTCTGACTGTTTTTCCACAGACCAAACCTGTCTTCTCTCTGTCGGTTCTTCTTCACAAAATAAATATTGGCTCCTGTTCCCTCTGTTGATCAGACTTGATTCCTGAGAAGAACAGGTTGTTACATCCTGGGAGCAGCAACTAGAAATTAAATATCGTCTGTGATGTTATGTAAATATAACGAGAACAAACAGGTTCATTCCGTCCTGCACACACTCTACCTGTGTGTGTGTGTGTGTGTGTGTGTGTGTGTGTTCAGTTTTCATAACTTGACCTAAATATGGAAAATTCAGTTGTTTAGGACAAAATAAAAACAACAAAAAAACATCATAAAACGTTCTTCTAGAAAAATAAAAAATTAGCTGAAAACTTTAACCTTGGCTAAGATGGAGGATGCAGGGTGTATTACGTATACTGCAGCCAGCCACCAGGGGGTGATCAGGACGCTTTGGCTTCACTTTTGGGAGCTGTCATGTCGTCCATCTTTATTCACAGTCTGTGGTTTTAATGAGGAGACTGTTTTTCTTGCAGTGAAAACATTTTGTTTTGTTGGAACCCGACGAGCAGACGATCGCTGTGGTTAACATGAAAACAGTAAAAGACGTTTTCTACTGTTTGACTGGAGGCTGCAGCTCAGAGGTTTTTACCCGTATGTAATAAAAATGTCACCTGCAGGCCACCGTAGGTTCTCCTACATGCTAAGAAAGGAGCGGTGAGGTGGGCTCAGCTTGTTGCAGTCTGCACCTTCACCACTAGAGGCCACTAGATCATCCACACTGATCCTGTAAAACATCGTCTGGCTGTAATGGAGTTAGCAGCCTATAGGGGGCGCTGACAGCACTTTGCTCTCAGTGTAGTTGAGGTTTGTGTTTGATCGACTGACCCCCGACACAATGAAGACTTTCAGTTTTCACTGTCGGCCATGTTTGACTGTCGTCTGTTCAACAACCAGATTCAGACTCATCGATCATCTGCTACATTAAACCAGACTGAGTGTGTGTGTGTGAGTGTGTGTGTGCGTGTGTGAGTGTGTGTGTTATCAGTGCTGTGCAGCCCCTGATCCTGGCAGAGCTGAGTCGGTTCATGCAGGGGGTAATGTGTCCTTCTGCTGGTGTGTGTGCGTGTGTTTGTGTGTGCACGTGTGTATGTGTGTTTGAGTCATGGTGCATGGATAAAGCGATTAGGGAAATACACCCATGAGGAGAAAGAAAGAAAGAAAGAAAGAAAGACTGGAGGAGAGAAAGATGGAGGAGCTAGGAAAGGAAAGGACGGAGGCTGACGGACAGATGAAAGATCTGAGTGGATGAAATAAAAAGAGATAGAGGAACGAGAAGTGATGATGATGATGGGATGAAGAAGAGTCTCAGCCGTGTGTGTGTGTGTGTGTGTGTGTGTGTGGTCTGGGTATTACTCACACAGTCACACACTGTAAATGTCCGTCCTTATATTAAAGTGCATTTAACTGAATCTAAACTCAAGAGTTTGGTTCCATGTTTGGTCCCAAAGGCCCAAAACGCTGCTGATCATCATGGAGGCAACGTGCAGCTTCATCGACAGGAGATCAACTATCTGATCTGTTTCCTCTGCAGAGACGTGTTTTCTAAAAATCCTCCATTAAACATCCAGCTGTCACCTGGAGCTCCGATTGGTTCATTACATGTAACACGACTCTTGAAGAGACTCGTAGGTCCAGAGACGTGTTTCCACTGTAAATAAAGACGGACGACGCGTCTCCACTTCTTCCCCCTGAAGCTAAAATGTCTCAGATACAAACTCTGGCATCTTATCGTGAAGTAGAACCACCAGTTCACGAGCTCGACCAATCACGAGTCAGTTATTTATCATCAGCACTGGCAGGAAATCTCAATTGTGTGAGAGTAAAATCGGTTTGACGTTTTAATTTAGAGACATAGATTATTTTTAAATTGCAGGTGCAGACATGAATAGATGTTACACTGTGTTGTGTTGTAGGTCTGTGTTGTTGCTGTGGGTCAGTGTTGTGTTCTAGGTTTGTGTTGTGTTGTAGGTCTGTGTTGTTGCTGTGTGTCAGTGTTGTGTTGTAGGTTTGTGTTGTAGGTCTGTGTTGTTGCTGTGGGTCGGTGTTGTGTTGTGTTGTGGGTCAGTGTTGTGTTGTAGGTCTGTGTTGTTGCTGTGGGTCAGTGTTGTGTTGTGTTGTGGGTCAGTGTTGTGTTGTAGGTCTGTGTTGTTGCTGTGGATCAGTGTTGTGTTGTTGCTGTGGGTCAGTGTTGTGTTGTGTTGTGGGTCAGTGTTGTGTTGTGGGTCAGTGTTGTGTTGTGGGTCAGTGTTGTGTTGTAGGTTTGTGTTGTGTTGTTGGTCAGTGGTGTAGGTTTGTGTTGTTGCTGTGGATCAGTGTTGTGTTGTGTTGTGGGTCAGTGTTGTGTTGTAGGTTTGTGTTGTGTTGTGGGTCAGTGTTGTGTTGTAGGTCTGTGTTGTTGCTGTGGGTCAGTGTTGTGTTGTAGGTCTGTGTTGTTGCTGTGGATCAGTGTTGTGTTGTGTTGTGGGTCAGTGTTGTGTTGTAGGTCTGTGTTGTTGCTGTGGGTCAGTGTTGTGTTTTGTTGTGGGTCAGTGTTGTGTATCTTGTGTTTCTGTGTGTTGTGTTGTTGCTGTGGGTCAGTGTTGTGTTGTAGGTTTGTGTTGTGTTGTGGGTCAGTGGAGTGAAGCACGAAACCGTCAGACACATTAAATCATTTTCAATCTGCTGCTGTGTGAAATAAATATGAATCTTGTGTCGGAGCAGATTATTTAAAAAGACGACCAGACTTCATTCATTAAACATGACTCACGCCATCATGTGACCGGCTGACACCCAATCATAAATGATGCAAAAGCTGCCGGGGTGTTGCTAGGCGGTTTAACCCCGGCGTCCTGCCTGGGACCGCCTCCAGCCTCCGTGGGGGTTCAGGGTAAAAACAGTCAAAACCAGGAGGCTGGAGACGCAGAGAAATAATTTTCAGTGACATTAAAATATTATAAATAAATAAAAATCCCTCTAATGTCTGTGTTTTAATTATACAGCAGTAAGACCCCGCCCCCTTGAGAATTATGACTGTTGGCAGATATGAATGACTCGATTACATTATCATCGTCTGTAATTGAGTCAACGTGAAGCAGGGTCATTGGTTAACTGACTTCTGTTCTGCAGTTTACTGTAAACTGGATTAGACTGAAGTCTGTTTTCCGTCAGTGTCCACAATCCCCCCGGGGTCATTATAATAATGTTTTATGTGTAATGCATTTTAATTGGCAACTTTTTAAATCAAGTAGTTTGTTATGAAAACGAGGCCATTTGGAAACATCTCGTTCAGTTTGTCGAGCAAAGACATGAATCAGAATATTAATGTTTTTTATCTGTCGCTCTCTACAACTTTAGAAATGTAATAGAAACCTGACTCTTCATCTTCACTATGTTTTCAAACAGGTAATAATGTGACACTAAAGTTAGATAAACCTTCTACCAATCACCAGCTTTGACTGAGCTAACTTAGCTAACTTCACTTGTAAAGCTAATAACTTACTGCTAATGTTAGATTAACCTTAATCCTGACCACACGCTTTGATTTAGCTAATTTAGCGAGTAAATCTAATTCTGTGTTGCTAACGTGAGAGAAACCTTGGTCCGGATCACCAGCTCGGACTGAGCTTCCTTAGCTAACTCCAGCCGTTGAAATTCATGGACTGATTCGTCTTTGTGCTCCAACTGTGACCTCGACATGACGCCCTGAGAACAGTACAACCACACTGACAGAAAAAGGAAAAGAAGAAGAAGAAACCTGTAACAGGATAATTCTCTACTACCGATGGTTTATCTTATTCCCTCGTAAAGCTCCAGACAAACGGCCATCAGAGGTTGTTTATGGAGAAATTTACAGTAAAATAAAGCATCAGCTCTCAGCAGCTTCAGTCTCACAGGTTTCAGTGTCAGAAACCTGGAGAAATACAGTTCTGATCCTCGGAGGGAAGAGAAATAATGTTCAGTCAGATTTGATCAGAGCAGGTTTGAATTATTAGAGCAGGTGAAAACATGAAAACCCTGTTAAAGAGACTAGAGACGTGTCCGAAGGAGACGAGGTCAGAAACTCTGAGTGGAAAAGACGACATGTATTAATGATGAGAGAGCTGAGTGGACACACACACACACACACACACACACACACACACACACACACACACACACACACACAGTGTAATAGAATATTCTATGTTGGTACAGTGGCTGCCTCCATCCTCTACTGTATGACCTCACCACTGCTCTGTATCACTGTACGATGATGTCACCTCCTCTGTCAGATATGATCATGTTTCCAAATTCTTCATGAAACACAAACGTTTTAGTCCAAATGAGAATAATGAACAAAAAAATCCTGTTATAACGGATCTGTTATAACTAATATCTTTATTAAATCCTATCTGAGTTGTACATGTTGAATGCAGAGTAACTGTAAAACTAAGTATTGTAATAATACAACACAACTTCCTGTGGAGTCCCTCAAGGTTCTATACCGAGTCCTTTGTGATTCTTTGTCTGAAAATGTTCCCACAAACATAAAACCACACGAATAAAACATTGTTTTCAGTTTTTATAATTGTGATCATTTGCTGTTCTTTTCCCTCCAGGAACCTGTGCTGCTCTCAAACACGCCTGTTTATCTGAAATGAGAAAATATAAATACATACAAATTAGCATCATCACTTTTCCGCAGTATGATGCAAATATGTCCAAACTGCAGATGATGGAATTCATTGTGTGGGGACATATCTGCAGTGTGGTGAAAACTTTGTGTCATAAACTGTCAGGTCTGAATATTTGTTTTCACTTTGTGTGTCAATCAAATGATGTCACTTGTTGTTTTCAGCATCAGTGAGCTGTGGTTTTATCAGCTCCGACAGCAACAATAAAACAACACGGACACACAATGAGGTGAAGAAACGACGTGAAGAAGGCGTGTGTGTGTGTGTGAGTGTGTGTGTGAGAGAGAGAGTGTGTGTGTGTGTGAGTGTGTGTGTGTGTGTGAGTCTGGGACAGCTGCCCATAAAGTCTCATTAATTTGGTGGCAGCAGGCCCACTGGACTACAGACAGGGAGCTGAACCTTCTGCTGATTAAGCTGTGTTCAAACACCCGCAGACAAAACTGTTCCACTGTGTTTTTCAGGTTGGCTCGAATCACTTTGTTTGTATGTGCATGTGGATTCTTGTATCAGTGTTTTTGTGGGGACCCGGAGCAGCAGACCTACATTGTGAGGACGTTCTGGTCGGTCTGGTGGTGTCACACCGACCAGAACGTCCTGTCGGTCAGAGACAAACCGGTCATTTAACATTCAATACTTTATGAAGAGAAAAGATGAAGGAGCTAATTATCAGCTGTCCAATAAGAAATGAGCTGAGAGGCGGGGTCAGATCGTGTGTGTCACAGAGACAAACAACCCTTCGCAATCACATTCAGACTCTAACCCGCGCAAACACGGAAAGAACTTCCAAACTTCACACAGACAGGATTCAAACCAAGAACCTTCGTGCTGTGAGGCAACATGGCTGATCACTGCTCAAAGGTTCACGATGATTGATACGATTTACTTTATTGTCCCTGTAGGGAAATTAGTTTTGGACTCAAACGCTGTGGACATATGATTCCATATTTACAAAACAAGTTACATAGCAGCACCGACTGTGTCAATCACAACATTAAAATGCACTTAAAATGTTAAAATAAATATAATATTGCACACACCCCATAGAAAAACACCTTGCACGTAGCACATATTGCACCATCCCATAATAAAACCCCATATTGCACAATCCCAGCATCATCAAGCAGCGTTATTTAAAAGTTTGATGGAGGTAGGAACAAATGAGTTGGTTTGCTCTTTCGTCCCGCCTTCCTTTTTCAGTTCTGCTCATTGATTGGCTGAATATTAATGTCATCTTTAAGAATGGTAGCAGAGGAACACACACACACACACACACACACACACAGACACACACACGCAGACGCACAGTGGAGCTCGGGCCAATAAGCTAATGGCTCGTTAAGGATGGCGTCCATTAGACCTTCTAATCAATCAATTAAGCAGAACAGACAAGGATTTAATTGATCTGCTTTGGCATTCCTATTGATCACATGATGCAGTCACCATGGCAACCACATGGGACAGGAATGATGGCGAGGCTGAGTCAGCACAGTCTTCTGTGTGAGTGTGTGTGTGTGTGTGTGTGTGTGTGTGTGTGTGTGTGTGTGAGGTTAAGACTTGGTTTAAGAGTTAGGTTAGAACTAGGTTTAGATCAGGGTTAGGCATTTAGTTGTGATGGTTAAGGTTAGGGTTTAGGGAAGGCATTATGTCAATGAGTGTCCTCACAACTATAGAGAGACATGGATGTGTGTGTGTGTGTGTGTGTGTGTGTGTGTGTGTGTGTGTGTGTGTGTGTGTGTGTGTGTGTGTGTGTGTGTGTGTGTGTGTGAGAGGGAGAGATTGGTTCAGTTTATCCTCTGAGCAGAAGACATTATTTTGATCCATTGCTCCATGGCTACTGTCGCCAGTTACCCTTTAAAGATGCCAACTGAGAATAGATCGGCTCAATGGGGAGTGTCTATTTCCTGAAAACTGGCTATAAACTACAAGGGCATCTCACAGGAATGGCTAGTCCTGGGAAGGGTCTACTCTCTGGGTGACCACTTTTCTTCCTTAGATACGGTGTAGTTGACCTTAATAACAGTAATGAAGACATCTCGGTCTGGTCTAATCCCTGGAGGGTGCATGTTATTTAGACCATGGAAGCCAGCTCTGGGAGAAGTCTGATCCACGGAGACGTGCCGGCTTCTGTTTCACCTAAATAAGAATCTTAAAATGTAAATATGAGTTTAAAAGTCATTAAATGGTGATAAAAAATAATTAGGAGCGCCATTTTTTGCAATGAATATCTCCCCACAGTTCTGTGTTCGCTCCGATCTCTGGAGAGTGGTGGTTAATTTTCTCTTGTGGGATTATGGATATTTTCATCTCTCTAACAAACACCGACAGCCTCATTAACTGCGGCTCAGAGGGAGGGGGTTGGGTACAGTCTAATCCCTGGATGACTGTTATCTCTCGGCTCCTGTGGGGACTTCAGAACCTCAAAGTCTTCAGTCCGTCAACATGAGCCGAGTGTTGAAATGTTTCCAGTGAACATGTGAGCTACACAACAAAGCTGCCGTGGAACTGTAACCAACGGAAAGTGTTCGCAACGCTTTGCACTCCCCACTGGCCGTCGAGTCATGTGACTGATAAGAACCAATTAGGAAGCGAACGTGGGCTTCTGCGCCATCGTGTACAAAAGTCTCAGTTTCATCCAGGTCAGCAACAGTAAATAAAGATGCCGACACGTCTCCACTTCCTCCTACCATCCAGAAATGAAGCCCAAATATCCCAGATAAGAAACGCTGCCATCTTTGCGGTAGTGATTGTAGAGCGGAGCTACGTTATAGAGAATCCAACCAAACTCGTGTTCAACCAATCACGGCCATGTTTGGTTCCTGTCTTCCATCTTTATTCTAAGAATATGGTCCAGACTAAAACAAGACCCTGGGGTTTTCAAAATAAAACCGGCATTTTTTCAAAAGTCTCTGCGGCTGGAAAACTCCCGATTAGTAACCATAGCAACAGCGATGCCAGACAGATAGCCCTTTGATCTCCCTGAAGACTCTCTAATAGAAACCTTCTATCTGAGTGTGTTTGGTGTTTTTCTCTCTCCTGCTCTAACATTTGCAGTTAATGGGCCCCTCCCATAACAACCATCATTTATTAATAACACACTCACACAGAGACGACTCCCCAGACTGTGACTGGGTTTCAGTCTCCGAGGGGACGGACGTCTGGGTCCTGGATGAACCGACATGAAAGAGCAACATCCAGCAAGAATCTTGTTTTCATGAGTCGGTCTTGTTGCAACACATGTTTCTACAGAGTTGGACAAACATTGTCTCTGTGGAGGGACTTTCATGTTTTTATGTCACCTGCCAGCCACCGTAGATTCTCCTCCACCGGGGGCATGGAACCTTTTCTCATATGAAGGGCCATTTTAAATTTTCATAACATCCCCCGAGGGTCGTCCTACATTATTGAACATGACACTAAGATCTCCGATGTGATGGCTGCACCTGATTTGTTTTGTCGAGGCGTCTGATGTCAGATGATGGTGATGACGACGTGATAGTACTCTTCTTATCTTATCCTTTATTTTCAGGCTTCAATGTCGTGTCCATGATGTGATGATGTGTCAGAACTAAAACTCTTTCCCATCGTATCATGTTACATTAGCTGTGTCTCAATCCAGGGGCGACGTCCTTAGGAGGACGGGGTCTACACGACCCACCAAGCAGGCAGCGAAGACTGCGTCCTTCAAAATGAGGGTGTGGTCTACAGAGGATTTCTGTGATTGGCGTCTGCAGCTTGTCCCGCCCCTACCGCTGTCGCCTAGAAACAGAGCTGCACTCACAACAAGACGCTTTTCATGCCCTTTATTTTGTTTACATGTCGACCGTTGGATGTTGGGTTGAGTTGAACTGTGTAACTCAAACATCGTGTCACATCATCATCTCGTTGGAAAACGGTTCGTCACCGAAGCAAAGTGATTCCTGGGATAAATTGGCTGAGAACAGGAAGGAAACTAACCTGGTCAAATAAAGGCTAATAATTACAACAATAATAATAAAAATATTGTCTATAAATACTGAATCTCCATATGGCCACAGAAGAGCTCCAGCTCAGGAAGTTATAAAAAGAGAATCAAGCCTGGAGCAACATTTACTGCTGATACAGTTAAATGTATTTCCACATGTCAGGTCATTAAAGCTGCTCATCGTGGAGTAATTAACAGAAACAGGTCTGACCTGCTGACTCACACTCTGATAATACAACTCTAATGTTATAAAGCTGTTCAGCAGGGGACAGATTCACCCACAGCTCACTAATTAAGAGTTAATGAGCCAGACCGATCATTAACTTGAATATGATCAACGAGTCAAACAGACTGGATGAAGCAGCAGCGTCTTCCTGCAGGTTCGTCTTCCGTCTTCAGCTCTGACAAGAGAATCTCAGCAGTCACGTGAGTCCGAGAAGCTTCGACCCGAACTGAACCAAACTGGACTCAAAACCTCCAGAGATGAAGCCGCAGCAGGATTTTCAAACAGGTTTCCAGGAATCGAGAGGTTGTTGGAATGTGGAGCAAAATCATTCATCACCAGGAAGTAATCAGTGGTCACGGAAGAAACACTTTGTTTTTCCAGAGACTCTTTATAAAAATGGACGTAGACACTGGGTCCAAAAAGTGAAACCAATGCAGAAGTTCCTGAAACCTGTATTGTGTGTACTGACCAGCAGGGGGCGACTCCACTGGTAGTTTCTATAGAAGTCTATGAGAATATGACTCTACTTTGATTGAGTTTATGTCTCAGTCTCTAGTTTCAAGTCTTCTTCACACAGCTGATGTTCATTTAGTGAATTATGATCATTTAGAGTCAAACAGACCATAAAGCACCGGATGTGTTGGGGGGGGGGGATACCACAGTGTGATTGACAGCTAGTACCGTCCAATGGGTGCAGGGGTCAGGTGAGGGTGGGTGTGTCCTCGAGCTCTCAGTCAGGCTCCACCCCCTGCTCCTCCAAATATGGTTTCTTCTGGTTTCAAAAATCAAGATGGCGCTGGAAAAAATCTCAAACTGAGAAATGAAATCGTGAGGTCATGGTGGTAGTGAGCTACTTAGCTGGATGTGCTAATGTTAGCAGCTCACATCACAGCAGATGAACATGGACGACATTGAAGCTACCATAAAACCTGGAGCGCCCCCTGGTGGCTGGCTGCAGTATAGGTCATAAATCCCACCTTCTCCATGTCAGCAGCTGGGACATGTACCAAACCAAAAGAAAATCTAAGTATACGTTAAATCAGATAATTTAATCCACAAAGTGTCTGAATAAAACTGCACTTGAAAATATTTTGATCTGAAAATCTCTCTACGTCCACAACCATCAGCAGAAAAAATAAAACTCGCTGACGGAAGAAATTATAACTCAGACCACCAACAGACGAGTGTGTGTGTGTGTGTGTGTGTGTGTGTGTGTGTGTGTGTGTGTGTGTGTGAGGCAGCAGCAGCAGAGACGAGGAAACTCATGACTCATCGTTTTTTTACCGTTTATGATTAACGGTTAATTTGGGAAAGTGGCTCTGTGTGTGTGTGTGTGTGTGCGTGTAAAGGCCTGAGTCAGGCTGCCTGTTAACCAGCTGCCCAGTCAGCATCTACAGGTTTCGTGCACGTGCGCGCACACACACACACACACACACACAGTAATCAAATCAAAGCTTTACTCTGTAACGCAGCTCGTTTGTCTCTGCTGCTGCTCGTCACGTTAACGAGCCGCGGGTCCAGACACAAACCAGCGTTTAGCTCTTCCTGTTTCTGCCTCCGAACCAATCAGCAACTTTCAGTACTTCGTGCTGCAGTTCCTCTAGTGTCCACTAGCTGCTGCTCCCAGAGAACTGATCCTCAGTCTCCTTACCAAAGACTGTAAATAAAGATGGACGACAGAACGGCAACCAAAATGGAAGCCAAATCACCTTGATCGCCCCCTGGTGGCTGGCTGCAGTATTGGTCATAAACCCCACCTCCTCCATGTTATCAGGTGGGAAATGGACCAAACTAAAAAAATATGTTTGTCATTTTAAGTGTTCATGTGTTTGATAAGTTTGGTTTTAATTAGTTATTTGATTGATTGACAACTGAAACCGACTCATGATTGGTCAGGCGGGTGTATGAGTGAGACCTTGATCCCCCCCCGATCACTTCTGCTCAAACTCTGACTTCAAATGATGTTAAATCTGCAAGATGGTGGCGTTTAGATCCATATCTGGATTGTGGGTGGAAGTGAAGACATGTTGGTCACATTCACCATCTTTCAAAAGCTACTTCCTGCAGGATAATGCTTGAAGTCCCATGACAGTGACCTTCAGTGACCTCCTCAGTCTCAGACCTGAATCCGGCAGAACGTTTGAAATGTGGTTGAACAGACGACGTGCAGCAGGAAGGAAATCCAACCTGAATCCTTATGAATCCATACAATAGAGATTAAACTCTGCAGGTTCAGTCTGATTCAGACTAATCCACAGATGCTGAATGAACAATGAGGATTAAGAGGACGTGCTGTTCCTGAATCACAGGTTCAAACCTTCACCTGAAACTCAGAACAAACATGTCAGTAAAGTCGTATTTACGGTTTGAGTTTGTTTCTCGAAGCTGCTCATTAAGAACCTGTGAAATGATTTAACACTTTGTCATAAGTCCTGAGCTTCTCTTCAGTCCCTCGGCTGCTCCACACGTCGCTGTTTTAATCAAGTGTATGACCTGATAATGAAAACCTGTGATAACGGCTCCTTTGTTGCCGCTGCTGATAAGCCATGCAAAGCCTAGGATCATTGTTCTCCATTAATTAGTCTGTACCCTTGCCAGCGTTTGATGGCTGGCGGTGCAGCTGGAGACCGAACTTAAAGTCACCTTACAAACGAGCAGAAAATCTTCTGATGTACGAAGCGTCAAACAAACATCAGCTGCTTTTCTTTGTCATTCATCACATTGAGTTGAATATTTTAAAGTTACGGAAAAATGTACTGAAGAGATCACAGCGCCGAGGAATGGTGACAGCAGTTTTTATTTATTTATTGTTTTCTCCTTTTATAGAATAAAAAAAAAATTAAAGGTTTTGAATCAAACACCTTTTGCTGGATAAATGCAGGTGTTCCTCCAAAGCCTGGTCTCTGTGAACGAGAAACCAAAAATGGCTTAGGTCGATTCCAGCCAATCAGAAGCAGGCGCCGTTTGTGCTCATGCACAGGATGAAGGACAGAGGAAGAAGAACAGTGATGGGGAAGTGGGAGCAAAAGATGTTGAATCTGCTACATGCTAATGGATAGCGCCAATTTTAGTTTTTAGTTTTAGGCAGAGCAGGCCATTGGTCAGTCAAATCTTTGTGGATGTTTTAATGGTCAGCATTTGTCCCGATGGCCAATCCACAGATGGTCGAGGCCTCTGAGAGCTGAAAGGTATGAAGACGTGTGAAGACACAGCTGCGTCACATCAGATGTTCCAGGTTTGCTCGTTTGCTAACAGACGAGATTGACTTCAACACAGAGAAAGACAGTTTGCCGTTGCCTTGGCAACACGCATGTATGAATTACGGAGGCAGAGCTCCTGAAGAGAAAAGTGAATTGTTTTATGATTGGTATCATTTTCACAGGATTGTTAACTCCACCTTTAATTTAGAAAATAATCGATTAACCAGCCATAATTCTGATACTGTGTATACGATGTTTAAAGATAAATTATTCCTCATTTGAACTGAGCAGCAGCAAACTAACGAGAAAAAAACACAATAAAACCTTCAAACTTTTCCATTACACTTTAGTGAAATCACACAAATATACAAACTCAGCAGAAGGCAATGGCAATGGTATAAAAACTGACACAGGCTATTACATGAAGATTCATCATCATCATTACATTGTAACTCAGCAAAAATAAAAAAATAAAAACAAGGCAATGGCAAATGGTATCAAAAGAATGGGCCCTGACTACATCCTGGAAAGCGCTGAATCAAGGCGATGTGTGTTTTCAGGCAGAGTGATTAAACGGCGGCGCTGAGGATCACGGGGCTTCGTTTGAGGGTCGAGAGGATGGGAGCGCTGCGACGTCACTACAATCACAGCTGTGAGTGTTTCAACAGAGGGAGACTGACGGTGATTAGCTTCGAGGCCGAGAGCGCGTCGCTGTAAGAGGCATCCAATCAGGGAGCCTCAGATTCTGCTCACGTGAAGCTAGTTCCACATTTGGGATTTATCGCAATGACCAGTTTCTGATTGATTTAGCGTTTTGTTGATGAAGAAAGTGACATCGGTTTGTGGCATCACAGCAGACTCATCGTTTCAACTCATCCTGAAGCCTGGCGACCTGACACCTGAAACGCCGCCTGAATGAACAATCCCATCATGAGCTAAGACACAAATCCTGTACGAGCAGCGTTTCTCAGCCGGCGACTCGGGACCCGAACGGGGAACGACTTGGCGAGATCTGGGAGTTTGGCGTTTGTTAACAATCAGAAAAGTGCTTACAGATAAAGTTAATTTGAACGTGTTGGATCCCGATCCCGCTGCAGCTGAGAAGCACCTGCTCAGAATAATAATAATAATCATGATCATAGTAATAATAACAATAATCATATTATGGTACAATAAAGACATCAGACTCCCCGTTTAAAGTCAGCAGGGAGTTCAGTGATTCGCTGTTTCTATGGTACAATGACGCCCACTGGGATTCGCTGTTGGCTCGACTCATCTGTCAGTCAACCAATCGTTAGTCAGGAGTCTGCAGGGGTGGGAGGGGCTTGGGAGATTTTGATTTGAATTCTGGTCACTGGTCGCACTCGTCTCACTTCAGTGGATTTCTGATCATCTCCCACTGGTAGAAAAGGGAATTGATCTGATTTCCCATTTAACCAATAAGAGATCAATTGATTTCCAGGGGGAGCTGAGACCTGCGTCTGAAGCTCAGAGGTTCAATCCTAAAAAATCTATTTATACTGAGTGACGATCAATTTCTCATTGGTATAACATGAGGATTTTTCTAATATCTCTACAGTTGTGATCTGCTTTTATTAATGGATGTTATTAAAGTTTACAAAAGGGACATTGAGCCACCACTGATTCCTGAAAATCCAAAATATGTCTCACTTCAAACTTCCTTCAATTAGTACATTTAAATTTAAACTCATGGAATCACTGGTTGACCTTCTGTTGATATCAAGTGAGAAATAAGAAAAACACCCATTTGATACCAAACAGAGTTTCATTGGTTTGAAATGAACAAGCCCCGTTTCTGTGATGTTTCTGTCCCTTCTCCCGCTAACTCCTGGAAAACATCGTCTGGATCAAGAGCCAGAGGAGTCGAACGATTCGTACGTTCTGTTCCGACCGTGAGCAAAGTGCGATGAAGGGTTTTTCAAATCGATCGATCTGTCCAACGTCTCCTCAGCAGTCAGACCGATCGATGGACTCGAACATGGACAGGATGGGAAACGACCAACGACCTCGACTCGACTCCACCGTCACGTTTTTTAACAAATTTTCAAAGATTACGGCTCGAGATTCGTCTGCAGACGTTAAAGTGAAATTAACTTAAACTAATCATTTAAAAAAAAACAAAACACTTTGGTACAACAGGAATATTTAACAACAAATTCCAACACAAGATTTAACGTTTAGAAGAAACCTGAGATAAATACTAGATAACGTCTCAGCTTTTGATGGTAAATGGTCGTTTCCAAACCTGCACATATACATGTTATATATAATGACATGATTGTGTGTGTGTGTGTGTGTAGTAAACATCTGATGTTGATCTCTCTAATAAACTTGTGTACATCCTCCCACAATAAATAAAACTCATAAAAAATAAATTAAAAAAATAAAATAAAAAATAATCAATAAATATCTCAATGCTGGAGAATGTTGAAATCTGTGTGTGTGTGTGTGTGTGGGGGGGTGATGGACAGACACTGCAGCTAAAAACAAGGTATCAATCCAATGTTTTGTTTGCTGTTCCAGGAATTAGACTGGACCCTCCCACCAGCCTCCTCAGTCTCTGTTACCTCCTCCCAGCTGTGTGTGTTTAAAAGATGAATGACGTTACAATGTGTGTGTGTGTGTGTTTAAACAAGACTGAAACAAACACACACACATGTTGCTGCTGCCACCGTGTAAAACCAACCACAGAGAATGAAAGTCTTTCTCATCTTCTTCCTCCGTTTTGTTTTCTGCTCTGCTCGGATCAGGGTTGATATCTAAACATCAGTCAGGGATCCTGATGGAGTTAGAGGTGGAGCTGGTTCACTGATCAGAATAAAACACACTCATCCAGCGAGTTTTACAGAAGTTCATCTGATTGAAACGTTGTGTTTTCTTCTGAGAATCCTCCAGGACTGGGACACGTAGACCAGCAGACCCTGATCCAGACTTGAGGTTCCTCAGACACGGTCCAGACCAACGGGCTGAAAGAGGAGGTCTGGATCAAACTGAACCAGGGTTCGGTTCCTTTGCAGAGTGAAATCACACAGACTTTTGGCTTCATTCATGTTCTCCATTCAAACAGAAAGACTACCACCCCCCCGACTGACAGCAGAGTCAAGTATAGGTAGACTCCGCCCACGTAGGTGATGATGACAGGACGTACGTATGTTAGACAAAATACTTTAGTCCCTAAATTACAATGTGAAACCAGAACTAACCCGAACAAACACATGCAGCTTGTTTGTTCTCCTGTTTTCTCCTCCTCTCCTCTTCATCCTTCCTGTCCTCCTACACATCTCTGCACTGGGAGCGTTTGCTCCTCCTCCTCTCGGAGACCTTTCCTTCCTCGGCCTGTTTGATGGATGACGATGTCTCCGTCTTTTTCTCCCTGATCAGTATTCTCCCTGTCTCCTCCCTCTCTCCTGCTCTCAGTATTCCAGCAGCGTGTCTTTCCATCCCTCCTCCTCCTCCTCCTCCTCCTCTTCCTCCTGCCGCCTCTCACTTTAGCATACCAAAATCTGACCTCCTCTTTTCATCATGATCCTTCTGCGTTCTCCTCTAACATCTATTTCTCCTCTGCAGTTGGAGAACACCAGGATTTCTCCTCCTCCTCTTCCCCTTCTTTCATGATAAACCCTCTTCACTCTTCCTCCTCTCTGCAGTTAGACTGTAATTCCTCATCTTCCTCACTTTTCAGCATGCAGCAGGGATTTCCTCCTCCTTTACATCATCTGAACATAATCCCTTTCCTTCCTGAGGATTTGTTTCTTCCTCCCCCTCCTCCCCCTCCAGCATGTTGACAGAAACCCTCTCCTCCTCGACGCCATCATCTCTTCACGCCACCTCAACGGTAGATTCCAATCAGAACGGCGACGAGAACAATTTGACTCCATTTATCACCATCGATGACTTTGACTTTACAGGACGATCACATTTTTATTTATACTTTTTTTTTTCTCCTTTCATCGAGAGCAAAGATCCAATCGCAGATTTTTTTAAGTGTCAAGATAACGATCGAGTGATTTCAACTCAAAGAAAA
The DNA here is from genome assembly GCF_022539355.2 of Hippoglossus stenolepis. NCBI lineage: Eukaryota > Metazoa > Chordata > Actinopteri > Pleuronectiformes > Pleuronectidae > Hippoglossus > Hippoglossus stenolepis. The sequence continues at coordinate 1,970,696 of NC_061488.1, forward strand.
AGATTATTTAATTGAGCTGCAGATACGATCAGTGGTTTAACGGTAGAGTTTGCACAGCAGCAGCAGTGAGAGGATAACACACACACACACAGACACACACACACACACGTTGGATGAACAGTGGTATTGGTATGGTAGTGGCTTCCCTCCCTGTTCTATAATTAATCATCTAAAAGGCAGTCTTTTATCAGGACCCTTCCTCCTCCTCTTCCTCACTCGGGTCCTTTTGGCCCCAAAGATTCAAAAGACAGTGATAGAACATCAAGAAAGAAAAAAAGGTGCTTGGCAGCTTCATGGTGTCGCACAGAGCCAGAGAGACGCTTCGGCCGTGGCAGAACATTTTCAGACGACACGACGAGTCTTTAAGATACAAAACATACGGACACTGGTGAACTGTCTGATTTTTTAAAACAGATGTGTTGTCAAGATCTGTTAATTTGAAGTAAATTACTTCCTGGCCGCAGGTATTTCGTGCTCATGAGGTACACGGTGGTTTGAAGTATTTGAAGTATTAAATATACATATTGGGCAAATACTCCGTAAAGCAGACTATCTCATTTTGGTTTAGCCATCGGACTCGTGAGTTGTGCAAGCGGCAACACAGAAATTCTAAAATCTGTCAGTGGAATTCAGAAAACCTGTGGACGCTCGACACTTCCTTGCTGGTCAGAAATGAGTTTTGTGTGTTTTCCTCAAAAGGTCAGATGCAACCGTCGGACTTTAATGCTGACAAACAGTTCAGTTGTGCCGAGTGTAAATGTTCTGCCACAGAAAGAAAGAGGTGTACGGGGGGGATGAGGGGTGCAGCATTGCCATGTTACAAAGTCCTCAACCTGACATTTAACCATCATTCATACAGAGAACTTTGAGCGTTACACACTGGGTTCAGTTGTTTGAGTTACAGTTGGTCTGAAGTTCATCCGTGCTTCCGGGTGGACGGAGGTACGATTCCTCCGTCTGCACATCGGATACAGTTTGAACGTAGAACTGAGACCGAGCCGGCAGTGTGAAAGCGCCATCATTCGTCTTCAGGATGTACAAGAGCTCATTAAAACAAAGACTCCATCCCAAGCAAACATGCAACAGTTTAACCCCTTCAAACGACACCTGACCCTCCAGGCCAACCCTCCGTCCAGCAGTCGACACGCCCCTTTAAAAACACCCAGTTTGGCTAAAAAGTACCAAAAAGTCCAGTTTGTTTTTTTCCTCCCGAGCTGAAGTTCAGCTCCGTCAGGTTCAAACAGACTCGTTCAGTCTGGATTAATCCACTTGGATCCAGTTGAGTCGGTTCTGGTGTGACAGTGTGAGGACGGGGTTGGTTTGGTCTGATCCATTGCTCCGTCTCCTGGCTCTCCATCTTTTTCTCCAGACTCTGATGTAGCGTAACGTTTCATTTTTATACAAGTTCAGCTCCGTAAAATCCAAACTGTCATATCCACAAAGTTCTTATTACATGTTAACATTTTAATATTAATTTTTTTCCTTTCTTTTTTAATTATTTTATACTTTATCATCATCATCATTATTATTATTATTATCTTTCTTTTTTTGTTGTGTACAATTATGGCCACAAGTCTTAAGAGTTCTTGAGTCCGGTCCAGTTAAAACTCCATTCTGGGTTGTTTCTGGGTTTGGTCCAAGTCCGGTCCAGTTCTGACATGATCCGGTCCGTTCTTTACATGGCACTGGGCTTATAGCTCTGCACAGTATTTCCTCCTGGGCACGGTTACCGTGGCGCTGTAAAGCATGGCTCTATGTGGGTATATGTGCAAGGTCTGACGATAAAATGATCAACACCAACCAGTGTCAAAGTTCACCAACTGGTGCTGAATCCAGAACCCGTCGTCCAGGTCGTTCTGGTCCTGAAACATGAAGATCAGTCGCTTCTGGAAGTTCTTAACTTCCAATAATCAATGGGTCAACCTGCTTATTTACAGACCTTGCCTGTGTGTCTGTGCTGGAATGTATTCAAAACGCAATTCTGTATTTTTTTCCAATTAATTTCTGATTAATTGTTCACAATTGAGATCCACAGTCTTGATTGGTCGGGCAGTAAATTACTAAAGAGTCTTCCTGGCCAATAGAATGACCAGAGGCCAGCAAGGCTGACCAATGATGGAGCAGGGGAGGGGTTAAATAAAAAGAGGTGGGGTGGAAAATAAACAAAGAAAGGGAAGATAGAGAAGGAGGTGACATGAAGTTGAGCATTAATAGGAGGTGAAATCTCAGGAACAGAGGATGGAAGGAGAGGAAAAGAAGAAGATGGGAGAAAAGGAGGTGTTGATGGACACAGGTACTGGTCGGTCGGTAGGCATCGGGCTCAGTGTGCTGTGGTACAGAGTGATTGTCCAGAGAAACAACATTGAGTGGTTATTTAAAACTTAGAAACTTCTAGAACCTGAAAAGGTTTGGCCGAACAGCCCAAGGTCGACTCAAATTATCTGCAAAGATGAATCCTGTCATTTTCCAGCCGTGTTCCACATCTTCTGAGTCTGAGCAGCAGTTCGGAGGTCAGGTCAAGTCCACATCAGTTTATTTGCTTCCTTCTCTGCCATTAAAGCTTAAAACAACTTTACAAATCCTTCTCAAGCAAGTTCAAGGTTGGGTCCGATATTCCAACTGAGGACTTGATTTTGACGCTTCCTTCCTCAGAACTCGACCTGATCTTCTCACAGGCTCAGGATTTCAGGAGAGTCCAAAGTAACGACATCAGTAAGAAGCCCCAACTCCTGCTCTCAGCCTTGGATTGAACTTTGGATATTTAGCCTGGATTCGTTACACTTGTGATGACATCTCTAAGGTAACATCATGTCTTCATTTGTAGAACAGACCAAGTATTTTAAGGTGAAGTTTGAAGCTTTGACAGAAAGTTGACTTGACCTTTTGCTCTTCAACCAAGCATCCAGACAGTTTGGAATCCTCAAGTCAATTAGTCCTGACATCACATTCCTCGTTTGGTGAAAACTGCCTCAGTCCAGGTTTTTCCACAGTCACGTCTTACACCTTCAGCAGATTTAAATCCAAACCAAGTGATGCATCAAGGTTTCTTTGTTTCCACAAAATGACTCCATCCGATCCCACATTGAAGTCATGTTGTGAATTTATCCAAATCGGTTTGGAAACTGATTTTCTGCCCCAAAACCCACCAAACGGAGGTAGTTGGGGTCCCGGCCAGCCAGTCAACCTTCAAATCAATCAATCAGTCCATTGACAAATAAATTACTGATGGATTGATTGCTAAGGACCGGAGCTGTGGCCGTCAGCTCAATCCAACACGGAGCAGCTCAGCTGACTGTTCAAACAGTTCAGAAAAACAAAATGCCCCGACTTCCCCCTCCCCAATTCATCCTCCCCCATCCCCCCATCGATCCATCAGTCCATCGGTCCATTCGTCCATCTCCTCCTCTCAGCTGCTCCCGGACATCAGATTGATGGCTTGCTCCAGTTTGTGCCTCAGTTTGTGTTTGCGACAGTAACCGTCCCGGTCCAACGCCGTCAGGATCTGCAGAGGAAAGACCATGTTTAGTGTTAGTCGATGTCTCCACTGATGAACAGTGTAAGAACTTGACGTCATTTCAGTTTTCAAAAGCTCTTTATGTTTGTTTTAAGGATCCAATGGATTAAATCGTAAAAGCAAACCAACTCTTTTTGTTATAACAATATCAATAACAAGGCTTTAAGTTTATCGTGTGGAGTCCAGTCATCTTCTGGAGAGCATGAATATACCCTGGGCCTTGATTTAGATATTTCTTTAGGTCCAGTATTGTGGAGGTTCTATAGATGACAATGTCCTTGAAATATAAAAATCAGGACTGGATGGATTCCCACAAAATGTTGTTCAGTTGCTCCTGGTCCCCAGTGGATACAGTGATTTCCTCTGACAACGTGAAACAGGTGAAACACACTCAGCCCCCCTCACCTCCTCCTTGTACTTGTTGATGTAGAAGTAGAGCTCACTGAGCGCACTCAGTGTGTTGAACTCGTTTCCGTGGAGACGGGACTGTTCCACCAGGTACGCGTCCATGTCCTGATCGCTGATGCTGGGCATCTTCGCAATATCCCTGTAGTACCTGCAGGACGCACGCACACACACACACACACACACACACACACACACACACACACACACACACACACACACACACACACACACACACACACACACACACACACACACACACACACACACACACACACACACACAGTTCAGTGTAACCGCACAATTTAATAATTGTATCAACAAGTTAATGTGTTGTTTTACGGTTCATTAATCCAGATAATTACCTAAGTCTCTGATAGTAATTGTGTAATTTTTTAACAGCCAATTGTCTTTTATGTCGTCAGCACTAATTAATATGACTTATGTGAAATGACACTGCAGTAAACGGTCATTTGAATAATCACCACCTCTGGTGTCGTTGAGCTTTATTTGCTGCTCAGGTTGTTTCAGTGTAAGTTTTTAAAAGAGGAAGTTAAAGAAAAACTAAACGTACTTGTTAGCTGGATTGCTAAGAGGTTAGCCTCCTCTCCACAGAGCTCCAGTGTGTGTTTGATATTCTAAGTATTTAGCACGTCAGCTACAGTTACAGTTTCAACACGGTAGCATGTGAGCTACTTCTCAGTTCAGCTCATGATGTATACATTACAAAATATGAGCTGGTTAGCATGCTACTATCCCACTCAGCTTTTTTTAAGCTACATTAGCTATTAGCATGTTAGCTACCTCTCCACCCAGCTCTTGTAGTTGGGGATGTCTTTAGCGTAGAGCAGCTTGTTGGACGGCGAGTCTTTGCCGAGTCGGTGTTCGGACGTCGAGCAGGAGTCCATGAAGGTCTGAGCGACGACCGACAGGCAGGCGTCAGTGATGCTACTCTTGTGGATGTCGAACACAAACTGAGGATTTTTGATGACGTTGACCCAGAACCTGAGAGGAAGGCTGCACAGAGGAAACATCGGGTTAGATCACGCTCGTCTCTCTGATCCGATCTTTGAGTCGAGTCTCATCCTGTGGTTTTCTCACCAGTTGCTCTTCCAGGTGTGTCGGACGTCCGGGTCGGTGATCTGTCGTTTGTCGGCCTGCTCGTCCAAGAAGTCAAACATGTACTTGATAGCCAATGGGAGAGCAGAGCCGCGGTGCGCAGTGCTAAACACCGTCTCAAACAGGTCGTCCACAAACTTCTGCAGCGTCCCCTGGTGGTGAGATGACAAAAAGAATGACATTAAACATTTGAACGACCCAATGTAAATACATACACAGACTAATAACAGAATAATGAACTAATTTGTGCTTAGTCTTTGTTTAATTTGACACAGTTTAGTCTCGGTCACAGGGATGTTTGTTCATTAATCAGATTGTTGTCAGTGTGTGTGTGTGTGTGTGTGTGTGTGTGTGTGTGTGTGTGTGTGTGTGTGTGTGTGTGCTGTTACCTTGGTTGCCAGCAGTCTGGTCAGGTAGATCTCAGAAACCATCTTGCTGCCTCGGTCTCCTTCTCTCTGGTCGCTGTGCTCGTGATTCTTCACCAGATGCCACAGTTTAGTTCCTGAAAACACAAACATGAGACAAGAATTCAGTATTAATACCACGTTTAAAAATACTCAAGTACAAGCAGATTGATTTACTACTAAAAGGTAAAATCCCAGTTCACCATGAATCATTTGGTTCTACACGATTTGAAGAAGGTTTTGTCAGAACTTTGCTCGGCGGCTGCTCCTCCGTCCTTCATGTTGTGTGTCTGCTCTTGTTTCAATTTATATTCAGCTCATTTGTTTTAATTGTTTTTTTTTTTTTGTTGCTTCTTATCAAATAGCTTCCAGTTTTTTTCTGTGTCAAATAATTAATGGACAGAAAAACTGTCAAATTATTCCATCACAGCAGAACTGGAGGCTGCAGCTAACAATTATTTTCATTATCAATACATCTGACAATTATTGTGTTTAATAACTGAGTCTTTGTTCTATTAAATGTCTGAGTTAACACGTTCAATTATCTTTTGTTTTGCTGTGAACAGTCAAAATTTACCACCAAAGCAAAACAGGAAAACCAGCACAAACTTGAAAAAAGACAAATGATTGAAAAGTTCCTCGGAGCGGTGGCTGGTACAGCGGAGCTCACACTTTACATGAGTCCACAGATCAAGACGTTTACAGGTCACAATAAAAACTGATCTGATTCAGGTTTTTATTCTTTACTGATGAAGATCACTGAGAAATGAAAATGTTATTATCTTTAAAAAAAATAATCACTTTACTTTTTGGGCCTAAAACTTAATTTACAAAACTGCATATGTGTCAGGTGTAATGGGAATACACACAATACATCTGCTAGTACTACTACTGCAGTACTACTTCTATTGGTGTAGTTTTACTTCTGCTGCTGCAGTACCTGTCTCCTGGTCCGGGGTGATCATGGGAGCTCTGGATCTCAGACTGTCAGGACTACTGGACGTCCGGAGTAACGACTCTGACGACACAAAGAGAGAAAGAGATAAGTTATCTGTGTGTGTGTGTGTGTGTGTGTGTGTGTGTGTGTGTGTGTGTGTGTGTGTGTGTGTGTGTTGTACCGTATCTGCTCAGGGATCTGGTGAAGGTGAAGGAGTTGGCGATGTTGTAGGCAGAAACCTGCTTCTGGACCAGCGCCACCAACGAGCCGTCTGTTACCTAGCAACGCACAGCAACACATCAAATTAATCAGCCAATCGCTCGCCATCAATCAGCTGACTAATTATCCATTCAGTCGATTCTTATCCCGTCAACAATCTGGATGAACTCCACACGAGTCACTGCGGGAACTGATAAAGAACCAGAACTCACACTGTGGTAGGAATTAGACTGTGTGTGTGTGTGTGTGTGTGTGTGTGTGTGTGTGTGTGTGTGTGTGTGTGTGTGTGTGTGTGTGTGTGTGTACCTGGTAGTGTGCCAGTGTGTTCAGTCTCTTCCAGTCGCTCTCTATCTTTGTTGTGACGTCTTCGTCCTGCAGGATGATGCGGGTCAGTCGACCCTGACGCCACTCTGACCAACACAAACACACAGTTACACACCGACGCACGAGACGGCGAGCAGCTCGGAGCTGGGCCAGCGTTCAGGGGTTTTTAAACACGCACAGAGAAACGCGAGGAGTTTGTTTCTGGCGTGAACACTCACCGAGGTCCATGTCGTCGGCCTGCTGTCTCTGTGAGAACGGGATTCCTTTGTAGACGGCGTCCAGCAGTTTGTCTTTGACCTGAGTCACTGTGTCACAGTTTAACACCTTCACCGGCACCTCCGTCCCCGCGTCGCCCTCCGGAGGGATACACATCAGGGTCTGATGGGGAGGGGGAGGGGGAGGGGGTGCAGTCATTAGTCTGCACCATACTTTATCGTGCGTGTGCGTGTGTGTGTGTGTGTGTGTGTGTTACCAGTTGCTTGTAGTCGATCTGCTGTCTGATCAGCTTGTCTTCGCTCAGAGAGTAGCGAGCTTCTCCCGTGATGGCGTCGATCGGTCCCTTCTCCATCTGCTGCTTTATGGCGCAGTACAGCATGAAGAGCGGCTCGCCAGCGCACTCCTGACACACAGAGACGGACGCCATGCGACATCAGAGCGCTTCATCACCACACTTCTACCCCATAAAGTCATCAAGCAGCAGGACTGAACCAACCCCCCTTCAGATGTCATGCATAAATTAACTGCAGCTCTGATCTGATTGGTCACGGTCAGACCAGAGAGAGAGAGCTTAACGAGGTCAATTAGGGAGAGGAGGGAGGAGGGAGAAAACAAGGGAAGGAAGGACGCAAGGAATAAAGCAAGGAGGGATGGATGGAGGGAATAAAGAAAGGAAGCAGAAAAGGAAGGAAAGAGGGAAGGAGGTGAGGTGTTACCTTGAGGAACCGATGCAGCAGGAAGGTGAACCAGTTTGTCAACATCTTCTCAGCGACTGACTCCGTCCTGCACACAGAGGTCAAAGGTCAAAGCGCTGTTGAAACTCTAAGTACTAATACCACTGAGTAGAAAGGTTCTCTATGTATCGGACTCTAATTCATTGATTGATAGATAATATTGGATCATCATTGAATATTGGGGGGGGGGGCACAAACCTCCTCAGCAGCAGTTTGGGATGGTTCTTGTTCTCCAGGTTTTTCTCGATCAGGTCGGCGAGAAGCTGCTTCAACACCCCGGTGGCATATTCCATACGACCCTGACGACACATGGCTCATGTTTACATATATTAACGGCCATAAAATGTCTATGTACCAGTTATTACCTGCTATTAAGACTGTGAATTACACAATAGCCTAATTGTTAACAGTTATTAATCACGACATTAATCAATCACATTGTTATGAGCACCAGACTCACCTGCAGAGCGGCCATCAGCAGCGAGGCCACGTTCCCTCGGTCTCTCATGGAGAACGACCTCTGAGCCTCCAGCGTGTGGATGAAGGTCAACAGGAACATCTTGTTGTTGAGCAGCTGACTGAAGAGACGCAGAGATTTCTCCACGTTCGCTGGAGACTGAAAACACATTTCAACACGTTTCACTTTTATTAGAAACAACCTGAGCGCCGAAGGAATTCAACAAGACGACGTCTCTACAGGTTTGAACTGTGAAGATTCTACATCAACAACATTGTGATGTTCAGTTTGTTTCTCTCAGATTCTGGAGGGGCTGGGATACGAGAAACTTCAATAAATCTAAACTGGGACGAAGATTAAAGAAATAAAACCTGAACAAATTACCTGAAATCCTTTGAAAATCGAAATAATTTAAAAACAAAAAGGTTTTTGACGGTGGATTAAAAAGACCAAAAACGTCTGTGGGTCCGATGAGAATTCAGCTTCACACAAAGAAACTTATTCTGCCATTTCTCATCAAACTAAGAGAAATCCCTGCACCCGGGGAATCGCCTGCTTCCACTCAGTTATTAGGATCTGAGAGAATCTAATTCGTGGCTGTGGCTCAGTGGCTCAGAGCTTCCTGCTGGGTTCTCTTAATTAAAGCTTCACCGAGGCTCAGAGATGCTGCCGCCGGAAAGTTAAAGTTTTTAAAGCAGCTCTGACGCTTTCTGAGGCTTCTGGATTCGGCTTTGGTTTGGCTTTTAGTTTGAAAACTAGTTGGACGCCAGGTGGATCTGTAGCAGTGTGGCTGAAGCCTTGGTGAGTTCAGGGGATGCATGCAGTGGCGTGTGTGTGTGTCACTGTGTGGTACGCACGTCGAGCTCTTTGAGCACCGGGTGTTCTTCTATCCCAGGGAACATGACTCTCATGGTGTAGGTTCGATACTCCAGGAAAGGAATCTTGACTCCGTCCATGTCGTTGGTCAGTTCCTGGATGTCAGTCTGCAGCTCTGCGAAGGCTGAACGAATCAAACGCACACACTCCGTTATGTTACCAACATTAAGGGCTGAATGAATCAATAAATAAGAATCACATAGTAAATAATGTATCTAATATCTAATACATGATTCATGTCTTATTTATCTACCAGATTCAGTTTGATTGATTTCCTGTCTATTCTGCTGCTTTAGCTTAACATCATTAAACCTTCATTTTAAATATCAGTTAAATAAAGAATAAGCCTGTGTTCAAAAGTTAAATTATCAAAGTCTTCAGCAATTTAATTAATTTATGTATCACAAGTGAAACACGTCTCAGTTGGATTTTTCTTTGTTCTGAAATAAACAGAAGCTTTAAATTATACTTGATCTTAAAATAAGTTGTTTGTTTCTTGTTTCCCTCGTCTTCTTTCCACTTTCCTACTTTTATAAATAACCATGAATATTTGATATTAAATCTGTCGACTGTTGTTTGCTTGTCTTCAGAAACAGGAAAAACATTTGTTTCATGTTGTATATATATTGTTTCATTGTTAAAAACACTTTGATCTCAAAAAGTATTACTATTGATTTAATGGTCACACTTCTGTAAAAAAAAGGATCAATTAATGTGATTTAAGAAGCGATTCTTCAAAATAAATTACATAATTACTGTTAATCAATTACTTTTAATCAACAGCTCGTTTCAGGAGTTCCTCAGGTTTCACGTTTAGGTCCCTGTTGTTTTCTTTTTACATCCCATTAACGCCACGTCATCATTACACAGACGATTCACTGATTTATCTTCTCAAAAACCCAATTTGAACCTTTCAGGATTTAAATCTAAATCAATTAGCAACAAAAAAGAAATAAGCCAATGAGGAGACAGCAGTGTGATCTGCAGGTCTGACGTCCAAACTTCAATTCTGAACTCTTCTCCCGGCTGTGACTTGTTTATTTTATTTTAACTTGAAGAAGCCGTACAGAAAAGGCTGAAAACTCTCTAATACAACATGCTAGTGTAGAAAAAGAGACTTGAGTCTTTAAAACATTCTTGTTTTTATCCAATCACACAGACTCATATTAATCGATACTAAACCTAGCTTAGCTTAGCTTAGCTCACACAGTGGCTTGTCTTTGGAATCAAGACGCAGTTGCACTTAAAATAAACCAAAATAACTAAAACTCAATGTTTTTCTGCTTATTTTTTACAATTGATTTTGTAGAACGTACCCTCCTTGCACTCTAGCGCCACCCGGCTCTCCAGGTTGTCCATCTGCAGCTGGAGGCGTTTCAGAGTCCGGTCTGCGTCGCGAGTCTTCCTCTTGTAGGCGATCAGCACAGCGATGATCGCAATGAGCAGCACGCCGCCACCCGCTCCGATGCCGATGATGGCAGGAAGCGTCAGGGCGCTGTCGGAGTAGATGTGGAGCATTCCCGGGGAATATTCCAGACCCCCGACAAGGATCTACAGACAGAGAGAGAGAGAGAGAGAGAGAGAGAGAGAGAGAGAGAGAGAAAGAGGGAGAGGTTGTGAGAATCTACGTCTTCGTTTCTGCTCGTCCAGACTAAAACGCAGCCCCAGTAGTCGAGTGGACGTAGCATAAGTCGGGAACCACGGTCCAGACCAACAGACCAGAATTTAGTCCGACCAGAAGAGGTGTTCTGGGTCTGGATCAAACTGAACCATGGTTCTGTTGGTTTGCAGTGAAAACACTTTGTTGGATAGTTTGGACTTTAGGACCAATCACAGGAAGTAGAGACAGCATTAAACAATAGAAGAAGAAACAGAAGGCGACATAATGTTTGAACCACGGGGACGTTCACGGTGCATTTGAACTAGTGCGGAGTACCTGATGAACACGTTTTCTATAAACCATTAAAGCTTTGACTTTCTTTCTTCCTTTCTTAGAACTGTATTTTCTAAGAGATGAGGTTGAGCGCCTCCTGCTGTCGTGGAGACGTGAGGACGGAGGAGCTGTGTGAAACTAACAGGATGTGAGTGACAGCAACAACACAAACAGACAGTAACACGAGTTCCTCAGTGACTGAGCAGACGTCAGGGAGCAGTAAAACAGCAGTAAAGTGTCTGAGTGTGATCTACAGCCTCATTAGACTCTGACGAGCTGCAACACGACCAATATTAATGACTGAAGCTGCACGAGCAACGTGGAGCAGAAGAAGAGAAACAAACTTACAAAGAACGATACGAGATGATGGAGGAAACGAAATGAGTCGGTTTCGCATCAGAAAGTTAAAAACCAAAAGAAAACATTTGATAAACAACTTAACTAAGTATGTCCACATACTTCTGTCCAAATGGAAAAAAGCTTTTTACATAAGAGGCATGTTTTATTTTGAAAATATCCTCAAGCCTTTTTAAAGAAAAACTGTACACAAACACACACACACACACACACTGTGTGTATTAATTATCTGAGCTGTATGAATGTTTTATTAAAGTGTTTCCTCCTCAGGTCATAAACATCGATTATAAAACAGATCAGAGGAACAAGTGATGAATAAAAGATGGATAAAAGAGAGAGGAGGGAGGAGGAGAGAAAGAGAGAGAGAGATGATTTTCTGTATTGATTAATTATCATTAAATTTAATCTTATCAATCGTTTTGTCTCTGTTCATTGATGCTGACCTCACTTTGAACATCTGTGTGTGTGTGTGTGTGTGTGTGTGTGTGTGTGTGTGTGTGTGTGTGTGTGTGTGTGTGTGTGTGTGTGTGTGTTTCCTCTGATGTGTGATATCAGACCAATTACCCATGATTCCCTGCGGCTGCACTTAATGACTTTCACCTTTATAAAGACCCCTCCTCCTCCTCCTCCTCCCTCCTCCTCTCTCTCTCCTTCCCTCCTCTCTCTGTTTTTCCTTCACTTCATTCTCCCCTCTCACCATCCCTCCTTCCTTCATCTCCTCCCTCTTCCCATCCTCCTCTTTTCCTCCCTCCTCTCTCCTCATTTCCTCCCTCCTCTCTCCATCCTTCCTTCCTGGAAGTGAACGTCCCATTTGACGAGTTCATGGTCCGTTGGAAAGTTGTAAATCTGACGATACTTTTCTTTCCGCCTTTTCCGACTGTGATGAATATATGAAAACCTGTCGATGGGTTTAAAGGTTCAGAGGATTAAGTTAGGTAAGAAAGAGGAGGCGGGGCTTACCACGACTCGATGTTCTCCGGTGAGATCTGGCGAATCACAGAGCAGCTGGTTCTCTGACACGGTCAACAGGCAGGGAGTCTCTCCAATCAGCACCGTGTAGTTCAGACGGCTGTTCCCTGGGGCGGGTGGGATCAGGTTCTTACCCTGAACACACACACACGACAGACACACACACACAACACACACACACACACAGAGACACACACACACACACACAGACACACACACAATGTTTTAACGCTGTGTCTTGGTCAGATCACATCTTTTTCTTCTTCTGAACTTCCTGTTTAAGTTGCCTCACCTTGAGGATGATGGGTGACCCCGGTTTGACCTCCAGGATTCCAGCGTTCCCCAGGGGGTCGAAGGTCGGGTTGGGGTAGTGTGTGAAGGGGGTGGAGTTCAGCACCAGCAGAGACGAGACCTGGACGTAAGCAGAACATTTTTATAATTGATACTATGAACCGTGATGTGTGTGTGTGTGTGTGTGTGTGTGTGTGTGTGTGTGTGTGTGTGTGTGTGTGTGTGTGTGTTACCTGGTCAAAGATGAAGCCAAACTCGTCGGGCTGCAGCGGCCCCTCTGGTGGGTTGGGCTTAGTGTAAATCAGACCTGGAGCCAAACACGTCATGGTGCTGTCATTGACAACCGTACAGAACTGAAGAGAAAAACAAAAAAGGATGGGATCAGGAAAAGAAGATCACGTGTTCATGTTCTCACGTGTTCACTTGTTCATGTTCTTACATTATTCGTTTCCACTCCTCCGTACTTTGCTCTGACTTTGGGCTCCTGGATCGTCAGCAGGTTTGTTCCTGTTACTGTGATCACTGTACTGCCACTACACACACACACACACACACACACACACACACACACACACACACACAAACACACACACACACACACACACACACACACACACACACACACACACACACACACACACACACACACACACACACAGGTTACAGATCAATCCTGATTAATTATTAATTATTGATTATTGATTGATCTCTGGATGAGTATTTACTTGAGGATGGTCCAGCTCGGTTCGATGCCGGTGATGGTCGGGTCCTCCGTGTAGATGTATTTGGTCTCTGAGCTCGTCACCTCGGCCTTGTCAATCATCAGACGGATGGGGGCGGGACCAGTGCCAGACGGAGAGGCGGGAGTTATGCAGATTATTTCCCGATTGGTCCGTCTGAAAGAGGGGAGGGAGAAGGACGGAGGGATGTTAAATGTTTTCATTCTTTTGAAATATCTTCCTGAGATGAAGGACTCTTCATTTGAGTCGTTGGATCCAAACTGACTTGACAAACAGACACTCCTCCTTGTCGATGTAAATGGTGACGGTGCTGCCGGCGTCCAGGTGTCGGCCGGTCACCGTCAGTCTGGTTCCTCCGGAAACGGGACCCTTCTCTGGACGCACACGACTGAAACTGGGGCTCTGGGGGATGAAGAGGAGGAAGTTAGTGTCACATTAACCTCCATTACATCACACCTTGCTACCCCCGGCTACAGGAACACAAGGTTTGTAACTTGGTAACCGTGAAAAGACGCCATCACTCACCACGAAGGAGTACGTCTGGGTGGAGAGGGTTCGATACTCGGCGCTGCAGACGCCAATGCAGAGCTCGACAGGTCCGCCTGGAGAGTGAGGGAGGAGAGCTTCGGCCATGTCGCACACGATCCTGTGGCACACACAAAGAGTCAGACGAGCTCAACAACACACGCACACACACACGCACACACACACACACACACACACCTCTCAGCGCTGATGTACTGCGAGGGGACGGGGTTACAGCGGACTCCGGCCACCTGAACATGAGCGATCTCCTTCACCTGCAGACCCAGGTTCTCCCCCTCGATCGTCACCCGTGTCCCCCCCTCACGAGGCCCCGTCAGAGGGTCGATCTGTGGGAGGAGTCACAGTTTTATTCATAGCTCATTTCCAGTGAATAAGTGGTAGGTCACCGGTGTGTCTCCTACCTTGGTGATGCGTGGGTGGCTGCAGCGCAGGTTGTTTCGGCCGTGGTGCATCCAGTTCTGGTCGGGGGCGGGACAGTGCTGGTGCAGGAGACACTTCCTGGTCTCGGTGCACCAGCCGCACTCGAAGGAAGCGGGAGCTTTGAGACACTGACCACAGCTGGAGCGCTGAGCCTCGCACTTATACAGCAACGCTGAGCAACACAAAGAGTCACCGTCACACAACATGAAACAACTACACACAACGTGACACGATGTCCCAAGTCTCTGTTTCAGGGGAAACTCCAGTGTGGACCAGTGTGGACGCCAGGCGTTACCATAGCAACAGTGACGAGTTTAAGACTGATTATGTTTTTGTGAATGTTACAAAAGGTTCCAGTTCCAAAACAAATGTTTACAATTTCTTATTTAAAAAAAATCCTCTCTCTCAAGGTTCGTGTTGCCGATGACGACCAGGTTTTTACCTTTCATGGACGCAGGTTTGTCGATGAAGAAATCTCCATCCCAGACGATGGAGAAATCCACAGGGAGGTCGCCGGCCTCGTCGCCCTCGTACCAGTACTGAAACACAGAGGCACTGGTTTACAACTTAGAAACAGAAAAACGGATTCTGTGTTAAGTGCAAAAAGAAGAGACAAAAAATAAACCGAAAGAAAAATAATTAAATATAAAGTATTGATAATGTATAAGAACTGATCAGTCAGTATTACACATGAGCAACATGTTCAACCAGATGTTAGTAGGCTGCTGCAAGTAACTGTACACACACACACACACACACACACACACACACACACACACACACACACACACACACACACAAAAAGGTAGATCAGTTTTAAATCCATTATGTTGTTTCCCTGACTACTTTTTGTTGGTTACCATGGAGACCTGCAGCCGCCATGACAACATCACTTCTGCTCTGTGTGTGTGTACTTGTACTTGTACCTTTGTGAGGACCATGTTAAGCATAGACCCGACTGAGTAAGGACATTTTAACCAGTCCTCACTTTTTCAATGGACTGTTTGAGGGTTAGGACTCGGTGTTAAGGTTTGAGTTAAGTTAGGCGTTTAGTTTGGATGGTTACGGTAAGGGTCTAGGGAATGTATTATGTCAATGAGTGTCCCCACTAAGATAGAAGTACAAGATGTGTGTGTGTGTGTGTGTTAAATGAACAACACAACTCATCGACTCAATGGCGTTGAAAAGGCAAAGAGAGTGTGTGTCCTGAATATGTCAGCTCAACCCACATGGCACCAGATAATCTCTCTCTCTCACACACACACACACACAATTAATGACTGATATTATAATGATCTTTTCTGCAGAGCCGCAAGAACGGACAAAATATTCATAACTCTGTGAGAGAGTGTGTGTGTGTGTGTGTGTGTGTGTGTGTGTGTGTGTGTGTGTGTGTGTGTGTGAGAGATGATCACATAGTTGAAATATGTGGACGACCAAGAAGTGAGTTGTGTGTGTGTCTAATGCCCAGATTTTCCATTAAAAGCAGCCAGCTGAGCCCCAGAGAGCAGCCTCATAGGTTTGGCCTGTGAATGCACCGCACGCACACAGACACACACTCACACAGACACACACACACAGTGAGAGCAGCAGGTCTGACTGACACACAAACACAACTGAGCCGTCCTGAACGCGCACCCTCACTCTACAGCCAATCAGCAGTCATTATATTGCGTCGATTACATCACAGAATCTGTGCAGTAGTGATCTCACTTATTGAAGTCCCGCCCATACACGCGTTCAACGAATCATGAATCAGTCTCAGCTGTCAATCATGAAGTCTCTGCACGTTTTTATATCATCAAATAATTAATTAAAACCAAACTGATCAGAAAAATTAAGACTCAAACTTTAGTGTGATAAGAACGACCTGAAATGAGAGAAACCATCTTTGACAAACATTTATTTAACGTCTTCTTTGATTTTCTTTAGTTTGGTCATGTTGAGCGGTCATGTCGTCCATCTTTGAACAGATGAGATGTTTAACCAGGTGAGACGATGACTGAGACGTTAAACATAAGAAGAAGTGAGTCGTCTCCCCGCCCAGCTGTGCTCTGCAGCTGTACCCTGCCCCCCCACCTCCCCCCTCTGTATAAAGTTTCCTGGTGTGTTTGCGGCTCTCTAACTGATCTACGTCATCTGATTCTTGGCTCGTTATTCTCTCTAATTCATAAGGAAATATTTCTCCCGACGGGAAAATTAACTCCTGTTGATTTTTATTCACATTTATTTATATTCCCCCTCTGCTCGTCCACATTTCCTCACCTCTCTCCCTCCCTCCCTCCCTCCTTCCCTCCCTCCCTCCTCTCCCTCTCTCCTCTCTCTCTCTCTCCCTCCCCTCCTCTCCCTCTCTCTCTCCCTCCCTCCTTCCCTCTCTCTCTCTCTCCCTCCCTCTCTTTCTCCCCCTCCCTCCCTCCCTCCTGCTGAGTCTTAACATCTCTGTGCTGGTGGACACATTTTGGAAGAGTGTGTGTGGCTCTGTCATCCCCATGGTAACCCCTGTCCAGTCACTAGGCCCGTCGCCATGGAGTCAAGAGGTCCCTGGCAACAGCAGCATGAGTTTGTGTGTGTGTCCAATGTCTTTGTACGGTTGTGGGGGCATTTTGTCTGGTCCGCACAACTTCAATGGGCTTTTTTGAAGGTTAAGATCAAGTGTCAATCCACCGTGACGCCACCCATTGGTTTGTGAGCCGGCGCTTTGAAGGAAGTTTTTCTGGAGCCAGTGTTTTGTTTCGTCGTTTTTTGCGCTCTGCATAATTAATGGGAGGTAGGTGTCGTCTTTGGTCAGTTCGAAGTAAACTTTAACATCCCCAACGAGCGCTGGCGTTTAATTTAGACACCGACAAATAGTAACGTAAAGAAATCAGCAGTGAACTTTTAACTGATGGATTTTATGTCATAAATAAAACTTGTTCAAAGTGTTCCACACAAACACATCAACTTCAGGACGAGGAAACACGAGTGGAAATATGACAACTGATGTAAGGGAGAGGAAGAAGAGGGTCATAGATGTGGAGGAAGAGGAAAATAAATAAAAGGAGGGATGAGAAAGTATTTGGAATAACTGGAGTGGAGGTTAGATAGAGGGATGTGGGGCTGAATTAACAAGAGGAGGAGGGAGAGATGAGAGGAATCATTTAACACCCTCCGTCTGTTCACATGGAGCTTTCATCCATCAGCTCTCAGCTCTCACACGTGAACTTCATCACATGATCGTCCGTCCGGCTGAGTGAACGACGGACGAACCACGGAGAGCGAGAGCACGTGACCACTGACTGCTTCTTACGTCTCCGTTTGAGCTCGAATAGAAGTAAAAAAACTGATTCACTTTATTGACGTGTCCACACGGTACGACCATATGCGTCCCGTCCCCGACTAAAGATCCTGAACCAAAGAGTCGATATTCAATAGTCCAAAAATAAAACCCCATCGATCCAGCTCCTGTCTGGTGGAGACAAATACTGACAGTGCTTTTATTTTGAAGGCTGAATGGAAAAGAATGTGTGTGTGTGTGTGTGTGTGTGTGTGTGCTGTTGTACTTAATGGCCAATTTCCTCTGGGAATAGTAACTTAATTAAATACAGGCGCACAGACACACTGAGCATCTCTATGTACATGTATGCGTGTGTTACTCATTGCTGTCTGCATTTAAGCGGTTTGTCAGGGCAAACCGTGTGTGTGTGTGTGTGTGTGTGTGTGTGTGTGTGTGTGTGTGTGTGTGTGTGTGTGTGTGTGTGTGTGTGTGTGTGAGGCGTCTTCGGGGCGGGCTCATCGACAGGAAGACAGATGAAGGACAGGAAATGAGCACGAGCTGTAGGACAACAGTTGGCGTGTGTGTGTGTGTTCTGAATGCAGGACAGTGGATGGACAAAAAACAATCTCTACTCTAGCCTCTGTGTGTGTGTGTGTGTGTGTGTGTGTGTGTGTGTCTGATAATTGAATTCCCATCAGACACATCAAACCTGGAGTCTGACCTCTGACTGTCACCAGGTCATGCGACACACACACACAAACACACAAACACACACACAGGGTCAGATGCTAACTAATGAGAACCGGAGAGATGGAGGGCGTCGGGGTGGAGAGGTCAGACTGATGTCATTCATTCAATACAACGAACTGTGTGTGTGTGTGTGTGTGTGTGTGTGTGTGTGTGTGTGTGTGAGTTTGCTGATGCTGCGAATCTGTCTGACAGTGGACAACCTTCATGCTCCCTCACGACTTGCATTCAGGACGAGTTGGGCTAAAAATCTTTAACCTTGGTTGATATGACGACAAACATTATACTGAATATCACCACAAGGTGTCGCACTTGTTCCTGATCGGAACGTAATGAGCCTGTGACTTGAGTGACTCCAGTCCACTAGGTGGCAGTACCGATTCTATCAGTTAATTTGGTTTACCAACCAGCGATATAAAGTGCGTTTATCAGTAAACATAATTTTATGTAAATCACGTTGTCATGGTGATCATTCTTGAATTAAGAGCAGTGATGTCATCGGCAAAGGTTGATGATGTCAGAAAACTGTTAACTCGCCAGAACGTGTCGTAATGAGAAACGTTACTTGAAAGAAGATCAAATGGGTTTAAGCTACTAGACCAAACCAGATTAAAACCAGATCAGACCAAGTCGGATCTGACCAGACAAGATCTGACCAGACCAGACTAAACTGGAAAAGACCTGATCGGACTGTACCAGTACGTAATAGAATGGAACGAACCGTGCAGACAAGGATAGACCACATCAGGCCATCGAACCAGACTAGACCATAGTAGACTTGACTAAACTAGACCAGACCCAACCGGACCGTATCAAACTTGACCGGACCCGACCGAACCACCTCTAAATAAATCCAACTTAACATTCCTCTTATTTCACTAAAATAAGAGGAGCAGCAGTGCATGCTGGGTAGCGTAGCGCCTCACCGAGGTGTTCTGACACTGGATGCAGGAGGAGTTGAAGCGGACGGCGGGGATTCGTTGAACTTTGCCCTGGATGTTGAACACGCACTCGTAGTTCTTCTGACCCGACTGCGGCTGAGGGAGGTTACGAGCTCGCAACGTGATTGGACGAACCATGCCGGCTGGAACCAGGATGTCAGAGGTGGGGAGGATCTGAGGACAGCCCTGCAGAGACAAAGAGGGGGTTATAAGACATGTTTACATGAGCAGATATATTGGTTATTATACTGTAGATGATCAGAGTTAGAAACATACAGTAACACACACACACACACACACAGTTCTCAGTCAGTGATGACAGACTGTGATAAGCTATCTGCCCAAGCCTTTGTGTGTGTGTGTGTGTGTGTGTGTGTGTGTGTGTGTGTGTGTGTGTGTGTGTGTGTGTGTGTGTGTGTGGTAATGGACAGCTGGTGACAGATCCAGGCTCCTGGAACTTCCTGCGGCTGCTGGAAACACACACACACACAAACACTCCGACTGTGTCTCTCACTGGAGTGAAACCTTTATTAACGAGCGTCACCACGGTAATTAATTGCCTTGTGACTGACAGGAAGACCATTAACGCCACAGGAAGTGGACAAGAGCGCAGCGGACGCCAGCCGCGACTGTGGAGCCTGTGTGACAGCCTGAGTGTGTGTGTGTGTGTGTGTGTGTGTGTGTGTGTGTGTGTGTGTGTGTGTGTGTGTGTCACACCTCAGTGCAACAGAAACATGTTTTAATATCAAACTGTGAAACAGAATCGGAGCTGACTGTCACTTTAACAAACCTCTTTAATCGTATTTAAAGGGCCATGACACCATTTTATTCACAGATCAATTTCCTGCTGCTGTTCAGGGAAACAAGTCCAACATATTTCCCAACAATGCAACAAACTGCAGAGAGGACAATCTACTTCCTGTTTACATCACATGTCCAGTGTACATGAACGCTCATGTGACGTGTGTTTTCCGGTGTTTTACTGACAGAGGAAGTATTACAATTAAAATGCTGTTTTAAACATAATAGTATGAATGTAGCTAGAGAGCGACGCCCCTGCACTGACCAACCAAACACCAGAACTGTCTAGACTGTGATTGGCTCGTTTGCAGGGAAACACCAGACGATTGGTTTAGAACTTTAGAGGAAGCGTGAGCCCGTATGATTGAGTTCAGAACCAGAAGTTATTTTAAAGAAACTTTTCCCATAATTCCTTGTCACATGGTGGCTCGACACAGTGGTTAGTTCATGTGTCTTAAATAAAGTGGGACAGTGGAGTGTTGCTCGGTCTCGCAGCAGCTTCTCTTCATCCTTTATCATCTTTAACATTTTTCAAGATATGAAAAGGAGACTTTTAATTTGAAAGAGACTCTAACCTGGATGAATGAAGACAAAACCGGAAATTATGTTTTTTTTCTCCTTTTCTCTTCCTCCGCTCTCCCCGTCCTCTCAGCCTCTCGTCTCTCCTCCTTTAATCAGCCTAATTGCTTAGTAATTAACATTAATTGCTGAGATTGGATGCTTTCATGTCAATTAAGTGGCTATTCATCTTCCATTAACCAATTAGCCAATCAGAGGTTGTTACCGTCAGCCGGTAATGAAGCTGAGCACCAGTCGCGTCAACGAGACGCCCACACGACGGCTCTGCGTTCGCCGTCTTCTCTGCTAACAAAATAACAAGCAGGGCCAGAGCGCCTCGTTAGTCCAGCAGGTGGTCGCCGTAGTTACGTGTTAGGAAGCAGACGTAAGTGAACCAGCTTCATGTGTCACACTCGTCTTTAAATCCTCGTTAGTTTGACAGATTGTCACGTAGATCTGCAGAAAAGCAGCTGACTGACCGCAGAGTCCCCCACAGTCCACTTCCTCTCTAATCCACGTCCTCTCTGGACCATGTCCCCTCTGATACATTTCCTCTTTGTCCCCTTTTTGTGTCTTTTCCCTACTGCTTTTTTTTTGTCTCAATGATTTTATTCATAAAGTTTCTTTACAGTTTTTTTTACAGCAGACATTAAAACGTTCAGTCTGAGACGTCACATCTGAAACATGAACAGAAACAGCAGAACCTCATCACTGCATCTCTGTAGATGAATTTTAAATCTCAGATGTCACAGTCTCCTTGAACGCATCAGCAAGGTGTGTGTGTGTGTGTGTGTGTGTGTGTGTGTGTGTGTGTGTGTGGTGGTGTGTTGTGTTTCTACCCTTCACTGTTGACCTGAAGCTTTACTGTTGTTTACTGAAGTGTGTAATGACGGAGAGAGAGAGCAGCTCTGACCTCCATGTTCCTGCTCTTCACTCTCAAAGACGGAAAAAGATGCTGATTTAGATTGACAGCTGGACCCACACACACACACACACACACACACACACACACACACACACACAGTTTTACAGTGATGCTTCACTCTGACCCGTTGACAGCAACCATTGTTTTAAAGTTTTTCTCTCCCTGACAACATCCACAGCTCTGGATGTGTCCTGGCTCCCGTGGACAATCTGCCACCGCTCTCAGCTCTGTCTGCGCCTGTTGTGTCCTTTCTGCCTCTTTTCCACACTCATGTATCAACAGGGTCACGGCCCACATCGTCTCACACAACAGGACAACCTGTGATGTCCGAGCTGATCTCTGACCCCGGAGCCCAGGGTCCCTCTGAGGGTGTGTGTGTGTGTGTGTGTGTGTGTGTGTGTGTTTACCTCTAGGTTGCTGACTCGTCCCTCCTGGAAAGAACATTCCAGCAGGTTGTTGGTGCAGATGTGACGATATTTACACCAATGACATGGAAACATGCTGCTGACACAGGAGGTACACCTGAGAGAGAGAGAGAGAGAGAGAGAGAGAGAGAGAGAGAGAGAGAGCAGAGAGAGAGAGAGAGAGGAGAGAGAGAGAGAGAGAGAGAGAGAGAGAGAGTCTCCAGGTCAGTAGGGGGCAGTGTTATGCTTCGTTCACACCGAACGCGATGCGAATTGTCACACCGCCCTAAGACCTGAGGCTGACCAGTGACCGGTCTGATCCCCCGCTAACTCGGGCTGGTGCCAGGACTGAGTTTCATTCTCAGTGCTGATTGGCTGTCGTGAATCACGCAAATTTGACGCCAAAATTCCAAAAGCGACGCCCGGGATGAGAGACGCAAATTTAACGTCTAAACACGTCATTGCATTAACTTTGTATGTTATCTCAATGCATGAAAAGCATATTTAGCATTTTTACTTGCATCTGTCAACACTCATGCAAAACTCCTTAGCAACATGCTACTTAGCGCGCTAACACAGTATGTGAGGTCAGTTTTCCACCTGCAGAGAGCAAAGTACTGAAGATACGACCATGGATGAGAGGGAAGACGGAAACGAGCAGCTGAGGTGAGGAGGCGCCAGACTTACGAGTTGAGCACAGAGCAGTTGTAGTAGATGAAGCTGGTGGTGATGAACTGATGTCCCGTCTCTGTGGAGCGAAGACTGAGCTGAACCACACGCTTCTCACCTGAAATCACATCGTGACGTCAGGAACCAATCAGCTGATGTCCGCACGGTAACACACACACGAAGACAACCAAACAAAGTGTGTGTGTGTGCGTCTTACCGTATGTGTGTGTGTGTGTCGGCAGGTCCCTCAGTGAAGGAGACAAACACATCACCTGACCTTTAGCCTGCACATCGCCAGGGCTTTCACTCAGGTCCTCAAACACACAGGAGACGCCACCGGACAGAGCCGGGACGTTCTGCACCCGGATGGTTATCTACAGAGAGAGAGAGAGAGAGAGAGAGAGAGAGAGAGAGAGAGAAGAGGGGGGGTTAATGTAACGACTCAGTCTCTCTACCACTAGGGGGCGTCTCAGTCAGAACAGCAACTACTTCACACGGTGAAGCAGCGTGGGATGATGGGAGTTGTAGTCTTCTCCTGGTTAGGATTCCTTCAGGTTTTTATCAGGAGCTGAGTTCAGTGTTTCTCTGACTCGTCTCTGATTGGCTGTGAGTCGAGCTGCCGCTAACGTTTGTTCCGATCCAGACGTCCGACGACTAAAATCCTTCATCTGCTTCAAGTAAAGAGTTAAAAACCATCGAGATCTAAAAACTGTTTCGTACAAATGTGACTTCAAACTGGATAAAAAGTCACTTCTGACTCTTCCGGGAAACAAACACTGAAACATGCACAGAGGATACGACGCCACCGACAGGCGGCCACATGAAACGCACCTTAAATATAAATCTTTGTGTTTGTATACCTGCGTTGCCGGTGAGGTGACGGACATGTTGCTAGGGGTAACGGAGATGTCGACACACTGGTCCAGTCGGGTGTTGAAGTGTTGAGGCTCCTCCCACTTGTCACATGCTTCCTGAGTGGAACACCTGAGGGGGTCAAAGGTCATAACTGGATCAATATACTGTACGTACACACACACACGCACTCATTTGAAATATTTATTTCCTAATTTATTGAGTGATTAATTATTTTGAATTATTGTTTTTATTTTTCCTATTTGCAAATTTGATTTATTTATTCTCAATTGTTTGTAGTTAATTGTTTCTTACTTAAATGAGTTTGTATTTTTTTAATAACTAAAGTCTCACATTATTATTTATTTATCATATATATATATATCTCATGGTCTGTTACTTTGAAGGTAAAAGTAGTTTGTGTTAAAGAGGAACTTCCTGCACCTGCCTAACGACGAACATCAAAGAGTCCTGATGGGAGTGTGTGAGCATTTATAGAAACATTAATTATGCCTCATGGGAACACACACACACACACACACACACACACACACACACACACACACACACACACACACAGCGTATCACAGTCTGTCATCACTGACTGAGAACTGTACACGTGTGTGTGTTACAGTATGTTTCTAACTCTGATCATCTACAGTATAATAACCAATATATCTGCTCATGTAAACATGTCTTAAACGTGTTTTAGAAAGTCTGAAAATCTCCGGGCTGGTGTGACCAGGCGTTGCCATGGCAGCAGTGATGAGTTAGGAAGTGAAAGGTTCTTACTTGTTGAAGAGGACACACCAGCCACAGTGAGGGTCTCCTGATCCCAGACAGTCTGAACAGCTGCTGTACTGATCACAGCTCTCCACCGGCAGCCTGCTCACCTGCACACACACACACACACACACACACACACACACACACCACACGGGGAATTGGTTAGATACGTGTCCACGTCCACTTCCTGTTTGGATCAAACTACTCGGAGGGAATATAAATGATTGAGGTCTATTTTCAGCGGCGGATTGATCCATATTTAGTGCAGGTCATTGAAACACAGTGAGAGACGATCAATTACTTTGGTGCATGACGACAAACACAGACCATGTGACACACAACATACACATGTTTGTAAACATTTAATTAAAGGTTGATTTTGTGATTGTGTGTGTGTGTGTGTGTTATTTCAGTGTTGTTTGGTGGTTTCCCACAGACCGTAACACAACCTCAGGCCTGAGTCTAACACATTGGTCTTGATATTGCAGATAGTCACTGTGTGTGTGTGTGTGTGTGTGTGTGTGTGTGTGTGTGTGTGTGTGTGTGTGTGTGTGTGTGTGTGTGTGTGTGTCATATCATATACCCACAAGTCATTGCAGCAGGGAGACAGTAAACACAGAGAAACACAGTGGATGCTCTGTCTGTTTCATTCAGACTTTTACACATGAATACATTCATTGTCTCACACACTCACACACACACACACACAGACAGACACACACAGGGAGTCCCTCTGACCTCATTATCTTTTTAAAGAGACAGCGCTGCTGTTTCTCTTCTGCCAGACTTCATTTCAGAATGTGACATGTTTCTCTGAACATTCATTCACTTTATTCACTGAACCGATGCATCGACTTTCAAAGTAAATCAAATAAATGATTCCTACGTTTCAGACTTAAAAATATGAAAGAATCTAATGATGCCTTTTTAGCTTTGGAATCAGAAACTAACCAGCTGAAATGTAAAAGATGGAACAAAGACATGAAGCTTGGTTTCAGGTGAGAAAACGTCCCGAGTCTTTTATTATCAGACCAAGGATCAGACCTTGGTTCTGGTTTGTAGGTGCAGGTGTATCAAGCTTCATGTGTTTGTTCCATAGTTTCATGTGATCTGTTAGTTTTGGTTTCACATTGTAATTTAGGGACTAAAGTATTTTGTCTGACATACGTTCGTCCTGTCGTCATCACCTGAGCTGCGTCTACCTGTACTTGACTTATTCTGTCTGAAGTCATGGCTGACGTCTCACACAGTCTTGTTCTGATTGGTCGAGGTCGTACTCTGGGTTCAGTTCATCTCTGTCAGCGAAGTGGAGTCATGAAACCAGCACAGACATGATCGCACATATTCATTCTTATACGTGGACGTATGAAGCGTCAAGATGTGTTCGACTCAACATGAGGTTTGTCAGAGTCAGAAACACAGAGATGAACAGCTGTTTAATGTGTGTGTGTGTGTGTGTGTGTGTGTGTGTGTGTGTGTGTCGTCAGCTGCACAGGAACTAACAGTTATTGAACTCAGCTTTGCTTCCTCTCAACGGTACAATAAGAGTTGTGACATGGGACACACACACACACACACACACACACACACACACACACACACACACACACACACACACACACACACACACACACACACACACACACACTCACACTCACACACACACACACAGTGTGGATGGTGGTGCCAGCTGAGCGATGTTCACATTCACAACTTCCTGTCTGCAGATGTTCATATTCAAACACACACATCCTTAATTATCCATCGGAAATGATTTAACAAAGCAATTCAGTCACATATTCTTAATAATACTACTAATAATAATAATAATAATTTGACTCTTGAGTTTTTTTCTTACATTTCATTATTTTCTTCATTAAAAAATAATAAAGTCAGTCTGTTGGAATCTATTGATTCATTCTTGAAGGTGTTTGTTTTATTTATTTAAAAAAACCATTGGAAATCTGATGATTTAACAACTTCAAGGGTTAGTTATTTATTTATAAAAACAAATATTCAAGTCTCTGATTTAAGTGTGTTACAGTTGGTATCACGTCAGCAGTGTGTGTGTGTGTGTGTGTGTGTGTGTGTGTGTGTGTGTGTGTGTGTGTGTGTGTGTGTGTGTGTGTGTGTGAGACCCTAACCCTGTGTGTACCTGTCTGTCACTCAGCAGGTAGATGTACTGATGGTCTGGACTGAACACCATGTCTCTCAGGATTGGTTTCCTCCACCACCGTCACCGTCTCGTACAGCAGAGCATTCTGGGCCGGTGCCGAGGTCCCGTCCACACGGATCTGAAACACGTAAACACACACGGGATCAACACGCGGTGAGAGATGCTAACATGAAAAACTGCTGGTTAGCCTGGCGCTAACACTCCCATTAAACACAATGGGGAACGCTAACATCATTTCAGTAACACACACATTCTGCACACGTTAAATATGACAACAGCTGTTTCCTCACGATTCTGGAAAGACACAAATTTCTTTTTTGTTTAGGGACGACTGAGAAAACCTGCAGAGCTTCAGCTGGAAATCTCCTGATTCACCTCGTGTTAGTCAGAACTTCCAGAACAAAACAACACCTCGGAGTTATCGCCCTGCTCTTTCAGATCACAAACAACCTTTTCAGAAAACTGATGCAGAACTCCCTCTAGAAATCTCCTCTTTATTAAATTTAACCAAACATCTACAATGTGACAAAGCTCACAGACGTTGTGCCTGTTGACTTCTCATCTACACTCTGTGGTTCAGTGGTGGGAGACGCTTTTAAGTCTCAAGTGCTGGTGACAGAGGAAAATATCAAAATCACCAAAATCACATCCACAGAAAATATCGTGAAAATGTTCCCAGCAGCTGCAGAGAGGTCTCACTCTGAAGCAAAAGTGTTTTCAATTTGCATAAAAATAGACGATGATGAAGATGATGATGATGATCATATCTGTGACTGTGTGAAACGCCGCAGAGGGCTGATGAGGAGAGGAATCGTCGGTTTGAAAATGTGGAGCGACTAAAATAAGATTCCCCCCAAATCTCCCCAAACCTCCACCTCCCCCTCAGAGTGTGACCCAGAAAAACACCACAGAGGAAGAGGAGGAAGAGGAGGAAGAGGAGGGAAGGCGGGGGGGTGTAGGAGAGAGAGAGGAGGGAGGGAACAGACATGAAAGGGGATGAGAAAAGAAGAAGGAAGGTGAGACAGAAACACTAGAAAACGCAGTGAGCAGTTAAACGGACAGATTTTTCAAGTGGTTGACTTGAAATCGACTCTTTAAATGTTTGTTTAACAGGAAAATGAATTATTCGTCTTTAAGGATGCAGATGTGTCCAGGACAGGGTTAGCCTAGCTTAGCACAAAGACTGGAAGCAGGTAGAAACTGTTAGCCTGGCTCAGTGAGACCAGCATCGCTGCCAAACTCCTGTTTACAATCCGACAGTTTAATTTTTTCTTGCTTCCCGTCAAAAACACAGAGTGAAAAACTAAACGTCACATTTTCAGAAAAATTCAGCTCAGATGAGGAAACGAGGATTTTAACCGTTACCTGGTTTCTACTGAACAGATTTGTGTCAGGAAGTCGTGTGTGTGTGTGTGTGTGTGTGTGTGTGTGTGTGTGTGTGTGTGTGTGTGTGTGTGAGAGTGTGTGTGTGTTGCGTTCGGTGTCTGCTGCAGTGTCCTACTTTAACATCCCCTCCCTCGCTCTGCTGCTGAGCGTGTGTGTATGTCTCCCGAAACAGGATTGTGTAACGAATGTAAGTCAGACCTGCTGCCTCAGTGCAGTGTGTGTGTGTGTGTGTGTGTGTGTGTGTGCGTGCGCCAGCTCTAATTAAGCTCGGCTGCTTAACGAGCAGACAGCTAATTAACACACTGAGAAGACTCTGAACTACACACCCTCCTCCTTCATCCCTCGCTCCACTTTCTTCATCTCTTCTTTGTTGTTTTTTTATTCAGTTTCTTTTTCACTATTAGTTTTTATCTTTTGATTTTTTTTGTTTGTCTCTCTTTCCCTTTTTGCTCTCTCTATCTTACCTTAAGGATTCTTTCCCTCTTCCCCCTTTTCCTTCATCTCTTCCTCTCTCTCACCCTTCCTTAATTCTCTGTTTCATCCTCCTTTTCCCACCCCTCATCCTTTCTTATCTCTCCATCTTCATCCCCTCTCTCCCTTCCTTCATTTCTCTTTTTCCTTCCATCCTCTTTCCAGTCTCTCTTCCTTCTTTTCCTCTCTATATTTTCCTCTTTCCTTCCTTACCCCTTTTTCTCCCCATTCCTTCTTCCCGCTCTCTCTCTCTATTTTCCTTCCATCTCCTCCCTCTCTCTCTCTCTTTCTCGCTCAACTTTCATCTCTCGCTCCCTTTTCTTTCTTTACCATCTCACAAACCATAATCTCTCTCTCTCTCTCTCTCTCTCTCTCTCTCTCTCTCTCTCTCTCTCTCTCTCTCTCTCTCTCTCTCTCTCTCTCTCTTCACCACTTTCACAATGATGTGAAATGCATTCTGGGATACTGGTCTGTTTGTGACAGTATCCTGAAAAATCAGACAGAGTGAGACCTCCTCAGACAGGAGCCGAGTGCCACAGAGGAAATGACCTCTGACCTCTGACATCTGACCTCCGGGTGGTTTTCCAACTGTCAGCGCCCGCTTTGTTCTGAACGTAGCCCGAGGAAACACGCACAGACGCACACACACACACACTCGCTCTCCTGACATGTGACCTTTGACCTCTCACTCTGTAACTGACTCAGTTTCCAGTTTTTGCATTTCTCTGCAGAAATTCAGTTAAATAATAAAGGTTTTTAAAACTCACAGGAAAATTTAAACCGTTAAAAAAATGAATGAATGAGTCGAATTAGTAAAATTCAGCTGGAAGTTCTGAATCTTTCCAGAAACAAAGAGACATTGAGTCTTTGCGGTTCATGATTTATTAAACTGTTCAATGATTTAAACTGTTTATTTGTGTAAATGAAATTACTTGTAATCTAATTTCTTTCAACTGGACGTGAACTTTATTCTCAGATGAATTCATGAACAAACACAATTCAGAACTTCATCTGGAAATCTGCTGATTTTACGCTTTTTAGTGATTCATGTGACGACGTCAGTGAAAGAGAAAGTTCAGTTTGAGGAAAGACAGAACTCCTCTGTTCCTTCTCTTCCTTCCTTCTTTCCTTCCCTCCTTCCTTCTGTCCCCCTCTCTTTCCGTTCCTCCCCCTTCTCTCTATCCGTCTTCTTTCCTTCCATCTCTCCCTCTCTCTCTCACTTCCTTCTTCTCTCTGTCCTCCTTTATTGGAAACCTGTCCTTTTAAAATCTACTTTATTTCTTTCCTGTTCAGAACTTCCACAGGAAATCTGCTAATGTAAAACTCAAAACGATTTCTCAATAGATGAAAAACCGTCATTTCTTTTAACAATCCAGATCAGAAGTTCCACAGTGAATCTCTCTCCATTAAAATCTCCTCGTTAACGGCCGCACGTTGCTGAGGTTTGAAGGATCAGTCGTGAAAACGTTTCCTCAGGTTTGACTTTGTGTTAAAATGAGTCACAATCAGACTGAAGCTCTGCAGCAGAAAAACAATCAAACCATTTCACTGTTTATTCTGCGGCGCTGGTCGACCATAGAAACCTGATATCAATGTGCGCACACGCACACACACACACACACACACACACACACACACACACACACACACACACACACACACAGGCCTGCATCCAGCTGCCTGAAATTCCAATGTCATGCAATACCTCAGAGTATTGTGTGCATGTCTGTGAGAGTGTGTGGGTGCACGGTGTGTGTGTGTGTGTGTGTGTCTGTGTGTTTGAAATAACTATTAAATGTGTGGTCCAGTCCAATGTGTGTGTGTGTGTGTCTGCAGGGGGGGTGAGGCTGCCATTTCCTCTGAGATAAACCAACTATATTACAGATAATACTGACTGGGTGCATGGGTGCGTGCGTGTGTGTGTGCACGTGTGTGTGTGTGCTCAAGACAGGTATTATCAGCCTTTAATACACATATACACCCACACAAACCGCCATACCAGCTATATGACCAATGACTCTGCTAATGGATCTGATTACACACACACACACACACACACACACACACACACACACACACACACACACACAGCTGCTAAGTACTATCATTACTCTGTTAACTGCGGCTCCACAAACTGTCACTGAGTATTAACAGACTGAAACTCGGTGATTAAAGCTTCGCTCCGTCTCCGATTCAGAAACATCACATGGACAAAAGTATGTGGACAAAATAAGTGACTGTGTAACGTGTGTTTATTTAATAAGATAAAATGTTTCTAATTTGAAAAATCTAATTTTGAATATAGATAAAACGTTTAATCTATTTCGGATCTGTTGAGTTAATACACTGATTCAAAACAGCTGTTTGAAGTTATTATTATTATAATTATTATTCATTTCGTAGATTTAATTTGTGAGTTGTATTTTAGCAGAGACCTTGAATTCGATGTTTTTTAAAGGAAGTCTTGTTCCGTCTGTTCACAGAATCATTCAGTTCTCATTCCGTCTGTCTGCTGCTCGCTTTCATTCACTTAGAGCCTGAAACTCCTGAAACTCAACACCAGCCTGCACTTTCACCTCTCACACACACTCACACACACACACACACACACACACACACACACACACACACACACACACACACAGACACACACACACTGCTCAGGTTACTTCCAGCTGCTGCTGCTTCTCTCCTGCAGACTTTTCTCAATAATGCGGACGAATGTGAAAATGATGTTTTGCTCCAGTTTCTCTTTGATGCTGCAGAAGTGAAGAGTTCGTCTCCACTGAAACATCGAGAGAGTTTTATTATTACAACACAACCGAACATGTCTCGGAATGTGTTTATCCGCATCTTCTTCTTTATTCTTACGTTATTTATTCTCCGTCCACACTAACAAACATTAAAACACGTCACGTGAATATGTGCGGACACCGGTCATGTGGTGTGAACAGGAAGTCGATTGTCTACTCTGCAAATATTACAAACGAGGAACAGTGATGGTGAAACGTAAGGGCAGGGATCAGGAAGAGAACGTGGGCGTCATCGTTTACAAACGTCTCAGTTTCTGTTCGTCCAGACTGAAACACAACCCCAGAGTTTCCCATCTAAAACGAGACCAGTCGTAACCATGGCTACAGTGATGTGTTGTTAAAACCGAAGCATAGCAGTGTGGGTCTGTGAGTTAGTTTCTTTGTTGTTTGATGCTGAACTTCACCGAACAATCAGCAGATTTAACTCTCACAAGCCGGTTTCCTTTTCCGTGTCACACAGAATCCAGGTCAGAACTCAAAATCTGCTCTTTTAAACCCGACGTCGTCCACACAGATGAATCTCTGATGTTTGGTGTGATGATGGACGATTAGCAGCAGCAACATGTCAGCAGCGTGTTCAGATGGACAAAGTGTTGATGCAACTCCATCCTCTGTTGTCATGGCGACTGCATCAGAGTAACAGAGGAATTAAATCGTGAATATTAAACACAAACTGGGCTGAAAAACAAACATGTCGCCTCATTTTTCTGACCAAGGATGAGACAAAGAGGAGGACACTGTGTGTGTCTGTGTGTGTCTGTGTGTGTGTGTGTGTGTGTGAGACGGATGGCCATCCTATCCATTTAGCTCCTTCAGACAGACACTAAACATTGTTCAGTCAGCCATCAGAGCCTGAGGGAGGAAGAAGAGGAGGAGGAAGGGCAGTGAAGGGTGAAACAGGCAGGGGGGAGGCAGTTAAGCTTATTAGTTCCTCCCCCATCCCCCCAAAACACACACACACACACACACACACGCACACACACCAGACAATACTGAGAACACCAACTGATGGTTTTAACCCCTTAGGCAGATGGACACATGGACACACACACACACACACACACACTGTATCTTTCCAATAATTTTGTTAGTCCAATAATGATTCTGTGGCATTTCTTGTATTTCTAAGCTTTTATTTTGGTTGTGTCCACCCTTCATTTTATGTCTTAAAATAACAACAAAACGATTAAATATTGTAAAGAATTTTCCTCGCGACAGGTCGACCTCTGACCTTCACACTCGCCCTCACACAGACACGTGTGTGGTCTCACCTGACGCCTCAGGTGGATATTGTCTTTTCTTTTTCACCTCAGTGGTTCGGACTCGAGTCTGGACATGTCTCAAATGTCTTGAAAAAAATACGAGACTGAACGTCCTCTGGAAATCTGTTGATTTAACTCTCTACAGAAACATCTGGGTGTAAACGTCCATCTGAATTCTTTATTATTTAACTTCTTTAAGAGGATTGTATTTTATTTATCAATCAGATAATTCAAACCTCCTGTACAGAGTTCACTCTTACTACATAAAAGGTATAAGTTACTATTTTACATTACCATTTTTAACAGTAATCACTGCCCTGTTATCCACATGTAACTATTACAAACGATATAATAGTTAATATACGGTTAATATCTACCCATTACCCCCAACTGACTAGATTGAGTGGTTGAGAGAGAGAGAGAGAGAGCGAGAGAGAGAGAGAGAGAGAGAGAGAGAGAGAGAGAGAGAGAGAGAAAGTGTGAACAGGCTTCAGTCTCTTTGGGGAGCCGACAGATTTGCTCGTTCTTCCATCATCTCCTTGGCAACCGAATAATTATTAATCCACCACCTCTGTGTGTGTGCAGCATTTTTTCTGCAGTGTGTTTTTCTTGTGTAGCCTGTGGTGATGCAACGATATCTGTCCTTAAGTAGGGCAGTGTTTTGCTGGGAGAGAGAGAGGGGTGATGCAAAAGGAAAAGAAAGAGTTGGGGGGGGGTGGAAGGAGAGAAAAGAGGGGGAGACGCAGACGGAAACAGGAAATGAAAATCAGAAACATGTTACCTGAATGACTGATGAAAAAAGACATGATCTGTGGTTTGTGTTGACTCTAGTCAAAGCAATAACTCATTCTCACCACAGGGGGCGGCAAAAGCAAGACAAGAGTTTTTTCCTTTTACATATGAACTGACACATTCCTACGATGCAAAACTTTCAATACATGTCCACTGTAGGAAAACACAACACTTGTGAGGTAACATACTGCAGCAGTATACGAGGGGAGCTCCTCAGGGATCAATACTTGGTCCCCTTCTATTCAATATTTAGAAGTGAACACTTTAAACGTCCCATATCAGCTCATAGATTCTTCACAGGAGGATGTACGTCATATTAAATCCGTCTGAAAACAATAAGTAGAAGAAGACGACTCCAAACGTAAAAGTCAAAAAGTTGATCCAGTCTCGAGCTGATGAGACGAGTTTAAAAAGTCAGTCAGTTTGTTGAATGATGCAGGAGGAATGTCTGTGTCTCTGTGTGTGTGTGTGTGTGTGTGTGTGTGTGTGTGTGTGTGTGTCTGTGAGTGTGCTTTACTTTGGCAGAGTTTGTGTTATTGTTGTTAAGATAGAGACAGAAAGACAAAGAGCAGAGCAGCTCCCAGCAGAATAACTTCAACATGAGGTATCCACTCAGCTGTGTGTGTGTGTGTGTGTGTGTGTACTTTCACTGCCACTATGAGTACAACGACAGAGCAGTGGAACTCAGTGTTGTTCTGAGACATAATGAGGAGAAAGAAAAATCATTTAATTCATGTTTCACCGTCATAGTCGAGTTTCTTTCTCTTTGATGAAACTGTTCACGACGAACGTTCAAACTGAGCTACGACAGTAAAGACTCATCTCCACTTCCTCCTGTATAGAAATGAAGTAAATATATCTCTATCTCATCCTATACTACATCACCGCACAATGACAATAAAGGGGTTCTATTATATTCTATTCTCGCCAGCCACCAGGCGGCGATCAGAAGATTTGTCGTCCATCTGAATTTACAGTCTGTGCTGTTGACTTTATCGACAGCATCTCTTCCACCTACTGTTTATCTCCACAAACTAGATCCTGATGTTCGCAAAACATCAGCGGATGCAAACGAGCAGGAAGTCACTTTTTCATTTTGCAGATGTTTTGAATTTTCAGTTTCTCGACACATCTGGATGAAACTCGACGACACGGAGCTGTTGGAGGGTTGTAATTCCACGACTCCGAGCTGCAGCGAGATCGTTACTCTGCACCTGCTGCTGCAAATCTACCCATACATCACTGTGTGTGTGTGTGTGTGTGTGTGTGTGTTGTGTGTGTGTGTGTGTGTGTGTGTGTGTGTGTGGGCTGAACCAGATGAGCGTCTGTATTTGCTCAGCAGTAATCGTCTGCTTGTTCACATGGACGCAGTGTTTGCTGCTGTCCACACAGCCTGACCCTGTGTGTGTGTGTTGTGTGTGTGTGTGTGTGTGTGTGTGTTTGTTAAAAGTGTTGTTTGTCTGACGTGAAGCCATGAAATTATAATTTAATGCTACTACTCATATTATAGAGATAAAACCCA
The DNA here is from genome assembly GCF_022539355.2 of Hippoglossus stenolepis. Taxonomy (NCBI): domain Eukaryota; kingdom Metazoa; phylum Chordata; class Actinopteri; order Pleuronectiformes; family Pleuronectidae; genus Hippoglossus; species Hippoglossus stenolepis. The sequence goes on from NC_061488.1 coordinate 2,005,515, forward strand.
CAGTAAATACAGTTAAAGTAAAGTTGAGGTATCTCTACGTCTTTTGACTCAATATAATTTATATCAAATATAATTTGCATATAGATATTAAGTTAATATTTTCACGTCATTATTGTGACTTATTTTTGTCGTCATAATTGTGTAGTGAAAACCCGACACGTGATCGGTTTCAACTCTGCTGTTAACTGATGATCAGTTTCACTGAGGTCGTTAAAACAGCTGCAGGTGAGAGATACGGGGTGATGATTGTCTAATATTAGAGTGTGATGAAACACGAGGCAATCTCACACACACAATGAAGTGGGTCAGGGTATTTCTGTGAGAAAAATTAATTAGACGACAGAATGTTAACGCAGTGACATCAAAACAGACTCATCATTGATGGAGCAGGTTCTCACACACTTTTAACACACACACACACACACACACACACACACACAGTATATATGTTCTTGATAGGACTGGGTGATATGACTTCTATATCATACTAATTTCAAACTTTTACCTCGATTACGATTAATGACCTTCTGGTTGGTGTTTGTGTTTATTGTTAACACGACGTTACGTCAGCGGGGGAGTGAGAACAAGGTCACCGGCCGCGGCTGCAAAATGAACGTAGCGGAAACCCGTGAGCTGAGTGCACGAGTCGGGGGAAGCCATCAACCGAATTAACGGACATGAGCAACACTGCGTCGGTTCGAGGTTACAAATGTCACAGAGACACAAAAAGTCAAATTTCAAAGGCTCCTTAAAACGCAGCCCAACATATCCCAGGATTCATAGCTCCTCAGTGACATAACGGCGCCAGGAAGTGACGAGAAGACTGATGCTCGAGTGTCAGGCTTCAACTCAACTAAACATCTGACGTTACACACGTTAAAAAAACCAAAGTGTCCGACTGCAGCTCTGTTGCTAGGCAGACGTCTCATTTCTGGAGACTGACACTTTTACTGTGGTAAAGTAACTACTGCATGTAACCTGTTACTATGAAGAGTCTGTATAATATAATCAGCAGAGTGAAAGAAGATACTGTGTTTACTGGGAACACTGGACCTTATCATCACCATCACACACACACACAAAGAGAGAGAGTGTGTGTGTCCCTGGCAAACTCCTGGGAACAGGAAACACTTTTCAATAGGCCACAATGACAGAAACAAAGAGCTTTCTGACACACACACACACACACACACACACACACACACACACACACACACACACACACACACACACACACACACACACACACACACACACACACACACACACACACACACACAGTTTCATACAGTATTTTTGCTTCACTGCTCAAATCTGTGAGAAGAAAAGTACCCCCCTCTGTTAATGTGACCCAGTTTCAGGTGCTCGGTGGATTAAGCCTCAAACACTTTCTCCCCACTTCTCTCTCTCTCTCTCTCTTCCCTCCCTCTGTCTTCTCCTCCTCTCTTCTTTCCGTCTCCCTTTCATCTCCGCGTCCTCCTTGAACACCATCCTCTTCCTCGATTAACCTCTCCTCTGATTTTATTCCATCGCTCCCTTCCTCCCTCACTCCTCCCTCCTGTCGTCATCGCCTCTCATCTCGTCTCCTCTTTCACTTCGTCCTCCTGTCATCTTCTCATCTTCTCCCTCCCATTATCTCTTCTCTCCTTCACCAGTATTACACTTTCTGATCCGTATTCTCCTCGTCCTCCTTTTTCCTCGTCTTGTTCCTCTTTACGTCCCCCTCCTCTTCTCTCCATCCCTCCTCCTTCATCTTCTCTTTCCCTCTCTCCTCTGATGATGCGGATTCATGACCTGATTCAGTGTCATGCAGCTGCTCTCAGATCAGTTTCTCAAACTGTGTTTATCACAAACACTTTTTCCTGCAGATTTTCTTCAGATACTTTTCTGTTTTATGAACTTATCAAAACTTTTGTGATTTTTCTAACACGTGACGGACGTGAAACCGGAAGAACACAAACATCTCAGGATGAAGAAGAGGAGCCGTACACGTAGAAGACGAAGACGTCAACTTGGAAACACGAGGAGGTTCCAGATCTTTTGGTGCTGAGGGCCGACGCCGGTGTGGATGAGCTGTAAACAACAACACTGATCTTTCCACAGCAGAGTTTATACGTCATGCCCCGCCTCCTGCTGCTCTACAGGCTCCGCCCCTCGCCTGGATGTTCCCCACATGTTCCTGTTGGTGTGAACGAGTCGGACCCGACAACCTGCTGCTGCTGCTTCACAAACACCAACTACACAACATGTCCAGACTCTTATTTTACACAGTTCATGTCTGAGAAGTGTGAAAACTGGTTCTCGACATAAATCTCAACTCCACGTCTGCAGGAGGACGACAACATGGCTCCTGTAATAATAACCTGTAATAATAACCATTAAATAATGCATGATTAAACCACTTCTTCCAATTAACTAACCGGTTCATTAACTACCCGCTTGACTGGCTCCGACACAGGGGGGGGTCGGGGTGAGGGAGGGAGGACGGAGGGGTGTACAGTGTGTAGGAGTGTGTGTTGTTTTTCAGAAGTCTAACCATGTTCAGATTTAGACTGGGTGTGGCAGCAGTTCACTGGCTTACCACACACACACACACACAGACACAGACACACACAGACAGACAGAAAATAATTTGTAGATGGGCCATAAAAGAGCGAGAGGGGAAGGATAGTAGACGCCTTCGCTTTTCATTCAGACCACACACTGTTTTACTACTGTACTGTGTGTGTGTGTGTGTGTGTGTGTGTGTGTGTGTGTGTGTGTGTGTGTGTGTGTGTGTGTGTTTGTGTGTGTGTGACGTCAGGCTAAAACATGTCCTTTGGGATAAACTTTATGGATTTCACTCTAAAACACGGTCAATAACGAGAACGAGAGAGACCAGGAGATAAAACAGAGAGAGAGAGAGAGAGAGAGGGTGATAAGGGTGAGGACGGGCAGAGAAAAGAAAGAGACAAAAGAGAGAGCGAGAGATGAAGTCATTTCCCAAGGTGAGTTCTTACGATGCATTTCACGAATGTGTGTGTGTGTGTGTGTGTGTGTGTGTGTGTGTGTGTGTGTGTGTGTGTGTGGGGTGGGATAGTAAGTATTTATCGGACAATCCTGACCGAGAATGAAAAGTCATTCATCAGCTGGCAAGGGCAGACACACACACACACACACTAAAAACACTCCTGTTAAAGTAAAAATATTGCATTTATCTCAGAAAGAGTATGTGAATGTATTCAGGAAAAGTAATCAGTAATCAAGGTACTCAAAGTAAAAGTACTTCACTGCAAAATGAGCCCTCTGAATTTTAAACTGTTCAAAATATTTTGTCAAAGCAGAAAATCATCACATTTTAGAAGCTGAAACAATCAAATGAATAAACGAAATGTGATCCAATAGATTTTCTGTCAGGTACTCAGATTACTTGGGTAACTGATTTCTGCTCTTCCAGCTCACACTGTGTTTCTTTGATCATCTATAATCGTGTCATTAAAGAACGAGCTGCTGGATAAACACAGAAAAGTACAAGAGAAGAACGTACTTAAGTAGAGTACATGATAAAAGTACTTAATTACACCAGTGATGGATGCAGAGTGTGTGTGTGCACGTGTGTAGGAGCATCTGTTTTTCACTGTTGTGTCTTTATATGTCGTTTCATTTCAGTGTCTGTTTGAGGTGGGAGAGGTTTGGAGACATTTGGTCGACTCGTTGTGTTTCACTCTCAGGTGACATGTCCGAACATCCAGATGTGGACGAGCTGGTGAACGAAGGAGCTGATCTCAGAAACATTCCTCTGATTTTAACTTTTTCCAGAAATAATTCAAGTGGGAGGAAATTACAGGCTTTCATGAATCATGTGGGGATTGGTCGAATGTGGTTCCTGCAGGAACTGACACACACACACACACACACACACACACACACACACACACACACACACACACACAGAGGTACCAGGTGTTTAGAGGTGCCTCCTAAACATCTGCATTCATTACTGTGGCAGCTAAACTATACAGAGAGAGAGAGAGAGAGAGAGAGAGTTACACCAGCCACCACATTAAATAATTACAGGAAACACACACACACACACACACACACACGCACGCACGCACGCACGCACGCACGCACGCACACACACACCGAGGTCAAACAGTTAGGTAAACAGAGTAAATCATTACTGTGCTCTGTGGCAGGTTCAAACACGTTAGCTCTACGACACACTAACAACCGAGACGCACATGCACACACACACACACACACACACACACACACACACACACACACACAGGGCACAGAAAGCCCCTGAGCACAGAAAGAGCCTCCACTCCATCATGACTCCAATTGTGTTGCTCACAGGGGGTTTATGTCCTTTTACTGGAAAAAACCCATAGATTAACTTTAACTATGTAGTGTGTGCGTGTTCCCCAGGGGGCGCTGCAGAGGTGAGGAGGGGGACAAAGGTTCTGCTAAAGGTGAATTAGACTCAAACACCAGCCTCCTCCTCAGAACAATGCCTGAGTCAGAGCTGAACACAGACACATGTTGATGTGATTCAGTGTGACATCACTTCCTGGTGATGACATCACCCAGACAGCAGAGAAACCTGCAGAGCTTCATGAGGTCTTCAGCGTCAGAAAAAGCAGATGAACGCAGGTAATTAAACCTCTTCTTCATGTGTTTGATGTTAGGAGCACTCCAGACGCTCTCACACCTCGACGTCTTGCCCGCGTTGCATTTTGCATGATGCGGAGAAAAAAGAAATGGCTGTTGCACGTTGTTCCTGAGAAATAAAAAACAATAACGTTCATGGGTATTTATGAGCCATAAGCTTCCAGCAGCTTCCACAGTGTTTCCATCACTGGGCAGAACTCCAAAGAGAACCTGGATGTTTCTAAGTTTCCTTCAGTATCACAGTGATCCAGGATTAGTTGTCTGTAAAATACTGAGGTCACAGTCAATTCAGCCGCTTTAATTCAACACTAAATGAAATAAATATAAACTCAAATCTGGGCTCAAAAGAGAAAATCTCCCATTTCTCAAACAGGCCTGTGGGCCGGTGAAGTCGCTGGTGTCAGCATGTTTCCGTCAGACCGGCAGAAACGTGTTTGACTTCTGATTTCACAGAGATCTGATAAGAACGCAGCAGAAGGAAAAAGACACTTTATTCTCTTTACACCTCGAGGCTCCAGAGTGAGGAGGAGCAGGGAGGTGACAGAGATACAGGAGGTCGCTGTGGTCCGCACCGTGAAACCCACCGATCACAGCAGGTGACGGTGAAATCACCACAACTCAAACTCAACCGGCCTCATCGCGCTCGGCGGACGCGTCGACCTGACCGAACTGGAAACACTCACCCAGCATCTGTGGATGTTTATCTGACGACGTCTCTGGAAACGGAGGCTCTGCGGTCGGACTTGTTTCCCTAAATTGCATTTAATGCATTTACCAGAGCAAAACTACGACTGTGGAAAGATTCAAATCTGAAATTATAACCATGATTATTTAAATAAGCGAATGCAGACGTTAACAAGCGACAGCAGGTTCCAACTTCATCACAGGAGCTGATCCCACATCTGCTTTTAACTAACACATCTGGAAACACTCTCTCTCTCTCTCACACCCACACACACAGTTAGTACTGTACGTTGACGTTTTAACACCTCATTGATTTCTGCACGCCAAACCACACCCACTCTTTAGTTTATAAAAAAACACACCAATACACACGCACGCACACACAGGAGTAAAGAATACATCAACAAATGCATGTAAACGTGAAAACGAAACCTTAGGCCAACAAATCAACACACACACAGACACACACACACTACAGCCTCTCATTCACCCAAAGAGAACAATGCTTTGACTTGCCAGAAAGAACCATCAGCCCATTTTAAATTGAAGCCCCTGGCACTGTGACACACACACACACACACACACACACACACACACACACACACACACACACACACACACACACACACACACACACACACACACACACACACACACACACACACACACACACACACACACACACACACACACACACACACACGATTTATGGGCAGCTGCTTGGCCCCTGACTGCTCCAGTTTGTCCAGGTGGAGACATAAATCTAGTCCCAGGCTTCAGACTCGGCCTGTTCTCCCTGATCCATTTAGAGCCTATTAGAGGGTGTGTGTGTGTGTGTGTGTGTGTGTGTGTGTGTGTGTGTGTGTGTGTGTCACTGAACAAGTGTAATCAGATTGGGATCCTCTGTCATAAACAATGACTCAGCATTTCTGACGATAACCTGGAGCTGAAGACGTTAATTTATTCACGATCGGCTGTTGAAGCTGCAGACGAAACCACGACGGACTCAAAAAACTTTTAGATCTCGACGACACCGACCGTGTCCCAACTCAGGCTCCGCCCCCTTCACGCGCTGCACTTAAAGACCGATGAAATGAGACGACACATTCACAGAACTGATATTTGTGAGTGTGTGTAATTTGGTACAGATTGAGTGAATTTAAATGTGGTTTCATGAAGAGTCTGCTGTGGAGGTATGAGCCTTAGTGGCCTTAACTTATTTATAATTAAACTTATGGACACAGATTTATATCTCGACCTTATTCAGAATCAGACATTATGCAGATTATGATGTTTACAGTAGGTTCTAACAGGGTATTTCCTTCATATTTCAGTTTACATGTTACAGGGGATAATCTGATTATAATCAGAACATGTTTACGTTACAGTGTATTATTCAGGTTATTGTGTTAACTGGTTTCTCTCAGAATATTGTGTCCATGTAAATGTGGTCACTGTCTTTACAGCTCTTCAGAAACAAATCAGGTCTTTGCATTGACTCTCTGTTGAGACACTTTTTAAAATACGAGTGTTTCTTCTCAATGATTCGTAATAAACAGTTCAGGCGTCTCTGATGATCTGAACCATGTTAACACACTCAGACCAGAACAGTTATTTTATACAAACACACGAGGGGGGGGGGGGCAGTGAACCTGGAAACTAGACGTAAACTGTCGTCTCCTCAGCAGAACTCTGTTTGTGTGCGTGTGTTTATTTAGCTTCCTGTTGTTTATTTGCAGGAGGGAGGAGGTGGGAACGGCTTCAGAGAGCGACCTCACTGCAGCGACCTCGGGTTCAGCCGGTCTTGATAAAACAGACCTGAAGCTGAAGTGATGTCACCGAGATTTCTTGGAATATTCTGACACACACACAGACACACACAGACACACAAAGTATCTGATTGGCTATCTGCTGTTTCCAAATCGCTGAGGGGGAAGGTGGAAAGAGGGGGTGGAGTCCGGGTTGATTTCTCTGTTGCCCCAGCAACTATCGATCGTATCTAATTCAATTTACAGCCAATAAAAACAAAAACACCAGCTGGTCCCTACCAAACTGTGTGTGTGTGTGTGTGTGTGTGTGTGGTGATCCCAGGTGTGAAGCTTCCTCCTCCAATCACACACGCCAATCAACCTCAGTTAATATCCAACCTTGAAATATCACTGATTATTTTGTGTGTGTGTGTGTGTGTGTGTGTGTGTGTGTGTGTGTGTGTGTGTGTGTGTGTGAGAGACAAGCTCACACTTTAATTCCTTCCCCCAACATTTATCCAATCAATGGCCTCCCTCCCCGCTGAGACAGTGTGTGATTGGCCGGGAGCCTCAGTGATAATTAACCTCCGAGTTTAGTTCGATTTGTAACAAAGATCCAGACGAGAGAAGAAGAAGAAAACGCATCGAGGTCAGAGACCGATTAAAGCAGCCAATCAGGTTTGAGATTCATCTCCTACCAGGCAGCCATTGGTTGACTTCATCTCTGTGAATTGATAATTCACGCGTCATTATTTCATCACATGACACGTTATCATCACGTGTTGAAGGATCATTCTGCTTTATTGTTTTTCTTAATTTCTCATATTGTGTCTTTGTTGTGTTTTGATCTTAATGAATAAATAGTTAATTGTCGCAGACTCGTTAGATGTCGAGCGTTTGAAGCGAGTGAGGAGAAGGAGAAAAGGAAAAGGAAGGAACGAGAGGAAACTAGTTTTCAAGTCCAGAGAAGCGTGCGACAGCGTCACAGCTGCTTCAGAGTTTTGTCTGTGATGTTAGAACATGTTTCTGAAGCTGTGACTCAAAACTGTCGACTTCATTTCACCTCCTGCATCCACAGATTTACCAAACCTGGCTCCGCCCACGCGGCTCCGCCCACACTGCCTTCAGTGAATGTTGTAGGTATTTAAAGTTCGAAAAAAACTGTGATTTTATTCAGTATTTTTAAAACAATCTGCGTCAGAAGGTCAAAGCCGCTGTGTAATTACTGCCAACTCCTAAAACTAATAAAAATCCCGAGGATGTTTTTCTGCCAAATGTTGTGAGTCAGTGGGAGGAGTTAACTTCAGACGCTCCACAGGCGAGAGCCGGTCGTACGAACAGATTTGTACGAAGTTTCTTTATTAAAGAGTTTTCTCGTTCTTTCAATTTACGTAGAAATGAAACTTCTCTCCACCTCTCTACTTATGTCTTATCGTCTCCCTCACCTGCGATTCCCTGCTCTGGGTTTCGTCTCAGTTTCATCGAGTGTTTGCAGGTGAAGCTGGAAACAGCGAGAGGATGAATGTTGTCTCCACAGGTGAGACGCAGGTGCAGCCGTCTCCTCAGTGACTTTATAAACTGGTTTATGAGCAGCTTCTCAAACCCACTGTGGGTTTGGTTCCTCTCCAGATTTGAGTCAAAAGACAGAAACAGGTGCAGGCGTCTTCTAATAATAATCAACTCTATGAATTGAAATCAGCAGATTAATTTCCCTCCTGCCTGCGTGAATCCATCCTCCCATCACTGCCGGAAAGAGGAGAGAAAAGAGAAAGACAGAAGAGGATGTTTGGAAGAAGAGTGAAGCAGGTGCAGCCGCTCGGTTACAAACAGACATCACTGTCATTAGAATAAAAGCTTTAATTCCCCGTCGTCTCATTAGCCAATAATGGCTCTGTTCCCTCTGAATGCCACAGCTGATTGGCTGACTCATCTCCGCTAATTCACTTTGTGCTAATGGAAAAAGGAGGAGGGCGGGGGGGTGGTCGTTCTTTTAAAGAAAGGAAAAGCTTTCAGTCTGTCAGTTTGAGCAAAATCTGCAGAGGAAAGAAGATTAAAAAAGTATATTTTATCAGTTTTTCTGTATGAAACTTCACCATTAGTCAATCGGACGGAAAAACGCACATCCATTAGACTCTGAGAGCAACGAGTCGCTGATCGGATCTGACGTCTCGTGTCTTTACTTCAGGGACAAACTCAGGGAGGACGTCCGCAAAGTGGGGTTCGGACTGTCTCTGTAGTTTGTCTTTCAGACACAAACAACCCAGCAGGAGATTCTCCGCTCCGACGCGTTCACAAGTGTTCAGGTGGGGGGGGGGATATTTGTGTGGTCTTGTTTTTATCGTCCCGCCCACTCGTGATGAATCCTCCAGATAACCTCCTGCTGTGACGCACATGAGCTCATTCGGACATGATACGCGTTTTTCGCGAAGTCGCTGGCAGGAGAAACTCCGGAGAACTTCGGACACTTGTACTCAACTTTAGATTCATAAGAGGACGGAAGCTTCTGTGTGTACTCGGAGTTCTTCTCCTCCGTGCTCGGGAAGAGAGACGAAACAAAGCAGAACTACTGGAAATAAGAAACTACAGGTGTTTATATGATGTTACTGTGAGAAGCACCAACCTCCTCCACGTCTGTCAGAAACTGTGTGTGTTTGTGTGTGTGTGTGTGTGTGTGTGTGTGTGTGTGTGTGTGTGTGAGAGAGAGAGTGTGTTGGGAGGTGCGGTCAGTGCACCGTGTCTCCTCTCTCCCCTCAGGCCTGTTTGTTTTGGCAGCAGAACAGACACACACACACACACACACACACACACAGACACACAGACACACACACCCATCCTCCTGGGACCCCCCCCCCATGCCGCCTCCTGCTTCCTGTCCTGTCGCCTCGTTCTCTCCTAAAAGCTGATGACATCACGTCCCTTTGAGCCAATCAGCTGTCAAATCAGCTGATACAAGAACAACTCTGATGTGTAGGAAATCGTTTGCTGCTGTTGCCGCGGTGACTGATACGACAGCGGGTTTTAACTACCGCCTCCACACCGACCCACACGTCACATGACCGTTCCCGTACACTGGTCATGTGGCGTTAACAGGAAGTAGAGATCGTCTACTCTTCACCGCAGGCGTAACCATAGCAACCGCGGTGAGTTTTTAAAACGAAAAGCTGAAACGTATCATCTGTTCCCCGACGTCTCCTCCTGCATCCACTCGGACCAGCTGCTACTGTTGACGCTCTCCGCACCTTTTCCAGATGTGTTTGGTTTTTCTCCTGGCGTTCACATCAGAGCGAGATTATTCACCATCAGAGTCGCAGTCAGCGCCCCCTGGTGACCAGTTACTGCATCACAACACGGACAGACGACCTGATGGCGCCGCCCGAGTCTCGGCTGGTTGGAACGACGCAGGTGAAAGTTTAACGTCGCTACGCTCTCGGTTTTCCCTGGGTTTGGTCTCACAGGCTTCACAGGCTCACAGATGAAAGCTGTGTAAAACCTGAGGACTCGACTCGGGGCCTAAAGTCGACAACTCAGATCCTGGATGTTCGTTCTTTTGATAAATTACAGGCGTTCACAGTTTGTAGTTTACATTAACTACAGGACTGAGAAAGCCAAAATCGTCCTTTAAGATAAAATCTGATGTTTGTTTAACGAGGAATTTAACCTGCGACTCTCTCTCTCTCTCTCTCTCTCTCTCTCTCTCTCTGAGGAAACAGGAAAAGCCCATAATTCTTAGTTACTGCTGAGACGTTCAGACCCACCACAGCGAGCGTCAGTGTTCGTCCTCACTGAGACGCTGCCGCTCGCTGGGTCCTGAAAAACAACAAGTCATAACTCAGACTCTCTGTTGACTTTATCTCCGTCTGTGCCGCTGCTTTCCCTCCATCCATCTGTCAGTCTTCTTCTCTTCTACCGCTCTGTTCCCTCGCTCGACTGTTTGACCTTTTTTTCCTGTTTTCTCTCTTTGCACGTCGGTTGTTTTGATTTAATTCTGCTCGAACATAATTAGGTTCGGTTTAATTGATTAAGTTTTGCTTTTAATTTCAGTGGAAATTAAAAAGAGTCAAATATATTATTGAATAAAACATAATCTACAAAGTTTAATCATATTTATGAAAAAAGGGCAATAACACCGACAGAATAAAATCTCCATATCACGGCCAATTATTGGGTTTTTGTTATAAGTTATAATTTGAGTTAAGTTAAGTTACAACAGTCAATTTATGAAAGAATCCTTAACCTACAATATTATAAAAATTAAGTCAGAAAAGAAATCTGTATTTCTGTTAAATTGTCATAATTTTGTAAGAACGGGTTGTTTCCCTTCATCCCTTTATATATATCCCCCCCCCCCGTTCACATGAACCCTGAGGTCAAAGTTCAGCTGCTTCACAAACATAAACACTGTTCATAAAGTAAATATGACATCAGCCGTGTCACACGATGATGAACGACAGCGTCTTAACGTCTTCATCACATGTGGAGGAGGCCGACGACACAGTGATCGTCTGCAGGTGGAGTTTCAGTGTTTGGACCGAGAGCTGCTGGTTCACACCCACGCTCACGTGACGCAGGCAGGTTCCACTGTGAAGCTTCCAGCGTCCAGTCACAGCTGATGTGATCATGTTGTTAGAGGTCGACTGGGCTCGAGTCCCAGAGACACTCGACCGGCTGCTGGACAGAAACAACTTCGCCTCATCCAAAGATTCTGCTGCTTCAGAATATATCTGGATTTAAATCATCTGAAAACCTCAGGCCATGAAAACATGTTCAGATTCAGCTGCTGTGATCTGAGTCCAAACTCGTCTGACTCCTCGGAGCCATGACTCACATCTGACAACACACACACGAAACATATGTTTTTATATTCAGTGAGTGCAGGATCGCTGCAGACTTCACCACCGACGATATGTTTGAACCATTTGGTGCATTTGAACTAGTGTGTAGTATTGTAGTACTGTGGAGTACTGCGGAGTACTGTAGAGTACTGTGGAGTACTGCGCCTGAAGGTGCTGATGCTGCTAGTGATACCATCATGATGTTACCGTGGCAACCAAATGAGGCTGTCGATTTTACACAGAGATGAGCAGATATATACCCGCTGAAAAAAGGAGATTGACTCATTTGCCACTAGAGGAGTTTCTGATTTATTTCCCAGTGCATCATGTTCAATGTCACAAACTCCCTCTCCCCTCGCTGTGTTGACAAATGATCACCTTCACCCGTGTGTCACGTTTCCTTCACTGCCGACCTGAGCCGTAAAAACCCTGTGTCTGCTGCAGAGTCCTTTGACCCGGGAGTGAGTGAAAATCGTATCCATTCACACTGAAGACAAAAGCCAGATGTTCGCTGGTGTTGGTGCAACACCATTTCCTGCCCAAGTGACAACAGGCAGAAATCCACTTAAACAACACTTCATTCAGAATCTCAATGTGTTTCCTTCAGTGTCACAGTGATTCAGTCTGTTCGTCGCTGCTTTCACTACAAACTCTGCTGCTTTTAACGGAGAATAAAAGCACGATGATAAAAGCTGCTGTAACTCTGCGCCTGATGATGCACCGCTGTGTATTTTTAACTTCATCCTGTTGCCCTGATGTTCCTGAGTCTGTCTTTGTCCTGATCACATGTAGCTGAACACGAGCCCACGTACATGTTTCCATGAGCAGGACATCAGGTTAATCTCCTTCCTGGAAACCGTGGAGACCTGGTTCCCTTATTCAACGACGTTAGAATAATAAATCACATCAGGACAGACGGGCGACAGTCGCCGGCTGCAGCACGTTGACCCACTGATTGTAAACTGCAGGAACACGTGACGCCATTTATCAGCCACGTCCTGAAAAACCCGTCCTGACGACTGAATCAGACCAAAAGACTGACTCACGTTAACACTGGTTATAAATGTTTGATGGTTGTTCAGATGAAAGGTCGCGTGTCTCGTATCTACTGGAGACACTGACTCACTATTCTTTTTGTTCATGGAGTCCTTGCTCAGCAGCACTCTGGCAGCTCCTGGAAAAGAAACCTTTATTGACAATAACTTCATCTAAGCCGAGTTTCTCCTCTGTCTGTGTGTGTGTGTGTGTGCGTGCGTGCGTGCGTGCGTGCGTGCGTGCGTGCGTGTGTTTCCTCCAACCTGGCGATGGACAGCGTCTCTGTTTTTAGTTTCCACTTTAACCTCGTCTCCTTAATTAAATTCATTAGAGTCCGATCGGCTCTGAGCGAAACCACAGGAACGCTCAGAGCCGAGAAGCGAAGCCAGTGGAAAAATGAAAACAACAACCGATCGATGATCTGAGTGAGGCTGATCTGACGGATCAAGAAATCACCGACTGTGGGTGAAGCAGCCGCTGCTCTCGTTCCTTCCACTCGACAAACTGTCTGTCTGCACAACACATCTGTGGATTCCACCACACGGCCTCTGATGAAACACCATTTCCCATAAGCCCCGGACGTGTGAGGGCCAGACACCACAGCTGAGCAGAGAGTCGCTGGTCGGAGGTTGGTTCAGGTCAGAGAGGATGGAAACGTTTTAGAGACAGAAATATAGATATGAATGTAGAAAATCATCCAATCAGATGTTGAAATTCAGTTTTGTGAAACTATGAAATAAACGATAGAGACTGAGAAGATTCCAACACAAATGTTCAGCTGAGCCTCGGGCAGTTTGGTATTCCTGGTCTCAGTGAGCGGAGGAGGAGGAGGAGGAGGGGGAGGAGGAGGAGGGGGAGGAGGAGGAGGAGGCCTCACTAAACATAGAAAGTGTCCTCCGCCAACTCCGAGTCACACTGAGCCAAACATCTAAAACCACAAGCAGCGATTTCCACCGATCCGTTCACTACACAGACGCCTCCTCCGGCTAATCCTCCCTCGCCCTCCCTCCCATCGCTCCTCACTCCATCCGTCACAACTCGGAGGTCAGCTTCCAGAGGAGCATCTCCCCGTGTGAATGAATATTAAAGCGGCAGCTGCGTGGGAGGAGAGGTGAGCGGGGTGAACGCCGAGAGGATCCATTCACATCAGCCGGCCTCCATTTTTAGCTTCCAGGCAATTAAAATTCATCGTTCACAGGCTGGAAAACGGAGATGATTGTTCGGTCAAATGTGGAGGAAGAGGAGCGGCTTGTAAACGCATCTTTTATTTTTAATGACTCCTGAAGATGCAGATTAATGAGTCTGAGTGTGGACGTGTAGAATCAGTTCAACCAAAAAGTTACGTTTCCTTCTGTTAGGAAGGAACCAGAGGGAGAATGTGAAGAACAATGATCCTCACTGAAGAACCACAGACACTTTAACATTAAAACACATCTGTTGATCACAGGTTCTTAAAGATCCGGTTCTAGAACTGGATCCATACAGGTTCTTCTAAAACTCTAAATCACACGTTATTCAACCTTTATATGAAATCCATACACGATGTCCTCCAGAGGTTCTACTGGGTCTAAAGAAGATTCTTTTGGACATGACATAATAAATGGTTCTATTGAGGTTCTAAAGATTCTTCATGAGGTTCTATTGAAACTTATGAAGGTGTTTGTGGTCCGTCAGGAGGAAACTGATGCTTTCTTCTTTCTCTGCACAAACTAAGAGCTGGAACTTGAAGGTTCTGTTTTATTGTCCTGTTGGTGGCGCTATGGAGAAAAGGCCAATAAGATAAAGAGGGTTCCTCCTCTGGAGATCAGATAAGGTTTTTCTTTTATAAATAAATTTTACAAGACAAAAGGACTAAAATACTGGAGGTGAATTCTGCTGAAACGCTGATGTTCCGAGAAACGATCGTGTTTCCTGAACGAGAAGATTAAAGCTCCTTCAGGTCCAGACTGAAAATGTTCCTCCTGCTCTTCATCAGCTCGTCATCGTTCTTTATCGTGTGTGTTTGTTTCATCCAGACGGTGGAGGGACGAGTCTTAAATCCTCCAGAGAGGACGGAGTCTGTCCTGCAGGAAAACGGCGACTCTGTCAGCGACTGCGGCGCCACGACAGGAAACAGACACCTCGCGCTGCTAAGTGGGACATTTTTCTGACAGCAGCAGACGCTGAGAATAACTCTGCCGCTTGCCGAGACATGAACCGAGTCTGTTCGCCACCGACGAGACGACGGCAGCTTCAGACCAGACGAGAACGTCTCTGCAGAGACTCCAGTCACATCAGGCTCTACACTTCTCTGCTGTTCATCCGTCCCGTCTGTGAATAAAACCCGCGACATGAACAGATTGTGTTTGCTGTGTTATGAATTCAAAACAGCACTCGGCTTATTTTCAGCTCCAGATAACAGTAATAACAACAGAGCCGCAGGCAGCCCCGAGCAGGCTGAGCACATATGGAGGAAAACACGAGCAGACGAAAATATGTAAAAGAAATGAAATATTTATCAGCTATGTATATTTCTCATGCTTATTACGATTATTATTAATGTGGAGTCACCGCCGGAGTCTGAACATAAACAAACATGAAGCCGCTGCTGAAACACCAGAGTTTTACATGTCAGCGGATCTGAGTGAGACTCAAATATCAACAAGACCAAAATTTAAAAGAACATTTAATGATTCAGTCGGATCACAGACGAGTTTCTTATCATCTGTCAGATTCACATGAACGTTGATACAGATGCTTCTGATATATATGAGCTAAAACCAGCGGATTCATCAGTGAGGACGTCGCTCGGGCGTCAGTGAAAACTAGTGCAGTTTCCATCCTGTTGATTTGTCCGTGTTCACCTGTTTCTTCAAAGTTCAGTGAAGCTCGACTCAGAACACAGAACCTGAACTGGAGAATCGACGTCACGCTGGTCATCTGTTCAGTCAAATCTTATTCATACTGAAAGAATCACGCGTCCAAATCAAACCAACACTTGGAAATACAAACGTCAAGTGTGAAGACGACCAACGTGAAGTCGTGTCCCAGTTCTGGGTTCACATCCTCCAGAGGCTCCTTCAAACCCAACGAGGGAGCTAGTGGATCCCGCTCGGACCAAACCATCCCAGGGTTCATCGCTGACAAAGCTAAAGAGCGAGCTACACCGGCAGCAGAAGATAATGCAGCGTTAGTGGGACGAGCTGGTGACGCAAAGGAGAGATGGACCGGTTTAAGTTTAGGTCCAGAGTCCTCTGAATTAGGACACAGGACTTAGGACTCGTGCACTTTGTCCGTCCTCCATCACCTCCTGAGGCTCTTTGTTCATTTCAAACAGAACATGATCCAGTTTCCATTAAAACCTCCAGTCACAGAGAGTCTGAGTCTGAATCGTTAAATTAAAGAACAAACTAAAGCCCTGGTGTTCATCGGGGGACTGATCTCTACACACCGACTGCTCAGCCACTTTCCTTCCTTCAGCAAGAGGAAAACCAAAAGAGCAACGTGGATTTAAACCTGAATGAGACAATATTCTCTCAAGCTTTTCTCCTTCAGAAACACCAGAAAGCAAAGAGACAGATTCATGCAGCAACAAAACATTCCAGCCACAAAAATCTTCTCTGCTCAGAATCACACAGAAACTACAGCGTGGGCAAATCCACCAGTGATTTCCTCTCATTCCTCACTCCATCCTTTGCTCCTACCTTCTTCAGCTGTCCGCTCCGGGTTCCCACAAACACCACCGTGTGCTCTCCGTAGGTGTAGGCCGCCACGGCGCCCATCCCCTCGGTGCGGTCCTCGTACAGCGGGTGTCCCTCGATGACCCTGAGGCCTCCGAGCGGCTGGTTCAACACCAGACCACAGAAATCGTCTCCGATCTGCTTCGGCTGTGGAAACAGAAGAACAGTGATTAAGATCCAGAGACTCGACTTTCAGCGAGGATCAGGTTTATGTATCTTTGAGGTCATATTGAACTTGACCCTTGACCTTTCATCCTTGAGTCTGATTGTCTTTCATTTCCAGTTTCCAGGAGAAGTTATCAACAGTCGAAAACCCACAATGCCTCTGGATGTTAGAGGACAAACTGACGACCAATCAGATCCACATTCAGGAAGTTTAAATCTGTTTGAAATGTCACCGTCAACAAACTTCTTCACATCAGCAGCAACATCTGCGAGAGCGAACACACAGGCACTCGCTGATTGGTCTGAATGTCAGGCTACGAGTCCGAATGATTATTTAAAATGATCTTCGGGCGTTACTAAGATACCGTTTAATGTTTAATCTTCTACGAGATCTTCAAATCACATGAAGGTGTGAACGGAGGCTTGGACACTTCATCAGGGTCTGAGCACAGAGACAGGTACATCTCAGGGTTTTATGTTTCTGTGAAGAGATCGTATAGAACAGGGAGGGGCAGGTTTATTACAGGGTACACACACACACCCACACCCACACACACACACACACACACACACACGGAGGTGGCTAACACCCTGTCATTAGCGGGTTAAGGCCTCGATGCATCAGAACAGGGTGGAAACTCTGAATCACACAGAAAGGTTTGTTTTACTGTATTTACGAGGACTCAGATCAGCTGATCCTGAGCTCAGGTTTCACTCAGGGTAAATATAGTTCCAGTAAAACGCTGTGTACGTTGGCTTTGTCTCTCCTCACAGTGTAACTGAAGCTGCAGAGTGGTCACTTTGTTCAGTTCTACACCCAAACCAGCCGAGCCGGGAGATTCTATAAACAGAACAGAAGTTATACAACAGAGCAGCAGTGGGCGGGGCTTCATGTTCAAAGTGAGGACGTCATGAGACGAGTTGGTGAAACATCTCCTCACGACCACAGAACCAAAGCATCTGAGATCCATGTTTTAAACATGTCACTTCTTTCTCCACGTCACAGCCCGTGTTTCATTTTCAATCTCTCACCTGCCACACAACCATTTATCTGCTTCTGCAGAAGATTCTGTTGGACCTGAAGAAGATTTAACTGGTTCTTTAAGAGGTTCTATGAACTTTCAGTGTTTCCCATTAATTATCTTGACTGCGGCGGCTCACCGTATTCTAACTTGTCCCCAGTCTCATAATGAAATGATTTTATCTTTACATTTCTCATCATAATAAGATCTCTAACTGGATGTGTGCAGAGCTATTTGCTGCTATTAGCCGCCTGCTCCTGTTCTGATCAATAACGTTGTTACAGAACATGCAGACAGTCAGACCTCATAGTTTCACTTCTCTCTCTCCTGTGAGGACGTTCACTCTTTAGTCTGTGCACACGTCACTTGAATCGGTTGCATGTGAGAGTGACCTCCGTGCACATACACCAGCAGATTCAAGTCATTCATTTTCATTATAAATCATTTTCATTACCTTCCTCTATTTGAGCTGAAGCTGGAGCGCAGGAAAGTGCACGTGCACAGGGAGAACTCAAGCGGACGCATCGAATGCCTGTGTCATCATTATTGTTAATCACGTGCAAATACTCAGACTGAACAGACGAGCGTTTCACTTCCATTTCAGCTGGTTTTACAAAAATGTTTCAATTCAATCAGACGTCACATTGAGGGTCCTCACAAATGTACAAGTGTGTGTGTGTGTGTGTGTGTCAGTGTGTGACAGTGTGTGCGTGCAGCAGAGAGGACCTGAAGGACAACCCCCACCCCCCGCTGTTTATGATAAAAGAAGGAGGTCAGTCTGGACATAGGCCCCGCCTCCTCCTGTCTGTGTTTTACTTTGCCTTCAAGACACACACGCACACGCACACACTACTACAGTAACACGGGCAATTAGCTTGATGCTGATTGGTTGGTTGATTAGTCGGTCGGTCGGTTCATTGGTTGCTGGGAGCAAACCTCCCCTCCCCCTCTCGTATCCGAGCGTGGGCCCCGAAACTCGTCTCCTGGCGGGTTTCCCTGCCTGGTTACCATGGTTACCACTGCAGGCCATTACCGCCATGAATAAGAACATCTACCTCCCAACCTGAAATAACCTCACTGCAGACACACAAACACACATACACACTCCTCTTGGTTTCACATGTTGCGTTACGTTTTGTCTTCACGCAGCAATGCAAATGAAAAGATTTGTCAGAGACCCTGAGTTTGTGTGTGTGTGTGTGTGTGTGTGTGTGTGTGTGTGTACGCGCGCATGCACGTGTGTGCGCGTCGCAGCCTGAAGGAAGCCTCGGGCCAAACCATGATCCGCTGAGGGAAAAACACGGGGGCAGAAAACTGAAGAAGACGTTTCCGTTTCTTTTACCTGCGGGAATTTTATTTTTAATTATTTTTAATTTCTCGCCTCTGTCACTTTTATAATACTAATAGTTCCTGATGATTTTTTTCGGAAAAATGGAAATTATTGGGTGGATATGAATCTGGAGGTTGTATTCCTCCACCAACCAGTTCAGTCCCTCCAGGTTTTTATAACATATTATATTCACAAAAATAGGAAGTCGCCGTGACCTTTGACCTTTGACCGTTGAAATCTAATCAGTTCATCTTTGAGTCAAAGGAAATGTTTGTACCAAACTGGAACAACTGTCATCGCGGTGTTTGTGAGATATCGTGTTCACAACATTTAGACAAACACGAAAAAACCTGAAAACATAATGTCTCCGCCCACTAGGTGTCACCAGCACGGTTCGTGGTTCGGTGGTTAACTCACCGTGTGGATGCAGGGCAGCTCCTTGTTGAGTAACCACGGCAACGACAGGCGTCCCTCTCCACGGTAACAGGAGCGGATCCTCTCCCTCATGGCCAGGTTGATGTTATGGAGCGTGAACAGGCAGAGGACGGTTTCTCTGGGCGGGTTGGAGCGATTCTTCTGACCCTGAGAAGATAAACAGAGTCTGAGCGGCGCTGGTTCAAATCCCAAAGATGCCCCAGAGCAAGGCACTCCCCCTTAAAAAAAAAAACACCCAACAAGTCACAGAAAAGTTTATTTACCTGAGAAAAGACAACAAACAGGACGTCGTCGTCCTCCGACAGGCCGAGCGCCTGGGCGAGCCGCCGCCCCGGCTTCTGCTTGTAAGCGGCCTGGACCAATCGGTACTCGACGCCGTCCTTGGTGCAGCCCAGAGGAAACTCCACATACGAGTAGAACTCAGTGTCGTTGGAACACATTCTGACGATCTTAGAGGTGAAGAACTTCTCTCCACCGGCGTCCATCTGCGTCAGCTGCGTGTCCAGCTGCAGCGTCAGGAAGTAGACGTACGTGCGGCTGGAGAAGCCGTAGACGTAGTAGATGTCGAAGGCCGGGTAGAGGGACAGCGTGTCTGACGGGATCTTGATCTGGGATGACACAAACTCGTCCTGGTAGACCAGCGAGAACATGTTGACGCTCTCCTCGTCCGCCACCAGCTTCCTGCTGGACAGCGTAGGGAAGTACTCCGACTTCCCATCGATGGCGGCGCCGATGAACAGGCGGCTGCCGCCCTTCATCGGCTTCTTCCTCTTGGGGTCAGCTGTCCAGTCGTCCTCTCCCACAACCACACCTGCAGAGGACAGATGTTCACAAGTGACTGGATGATCATCCTTTCTGCTCCTCCTACCTTTTTACTGAATTAATCAATTTCTCAATTCATGGGTCTCCATTTGAATCCATTTTTAAAATCCTGTGGTGACGTCTTAAAAAAAGCTAGAATCAAAATAACCATCGTCAGCCTCCTCATCTGTTCCTGAACATTATGATGTCACAGTGAAGTTGACCTTTGACCCTTTGGACATAAAACATCACATCATTGTGACGTGTTGGATGTGTCTGTGAAATCTTGTCATAATTAGCACATTAACTCTTAAATTATGACTGAACAGAAAAACCCTGCGGTTGTTTTTTGTTGGTTATTCCATGTGTGACTTATTGTGTTTTTCTAATGTGCTGGTTAATAAAAAAGAAGGAAGTGCTCCTTCTGACACTTTACAGTTTTCATTTTCAGCGAAAACAAAGTTCTCAGTCAACTTCCTTGTTTATTGTTCTCTGTTCAAAAACACAGATATTTCAGCAAACGCTGTGAGACTGGTCGTCGTTCACTTGACGTTGTTCCTCAAACATCTTCTTCATGATTATGTTTGACTCAAAGACCACGGAAATATTTTTACATTTTAGCTCAAAATTTAACAGATTATTATTTTATAAAACTTATTGCTGATAGATTTCATTTGTTATATAAAAATCAAGGTTCCAGCTGTGGAATGAATCCGTCAGACGTCTTCCACCACAGGAGCTCAGTGAGACGTTGTCGGGTGTCAATCATCCTTCAGCGGTTTTTGTTCAAAGTAAAATGTGCAGCAGCTGATCCTGCATAAAAACCTGTCAAATATATATTTGACACATGACTGACGAGTGCAGGTCGACACGTTTCCGCAGCTTCTCACGAACAAAGTTGACAACAAACGCTGCAGCTTTGTTCTTCCTTCTGTTTCGTGACATCAGCAGAAAATCGGAGCTGACGGAGGTGAAGCTGCAGCCGGAGCCTCCGACTTTAGAAAACAACAGCGTTTGTTCTTCTGAGGACGTTCATCATGACGCCATGAACATGTAATTACACTTGTGTCATTCTATGTCAAATGGACGGAGGCCTCATGCAAATGGTGTCTTTTTCAGTTTGTGTCTTAACTCTCTGAGACACGGAGGCTTTAAGAAACATCTTTCTTCTCTTCAGTGTTTTTCTTTGTTTTCTAACCAGACGTTCAGTTTTAATCGTCCATTAAATCTTTGTGCCGACACAATTTAAAGCCTCGTAAATCAGAAATGTTTCAGTTCATTTATAAAACACTGTAACCAAAGTGTTATATGGTAAAATACAACAGATCTGATGTGCGTCAGTCTGAAGATCCAAAGAATCTTTGTACATAGAACGAACTTTGACTATTTTATCATTTGGAGACATTTGATAATGAAGATCAAGCCTGTAAAGAAAAACTAATTCTCCATCTGGACCCAGCTCACCTGCCATCCCATCAGCCTCCCTGGCTCCCGACAGGTAGTGCTCCTTGCGGTGATGCGGCTCGCCCAGTTTGAAGAGATCCTCCAGTCGGAGGAACTGACACACCCCCTGCCAGATGGAGCCGCACGCCACCAGCCTGTTCCCCGTGTAGTCCACCAGGAGGAGCTTGTTCACGTTGTCTGACGACTCCAGCCTGAGGACAGACAGGTGAGGGGTTAGACGGGTAGGAAGTTAGACAAGTGAGACAGGTGTAGTTAGGTGAGACAGGTGTAGTTAGGTGAGACAGGTGTAGATAGGTGAGACAGGTGTAGTTAGGTGAGACAGGTGTAGTTAGGTGTAGTTAGGTGAGACAGGTGTAGTTAGGTGTAGTTAGGTGAGACAGGAGTAGTTAGGTGTAGTTAGGTGAGACAGGTGTAGTTAGGTGTAGTTAGGTGAGACAGGTGTAGTTAGGTGAGACAGGTGTAGTTAGGTGAGACAGGTGTAGTTAGGTGAGACAGGAGTAGTTAGGTGAGACAGGTGGGAGTTAGGTGAGACAGGTGTAGTCAGGTGAGACAGGTGTAGTTAGGTGAGACAGGAGTAGTTAGGTGAGACAGGTGTAGTTAGGTGAGACAGGTGAGACAGGAGTAGTTAGGTGAGACAGGTGTAGTTAGGTGAGACAGGTGAGACAGGAGTAGTTAGGTGAGACAGGTGTAGTTAGGTGAGACAGGTGTAGTTGTGAGACAGGTGTAGTTAGGTGAGACAGGTGAGACAGGAGTAGTGAGACAGGTGACGTGTGTTAGGTGAGACAGGTGTAGTTAGGTGAGACAGGTGTAGTTAGGTGAGACAGGTGTAGTTAGGTGAGACAGGTGTAGTTAGGTGAGACAGGTGTAGTTAGGTGAGACAGGTGTAGTTAGGTGAGACAGGTGTAGTCAGGTGAGACAGGTGTAGTTAGGTGAGACAGGTGCACACAGACCGGTGAGCGCAGGCCCTGACGCTGGGCGGGGGGTAACACTTGGCGTTGTCCTCCACGGGTCCGGTCATGTGACTCCTCATCTCCGTCAGATTGGCCGACAGCTTCAGGACTCGGTTGACGGCGCCGACGAACACCTCGCCCGTCCGCCGGTGGACGGTCAGGTGGGTGAGGGAGGTGTCGAACGCCCGGTACGCCGCCCGGCCCGACGCCGCGGAGGGAGGGGGGGGAGCAGCCGGGGCAGAGAGGAGGGGGGAGGAGAGGAGGAGGAGGGTGAGGAGGACAAGGAGGAGAGGAGAGGAGGAGAACATGGCGGATAAAGAGAGGAGGAGGAGAGGAGGGAGGGAGAGAGAAGGAGAGGAGGGGAGGAGGAGGAGGAGAAAGCTGGCTGCAGGTCTGACGAAGGGTCGACTCAGTGGATCATGACTGTGGAGAAACAGAGAGGAGAACGTTACTGTCAGTGAAGAAGAGGAGGAGGAGGAGGAGGATGAAGAAGAAGGTTTAACTATGCATCACAAATAATCTACATACTGAGATCACATGTTAGTGGTCATGTTAGTGGCCGCGGGAAAAGCTTCGGAAATGTGCAAAGCGACCGACTCGGACTTTTGGGCTCTCGCTTCCTGAACCTCCAGAACTTTTCAGGAAAACGTCCAGACGCTGCTTTTATTCTAGAAAATTCCTCATCAGCTTCTTTTGAAGAAAA
Source organism: Hippoglossus stenolepis (assembly GCF_022539355.2). NCBI lineage: Eukaryota > Metazoa > Chordata > Actinopteri > Pleuronectiformes > Pleuronectidae > Hippoglossus > Hippoglossus stenolepis. The sequence goes on from NC_061488.1 coordinate 2,029,059, forward strand.
CCTACAGACTTATTTACCAGAAACTCAAAACACACACACAGCTAATCTCTGTCAGAGGAACCCTGTGTGTGTGTGTGTGTGTGTGTGTGTGTGTGCGAGATGGAGGCAGATAGAGTTATTGATCTGTTTGCGTCTGTCTTCTCACTGATTCTCTCATAAAGCTTCAGTAACTGAGCTGGATGGAAACTTCACTCTCGTCCTGGCAGCCGTTTCTCCTCTGTTTACGTTTGACTGACAGCTCTGATTACACACACACACGCACACGCACACACACACGCACACACACACACACACCATCCATCGCTGTGAGGTAGAAACCCTCTGAAAGCTGAATCTTAATCTGCCGTCCTGAACGAGACAAAATGGAGGATTGTCACCCTCCAGCAGAAAAGCGTCTCGCTGCAGGTTTCACATTAAAATTCCTGCTGCGTGTGTTTTCTCAGCTGAACTGCTCCACATCATCCTCCTGTTTTCAGCTCGCACACACTGATCGATACCAGAGAACGTGAGACGCTGAGCGGGGAGACGCTCTCGACTCACTTCCCCCTGTCACGCGTTCCTGTTTCTCGTCTCGTTCGGAACGTTTTCATCTCTCTGAAGTTTGTGGAAATTGATGTTTTTCAGGGATCAATGTGATGCAAGAAATCCACCGTCGCACCAGCAGGTTATCATGTGACTGTGTTCATGTACACACACACACACACACACACACACACACACACACACAGACACACAGACACACACACACAGAATGTTACATAACACTGCAAATCTGCATCTGCACAACCACCTCAACCATGATGCAGCAGTTTCTTTGGGGCGTAATCCTGATCTACTTCTTTTAATATCGAGCTGATGCAGAATCTGATGTGATATTGATCCGACACTTTGAAATTACAGCTGCAGACACTAAGGCTGCATTCATACTGCGTTTTCATTTGAATACGACTTTTTCAAAGTAAAACGATCCCCGTCCACACTAATACGCCTGAACATGCAAATCTTATATGTTCACATCAGGGATCAGAGACAAACTGCATTTCCATCCCTTCTATGTCCTGTACATGGCAGAGTCGACTTTGACCACGTGACCACTCACGTTCACGGGCCGTGTGTGTGTCGGTGTAAACTGCTATTGTAATTAAACAGATTGTAATTGACTCTCCACATTGTTTTCTACTCTGGAAGGACGTCATGTGACAGGAGCCTGACGAATCAGAGAAGGCTACGTTGTGACCCAATCAGCAAGAGCTTGTGAGTCTACGTCATCGTTTGAAAACATCTACGTTTCTGCTCGTCCAGACTAAAAGCAAAGTTTCCAAACTTCTCTGTTTCAGACGCTCTAAAACTCACCAGGTGCATCTGAAGCAGAGTTGACGCCTTTTTCAAACTAAAAGCACAAAAAGTGCATCCAGCCTCAATCTGACACATTTTATTTTGCAGACGCGACCTGATCCAAATACCAAAGATCCTGATTCAAAACTATAAAACTGATCAGCTGAGATTCTCTACCTCCTCCATGTTAGCAGAGGAAACATGTTGAAAACCTGTTAAATTGATTGGTGGATTCGGGGAACGCGTGTATCTGCAGGATCTCTGCACCACGGCTCCGCTCCACCATCACTGCTACAGACTCTGACTCTGATAGTTACACTCTATGGTTTCCATAACAACCTTTTATCGACCCATGACTTCCAGGGGAATAACTTGTTTTAAGGTTTGTTTGAATTTTCTTTGTTTCCTCAGTTTGTTTTAAAGATAAAAAATTAAATTGCCTTTGAGTCCAGAAGAAAAGTGCCGTCTGTGTTCAGTCCTGATATGTGAGCAGTAATCTGAATTTTAAATATCAACAGTGACAGCTCTAATTTGTCCTCACAAACAAACTGCTGTAATCTTCTGTCCCATCTTGTTAATTCTAGCGTCGGTGAATAAATCACATGGAGCAGATGAAACCGCCTCAGACAGATCGTCCTCGGTGGAGGTCTGGGCTTCTCTCAGCAGCGTCATTAAAACATCTGAAGAAGAAGCTCTTGTAGTGTCATTCAGGAGACGTCCTGGAGGTTTGATGAAACGAAAGAAATCCTCCGCACGGTGACTTTCAGATCGACTCTCGGAGAACGGCGGCGAACAGACGTCATGTGACTGACTGATTCGAATGAGGCAGCAGAAGAAGGGACGTTTTCTACTGAATGAATGGATGGATAATAAAGTTTTCACTTCGCTGGCAGAGACGTACAGTAAGTTCAACAATTAACCCCGTGACACACACACACACACACACACACACACACACACACACACACACACACACTGAAACACAAAGAGGCACTGAAAGATCAGCACATTAGTTAATTAGCCCGCTGAGCTGAGGGGGAAACGAGAGAGAGGAGAGGTCGACAGATGGACCGGAGAGAGAGAGAGTGTGTGTTTCATGTGTGTGTGTGTGTGTGTGTGTGTGTGTGTGTGTGTGTGTGTGTGGACGACAGACAGCTGGGCAGACAGTGGGGACAGATAGAGTTTCTCTAACTGGACTAAGATTTCACTGAACCATCCATCACCTCACTGAACCAACGACTGTGTGCGTGTGTGTGTGTGCGTATGTGCGTTTGTGTGACTATGTGTGTGCGTAGGTGTGTGTGTGTGTGTTATGATCTGTAGCTAATGATTATTTTCATTCCTGATTAATGTTTAAAATGTGCACAAAGTTCAAAGCATTAAAATGCTGATGAAAGGCTCGTACGAGTCCCAGAGTCGACGTGTTCCAACGTCTGAAACACAAAGATCAGCAGCGAGTTCTGTATAAATGGAAAAACTAAGAGCTAAGTCAAGCTGCGTTGTTCAGATCGTCATAATGAACAAACCAGAGAAGAAGGAGAGTTCCAGTCACTCAGCCACACAAGTTTCAACACTACAGCTGTTCTCAGACCTGCACTCCGGATATTTCCCTGAAATGTTCTGGTTCTGTAGGTGAGAATGGAAACGTCTGAGTCACTTGCTTCAGACATTATCTGGATCTTTTACTGCAGCCTCCTCGTAAAATGTCAGCGTGAGCGAGTGGACGTGTTGATGAGGTTTCTAACACGTGACGGACATGAAGCTGGAAGAACTCAAATCTCTCAGGATGAAGAAGAGGAGCCGTACACGTAGAAGACGAAGACGTCAACTTGGAAACACGAGGAGGTTCCAGATCTTTTGGTGATGAGGGCCGACGCCGGTGTGGATGAGCTGTAAACAACAACACTGATCTTTCCACAGCAGAGTTTATACGTCATGTCCGGCCTCCTGCTGCTCTACAGGCTCCGCCCGCCTCTACCAAGGCTCCGCCCCTCGCCTGGATGTTCCCCACATGTTCCTGTTGTGTGAACGAGTCGGACCCGACAACCTGCTGCTGCTGCTGCTTCACAAACTAACTACAGGAAATGTCCCACGGAACTGAAACACAACTGAACACTGGATATTACCCATGATCCTCTGCTTCCTGAAGCAGAAGAGCTGCTGCTGTAGCAAATCCACCAAACTCTGTTCAGAATTCTTCATATTTTAAAAGTTTCCTGCTGAATATTGGAGATAAACTCTGGTTTTTAATAACTTCTGAGTCTTTTTAACTGATCTCAGTTCAGCTTCACTCTTCAACTGGAGTTGGTTGTGACAGTTGAAGCTGTGACTCTCAGTCAGTTCTTCTCACAGGAGATCGAACCCACTGGAAACACCGATGGACCCATGTAACACAGCTGCAGGTGTTTAATAACTGACAAAAGGAGAAGATACAACATCCATCCTCCTCCAGCTCTGCTCTGTCCATCTCCTCCAGCTCGTAGCAGACCACCCTGCAGCTCTCACCACCCAAACCAGCGGGAAACTGCAGCACAATGTGTCTTTGTCCTGGTGTTTACTGGAGCCTGAGATTCAAACAGGGGCTCAGTCAGAGAGATGGAGGGGTGAGGAGGGGGTAACACGGGGTCACAGGGGGGAGGTGGATGCAGATGGGGTGATGGAGAGGGGAGGGGGGGGGGGGTTTATGATGGGGAGGAGTTAGTGTGCCCTGTATGTAAAGACATTCAGAGGGAGACTGTACAATATACTGATTATATTAACTATTAATAAAACATATTAGTGACTGATTAACATCTTCTGGACCGGATCAAGACTAAGTCTGACTGAGTCAGGACTATGAACTGATCTAAACTTGGGACTTGGAACTGAGTCTATACTGGGACAAGTCCGACCTGATCTGGACAGAGTCTGGACTGGTCCAGTTGAGTTGGGACTTGGGGCTGATCTAGACTCATCTAGACTCATCTTGATTATATTAACACTTGTTTGAGACGTTTGAGGTGCAGAGATGAAACTGAGTGAGAATCAGAACCTGCTGATCAGAGCTGGAGAAGAAAAACTAAAAGAAAAGGAGGTGAAATAAATGGGAGGTTTGTGTTTTGCTGATGTCGAGCTCTGTGAAGGTCACTTCTGTCAAACCAATGTTTTCCTGACGCGGCAACTTTTTTATCACGGCGGGAAAAAGACAATCTGATGTTGAAGATGTAAAAAAGAAAAGATCTGATGACTGGAGGATGAGTGTATGTCTGTTATTTATTTTATCTCAGTAGGAGAAAGCATCATGTCACTGATAATTTATCTTAACATTCCAATTACATTAATCACACAAAACCGTTTTGTGTGGAGCGTTGAGGAAACACGTGTGTAGAACAAACATTGAATTCTTAATGTTCTTCAGTTACAAACAGATAATAAAAGCAGCAGACTGTCCCTTTGAAGTGAGACAGTGACTCTTTGTGTTGCTGAAACAATAACCATCTAATTGTGTCTGATTGTTGTGTCACTTCCTGTAATTACATGAACACAGTGAACTGTGAACCACTCCAGCAAGGACACTTTCACTTTACTGTGTCTGCCTCTGTAATTACAACCCACTGTAAACCATCTCACTGTGCTATTAACAGCTCCGACGCTAACATGCTAACACGCTGCGAGGCCCACGGCGTGATCCCTTCGCCCTGCGCCTGTGAAACCCAGCTTCGCCCCGCTGCAGGTGAAAAGACCACGGCGCTGTTCTTCTTAAGAAGGTTCAGACTGAACTGAGTGAAATAATCCAGAAGTGTTTATTTCTCTAAATGAAAGGAGAAGGAGCTTCAGTGCTTCCTATCTTATCTCCTTTGGCAAAGGAAACATCGGACCATCCTTTCTGAACGGAGAGGAGAACATTTAAGGTGACGCAACCTCATATTTGAACCTGATCACCTTTGTTAATATAAAAAAAACAGAGCAGTTGTTTTATTCTCCTGAAACGATCCAGAACTGATGTGAATCCTCACATGATCGTCTCAGCGCCAGATGTTTCTTCACTCTCACATCTGCCCAGTGAGGAAATAAACTGATTTAACTTAAGGTTTACAATATCATCATCACAACTAAATACTTTATTTCAATCCCCTGATTGTGGAATGCACAAAAGATCTCCTCTTGACGATTATATAAAAAGGTTAAAAGCACCATAACAGGAAATTAGACATACTTGTGTATAAGTATCATTACTCTGGTCCCTTGCTAATTTTAGTTTTGATTTTTATCCAATTAATTTTTCAATGGCTCAAGTTATAATCTATTGTGTTTATTTCTGAACTGCTGATGTCATCACACTGAGACGCTGGAGGACGTCTCACCAAACTCGTAAGAAAACTAAATATTAAATGTTCAGCGTCACTGGTTCCACAAACGTAATTTAACCTGTTTAGAAACCACCAGAGATAAAACATCCTCATATCTGCAGAACCTGCCTGAGAATTATCACGTTTTTAGCTTTTCTCCTGTGTGAGAGAAATCTAATGATCGTTATCAGAACGAACTATGAAACACAGCAAACAGGAACCGCTCGTGATGAATTCGGCAAACGTTCATTTTTCAAAATAAAACTAACTACAAGATGAAAGACTGCACAGCTCACAGCATCACTCACTGAATCCAAGGCAACAATATTCTCCATGTTTCATTTCATCTGTGCATAAAGCTCAAGACGTTTAATGAAACTAAAGACTGATCATCTGATCAATCATCTGATCAATCATCATTATACTGATATTCAATAAATGTTCTACACTCAAATCTGGACGTTAGCCACCGACTCACAACAGCTCCATTAGCCATTAGTGTGTTTATAAAACAGTCCATCAGACTCCATCATTACCACAAGGTCACACACACACACACACACACACACACACACACACACACACACAGTTATTTCATTAGAGGGAAACTCTGTTGTGATGGTGGTTGAAGGTTTTTTATTTAATGGCTCAGCTGATGGAAACCAGAGACGCTGAACATCTAAACACGTCTGACCCTGAGCGGTTACAGCGGCGGTCAAACTCCAGCTCGGTTAAACAAGCACCTTCCAGACAACAGCGCGATCCTATTGGTCAAATAAAGAGGGGCGGGGCCTCGGAGCCAACGGCAAAAATGTGAAAGTAGTCAAACATGATTAGTGGCTTCACTTTGGCCCGAGAACACATTTTCATAACTCTGTTACCTGGGTGATCGGATGATATCAAAATAAATAACTTTGTTGTTTATTCATATTTATAATTTATGGGCTGTTTTGAAGCCTCAGCTCCGTCTCGTTCTTCGGCTCCTGATCCACGACGTCTCGGTTTATTTCAGGTTCACGCTGACGGATCCAAAATAAACCCAGAGCTGTAAACATACATGTGCTGACTGGGCGCTCATTCATCGTGACCTCTGACCTCTCCCCGTACGTCACTGCCGCTCTGAGTGGCGAGACAGAAAATCAAAACAAAAGCTTAATACCGTGACCGGCGGCGGAGTCACGCCACATTTAAACTGCGCTGAAGGATATTTTTATCCTGACCGAGGTCACAGAGCTGCAAACGAAATGATTGGATGCAGAGACGCCATCCATCAGAAATAAAGACGAGCAGTGAGAGACGGAGACGAGGACACGTCCCACGTTACTGTGATGATTCTTCTCAGAACGTTTGCGTCGTCTCCGACACGCAGAGACACAACATCACGACATCACTTTCAAAATCAGTCGTATTCAATGTCACAAACATACGAAGACTTTTCTCAGATGAACAAGACTAAAATCCATCTGAGGCCTTTTAAACCCACTGAAAACGGTCCTTACGTTACGTTACGCTGTGTTGTGTTGCGTTATGTTGTGTTATGCTACGTTCAAATTGTGGTAACAACAGGTGGTGGGGATTTCCCTTATCGGCGCACGGGGAAATTGTTGTTCACATGATTCTATTTAAATAGATCTAAAATATAAATATATAATTTTTAGAACATTCATTGTTTTTGCAGCAGAAAGTCAAGTCACCTCATCACGTTAAACGATCGTGATGACATCACTACGTTTCGTTAAGTGCGGTGGAAAACATGTAGATCACTCTAAACAAAAAAAATGTCATAGTTCAAATTAATTCATGAGACTCATGAAATATTTAGTTTGCGTTTCTATATTCAGAAATCTTTTAGATCAAGATGTTTTCATTTAGCAAAACTTTCTAATTCATTCATAACTTAGTCACAGAACCTCCGAGCTGAGGTTGTACATTTTAAAGACATGACGCATTTTAGGATTCTCAGGAAATGACATCACAGTAAGAAAACCACATAAACACCGGAGGAAGTGTGAAAGAGAATAAACTGAAGATGTGTTCACTGTTTAACCAGCTGTGTGACATCACAGGCTGTGGGAGGGGCTTGAAACAACAGATCGATGTTTACTTTGAAAAACACTGAAATGTTCACGCTGTGATAAATTACCTGAAATCTGTCAAAACACTGAAATGCTCCTTTAAACTTTTCGCATTACTGGATTTCATCTCCCAGCCCCGACATCAGGATCAGATCAGCCCCCCGGACTGAAAAAGCTTTCTGCGTTGGAGACTCCGGCCTCGTCACCGCTTCATTAGCGTCTCATAAAACCCGTTTCCCCGTCGCCTCCGACTGCAAACGTTAACAGCAGCTATTTTAGAAGCTGTGAAGTCCGATCAGAGCAGGGTGGGAAACACGTCCTCGGTTTCAGTCATTAACGCAGCGGACGGACCACGAGGTTTCATTTCACACGTTCTCCTCCAGTGAGACTCAAAGACACGTGTCAAGCTCTTCACAGAGAAGTGAAGCCTCTGAGCAGGAGGACGTCTTCAAACCCCGCTCCTCCTCATGCGACTCAAACTGAACTGTGTTTGGTTTTAGACTCTGAGGTGAAGTGTCAGGCGACACAATGTTTTATCTACTGTTTGTATGCGGACGTCAGATTCCTGCTGAACCGGCACAGAGACCATCTCTCACACAAACCCAGAAACACGTAAACCTGACGTAAAACAGCGACGTCCACGGGGAATCAACCTGGGTCCTATTTCTGCTCCGGACTGAAAGTGGGTGGATCCACCATCGGATTTTGAGGCTGTGGTTCTTGCTGTCTTCAGGTCGGGACTGACATCCGTCCCCTGACTGACATCCTGAGTCTGAAGCCGTCACACAGACGGACGAGACAGACGCTCCTATTCTTTCTCTCCGATCTCCGAAGGAGACTCTTTAAAACACAAATAAACTGGTTGCTAAGTAACAGAACCTCGCACACGTTTTCATCCACATGTTATTTTTGTGTTTTACTGCTGGTCAGAAGTATGTGGACAGCTGTTAACACATGTGACACCATGATCACCGATGTTCTGCTCTCACGGTGAAGCTGTGGGGGGGCATCACTCCCTATATTAGCATGAACATATGTTCAAACCCCCAAACCAGGACCCTTTAGTGAACCGCACGTTTGTGCACGCGCACATGCACACTCCGCAGGCCCTTTCATCAAGATGGGGGAGGATTCTTTCAGCACTTAGCACACCTGCCGAGCGCACCTTTCAGTGGCGTGAACGCAGCTTTGTCGTAGCCGGGGCCGTTACAAAGGAAGGAGGACGCCCCCTGGAGCTCCTCAGAAAAGAGGCATGACAGCGAACCGTTAGCATACGTCACAGCCTGTGACTCATAGGTTAGCAACTGCCTCCACGATTGATTGATTGACACACGCACGCGGACCAATCAGTGTTCAGGAAATCAAGAAATCTAAAAAAGTGCGTCATCCAACTGAACACAGATCTGGTGCTGCTCGGCACAACGGAAGACAAAATACAAAAAAACATGATAAATACTCGTTAAGGATACTGAGCAGATCGGCACTTAAACTGATAACGAGAAATTGTCTCCAGAAAATGTCCCCAAGAGAAATGGAGAGACGCAGTTCAACAAATATATCAAATGGAAAATCTACCTCACAACATGAGGGGGAACTTAAACCTGTTGAAAAGAGACTAAATGGTCTTTCTACTATGAAATGGTTCATGATGAATAGAAATATGTGGAATGTGATGTTCCAGCTAAAATAAACCATTGTATATCTTGTGTTCTTATTTCTGTGTATATATTGAAATGTGTCGAGATTCAAAACGATTAAGTCGCTGTTCTCTCAGCTCACTTCACTTTGTCACTTTTCATAAGAGCAGCTGAGCTCAGTTCTGTGAAATCCCTCCGGAGAGACGCTTGTAAAATGTTACACACTCAGGTACAAATTCATCATGTCTGGTTCCCGCAGCACCGAGATGTGATGCTTCTGTACGACTCAACTGAGGAGAGACGACGGCTGGAGCCAGACTCCGGTGGACGAGTCTCTGTGGTTCACGTCAGAGAAAGAACAAATAACTCGAAGAGCTCGTTCTTCCACCATCGGTCCTCATAGCTGCCACTTCTCACATATTTTTGAGACTTTCATTTGTTTTGATAGTCATCTCAGAACAGTCGACACAAAATGACACATTCCAGCAGAGGCAAGCTACCGAACATCCCATGAAACATGAGAACACGAACAAACACGTCACATTCATCGCGACAATTTGTTTAGTGCTGCGGAGGCCGAGGGGACGAAGCTCCTACTGAATCGGCCCCGTCTCCATTTCAGCGTCCGTACATGAAGTGTTCGTCGTCCTAATAGAAAACACTTTGTATTTACTGAGCTGCTCCGACTCTTCACTGCTCCTCCATCACGACTCAACTCAGTGACTGCAGACGTCTGAGCGCTGCTGCTGCAGAAACTCTCTCCGGGTTAGAGATGATTCACCGAGCGCTCCGTGTGAAGCTGACTGACACGGTAACGTCACATTTGTTCCACCTTTGCTTCTGACAGAAAACACTGCGCGCTGTTACAGGTCCTCGAGCACAGGCGCTTCTCAGGCGTCTGAACAGGCCGTGCTCGTCGCGGTGTTTCATCCCGCTGGAGGTTGTCGGTCTGTGAGAGCGACGCTTTGTTAAAGAGCCTCAGAAGCTGCAGGATGGATCGTCGCTGAACTAGTTTCACGGTTTCTTCAGATCAGAACTGTGATGGTACATTTCATGTTTATGTTTTTGGTCATAACACAGAGGTTCTGTACATGGGAACAGAAATGTCCATGTCAGTGTCTGGATCTTCTCCTGCAGCCTCCTAGTAAAACGTCTGTAACATGTCAGAGTGAGTCCATGTGAGAAAACAGCAGGAAAATGTCCTGAAGCTTCCCAGTGAGCGAGTGGACGTGTGGACGAGGTTTCTAACACGTGACGGACGTGAAGCTGTTAGAAGGATGAAGAAGAGGAGCCGTACACGTAGAAGACGGAGACGTCAACTGGGAAAGACGAGGAGATTTTTCTTTTGGAGCCGACGCTGGTGTGGATGAGCTGTAAACAAACCATGTGATCTCTGCAGCAGAATTCACACCCCCGCCTCGTGCCGGCTGCTCCGCCCCTCACTCGATTGCTCAAGACATTTTTTTATGTTATGACTCTAAATTGAAAATCAAGTCCGGACACAATTTAAAGAGCCTGAGCTTCGTTTTCATCCACCCCCCCCATAACAGCTCCAGCCGTGTTCAGCTAAATATGTGAGAGGATAATATCAGCGGTCGGAGGTAAAGCTCAGACCGTGACACACTCCACCTTAATGGTTTAAACAGAGCTGAGAGAAGCTGAAGAAACAGCCTCAGACTGGTTTTCTACGGTTTAACTCATTTACCACAAATCACATGGACTTTACATTCCTGTCGACCGCTTAACAAAACACACGCCAGCGTCACGGCTCGGCCAACGCGTGTTTACGTTTCAGACGCTCCGATCTGCGACGTGACAGTTTGTTCAGGGGAAAGAAAACTGGACCAGATCGGTCGTTAATGAGAGAAAACTGAGGTACGATCCTTTAAAGGCTTAGACCAGCTGTGAACTGACACACACACACACACACACACACACACACACACACACACACACACACACACACACACACACACACACACACACACACACACACACACACACACACACACACACACACACACACACACACACACACACAGAGAGCCCGACCAACAATAAAAAAAAAGATTCCTGAGATGTCGTTATCAAACCCTTATGACCACAGACTGTAAATAAAGATGGACGACAGACGTGCTCCTCAAAAGTGAAGCCAAACCATCTCGATCGCCCCCTGGTGGCTGCCTACAGTTCATAAACCTCCTCCGTGTTAGCAGATGGGACATGGACCAAAAAAGATGGTTTACTGTCCTTCTATTTAGTTCTTATCACACTGATCATTTTGTTTTTAATCTGATGATATAAAAAAAAGTCTGTGACGTCATGATTGACAGCTGAGACGGACTCCTGATTGGTCCAGAGCGTGTGTGAAGTCTCCAGAGAGTGTGACCGCAGCACGTGTTGACTTTTCAATCTTCCAGCAGATGTCACAGACGTCACTGAAACATCACACATGGTTTTCATTGCAGCTCAGCTTCATTTTTATTTAAACTTCATAGTTTTTGAAAAGCTCTGGGGAGTGAGACTCTGTTCCTGCTGCTGATCCTCAGGAAAGTTCACGAGGAAGGTTTTAATTTACCTTCTTCAAAAATCCAATCATCTAGTTTTAGACTTCAGTTCACAGTTTAAGTGAATACCTAGACTGTGTCTTAAAACACGCACACGTATGTGCATGTGTATTTATTTGACCCTGGCCTTGCGAAGGACTACACACAAACACACACTCTCTCAAACACACACCCACAGGATGAGCGAAGGAACTGGGAGGAAACAATCAGCTGACACTCTTTACTTCCTCCCTCGATGCCTTCTGACCTCGAGCAGCTGGACCTGTGTGTGTGTGTGTGTGTGTGTGTGTGTGTGAGATAGTGTGTGTGTCTAACACAACTACAGAGAGTATTTCAGATATCTCACAGTTTCATTTCCTCTGGTCTCATGGTTCAGTCCCAGCTCTGAGCAGCTGAGTCACAATGAAGATCATGAACCAAACTTCATATAAATTATATATAAATTATCTGTGTTTACATTCAACTGCTTTTATGCTGAATTATAACTTCATCTGTGTGTGAAGTGATTCCTGTTGTCGGGGGTGTAAAAGCTGGTGAGTGTGTGTGTGGAGGAGGATCAGTGAACCTCCAGGTGAACCAGGGAGCGGTGACAGGCACAGCTGAGACTAGTTGGCCAATCAACTCTCCCTGGAGCGGAGCTGCCAGAGGGGGGACTTCATGAGACACAGAGACACAGAGACACATGGGAAGAGACATGAAGAGACACACAGGAGTGAAGCTCATAAAAGGACCAAGCTGCAGAGATAGAAACTGCTGCTTTAAGTTGTGTTGAATTGATGTTTTCTCGTGTGTTTCAGAATAAATCGTGTTGAAACCCGAATGGTTCGTCTCCGGTTGTTGTGGGGAGACCCGGTGCCCAGTACAACAAACTAATGGGATTAATGGTCCGGGGAGAAATAAGTAAAGAAAAATCTGATTAAATTGTAATAGTATTGAATCACAATAAAGAAAAGAAAATCAGTGTCCGTGTATCGTGATTATTTGAATCAGATCTGCGAATGGTCACAGATCTGCCTCTTTCATGTCTGTGCCTCTGGATCTGTTCCTACACAGACGTATTCTGTCCGTACTCTGCGTTCATTTCGTCCATCGCGTTTTCCGAAAGATTACAGGTACGTCTGAAACAGAAGAGAGGCAGCAGTACCGCTGGAAATCATTGGAGGGCCGAGTAGCAAATAGTTCAAGCGAGACGACCGAGGAAGAAACGGACGACCTTTTTGACGAGAACCTTTAAGCGTTGGTGAGACCCTGCAGGCGTCTATATGCCGTTACTTCTTTAGTGAAGGGACTTCATCATCCACCTGTTGCGATCTATTTGACAACCTCACAGACAAACCGCCGACAAAACTCCACCGTCGCCATGTTTGTTATTGCCTGAGACTCTTGACTCTGCACTGCCCCCTGGTGGATGTATTGCTCAGCAACCATCCAACACAAAGGACGCATGGAAGTCAGTCGGCAGCGACGTAGTTTGAGACGCGTCTCTTTTCGTATGCTAGGTCAGAATAAATGACGAGTTTACATCATCGTTAACACTTCATCTTCATGGCAGACGCACCACGTCGCCGTTTTAAGATTTACAGATCCTGAAGACGTTTTTGTAAAAGTGCTGGTTATAGAGGAGGAAGATGAGGAAGAGGAAGAGGAAGTAGAGACACAGCATTCCTGAGCCGAGCTGATTTTGACTTTGGTCCAGAAGGAGACGACGTCGCTGCTCCAGGACATTTTCATTATTATTAGATGATGGACGGACGAGTCTTCAACGAGACTCAGAGCTGAAAATATCATATCAGAGTCTCTATCTGCTGACTCAGCGGCGACACCGTCCCTGACTCAGCGTGTGTGTGTGTCTGTGTGTGTGCATGTGTCAGAGAGAGTGTGTGTGTCTATATTTGATTCTAATTATATATTAACAAACAACGAGGTCTGATTGTGTGACAAAGACAAAGATTAAATTGCAGACACACATAAGCACAGCTGCAGGTAACAGGTTGACCTGATTTCCACAAACACGCACACAGACACAGACACACACAAGGTCAAACACACAGACGTATATATGATCAATATTCCATAATAAACCTCAGTGATGGATTTCCTATAGCAGAAGAACTGGGACGTTGTGGAGACAAGAGGAAATCTCATTAAGTACACACACACAGACACAGACACAGACACACACGCACACACACACACACACTCACACAGATGTATGGAAAAAGTGATGTGTGATAAATCTGGAAAGTTAAGTTCGGTGTGGAAAAATGTCAATGCCCCAAAATAAAAGTCTCCATTTTCCACTTGACGACAGAAGCTCCGGTTCACTGCGACCAATCAGATTTTAACACATTCATAAAAAAAATCGATCAAAACCATTTTCTAAGGTTTATTATAAAAACACACACGATGACACGTGCACTTATTCAGAAGAACACCGGGGAAACCGGCCGACAGTATCGTGTCATTTTTACAAAGTGTGGTCCACGACGATTACGAAAAAAAACGTTTGTTTGTAAACTGGGTCGATTCCACCATTCACGAAACAGACAGAACCACCCCCCCGATCGATCAGCTCCAAAATAACTATCGTCAATCATACGTCAGATAACGGCCTTCTGAAGTGGTGACATCACGCAAAGACCTGATGACATCATCACATGCTTTTGATCTTGGCAGTGCGACTACAGTGGCGTCCAATTTCAGGGGCCACGCTCTTCATCACAGGGGCCACGCTCTTCATCCCAGGGGCCACACTCTTCATCACAGGGGCCACGCTCTTCATCCCAGGGGCCACGCTCTTCATCCCAGGGTCACGCTCTTCATCACAGGGACCCTGGACTGTCCCGTTTAGCGCATGTATTTAAACGTAATGTAAATATATCAGGCTTCACCTCCAGCTAACTGCTAACGGTACACACGTTAATGCAACACTAGGTAGTTTTTATATTTACGACAAACGTCACACACCAACAACCAGAGGCGGAGCTAGTGCACGTGAGCACGGCCGTGTGCACGAGGAGGCTCAGACCGAAACTCGCATGTACGACATCGATCAGTGCTTCCCACCTGTAGGGGGAGCTTACGATTCTTGCATTGTGTGGCTTTTAAAAAACAAATGGGCATTCAAACTTTCTCTCCGTGCCCAAACGCAGCTCTGTTGCTAGGCGACAGCGGCAAGAGCGGGACAAGCTGACGAACCGAAACCAGAGAATTCATTCGTAGACCGTCTCATTTCGATTAGATCTTCACAATCTACGCAAAGTTAACATCAGACATTTTAAAGCTGATTCAGCAAATCAACCTTCACACTGTATTTTCAGCTGGAAATGTGTTTTCTATTTTATTAAATGCCAGAAACAACGAAGCGACGATCAGAATCGTTTTCTGTTATTCGGTAGATGAACTGTTCCCTGAGTCTACGTTGATCTTCATCGTGACGACGTGAGTCTTGACAGTGTGTTGTTGTTGTTGTTAATCCACATGTTGACGTGTGTTTGCAGGTGAGTGTGTGTTTGAGGTCGATGAATCCATCGTAATCTGATGAACTTCAGACTCTTCTCAGACACGAGGACGTTAAACTGATCTCTGGATACGACCTGACGAGTGGAAAACGCTCAGAGACACGACGATGATCGTTTCATTTCTACTTTGTCTGTTTTTACCTTTGATCCTGGTTTGAATCTGATATTTTATTTTCCTCCTCGTGCTTCGTTAATAGCTGATATTTTATTGATCTCCTCTTCGTCGTTAATTATCTGCTGATTATTCCTTTCACATTTAATCTGAGTCGATATAAATCTGAGGTAAATGATCCAGAAGCTTCTGTCGGGCTGAGCTCATGTTTTAAATAAGGTTTTATATAAATGATCTGCAGCTAATGATCGGTTTCATTACCGATCAATCATCAATACAAAGGTGGGAGAACAGTGGTGATACCCCCCCCCTCCCCCAGAAGAGAGAAACAGGAAACGCTCAGATGGATCAGGAGGAAATGTTGGATCATCATTAATCAAATAATTTTCTATCATTCAAACTAATCAATAAATCATTTGAATCTATTTTCTCCAGGGGAAGTAAGTACACGTGATCACTACTGATCGATCAACATCAGTCTGGACTCAGACTCCTCCAGTTTCCCTTTCTACCATAAACTCCTTCACTTCTCACCTAAATCCATGAGGTCATCGATCAGATGATTGATGAGTCCACTGACCAGCTGAACATCTGCAGCTTCTCACATCTCCGTCCACTCTGCATCATCAGACCACTCGCATCAGTTATTGATGATTTGACTGATCACCCACTGACAGTGAGTGGGTTGTTTCTGCTGCTGATCCTTTATCATAAAACCGATCATATTATTGTTGATCACCTTCACAACACGTCATCCTGGAGATCGTCGTTGTTTTAGGGGATTTTTAATGTTTATTGTTCAACCGATCACGTCACTGAGCGATTTCTGCATCTGTCCACAGTCGTTTTGCAGGATCATCAGGTGATTGGTTTGATTACAGGTCGGAACATCTGACAACTGATCGGGTTGGAGAAGAAGTGATTGATCACAGGCGTCACTTTTAATGCCAATGTTCGTTTATCAGAGAAATCGATCGATAACCGGTCGAACACTTCGATCCGATGTGGGAGGAGAAGCGGGGGATCGATGGTTGCGAGACCCGGAGGATGGAGGCTGCAGCTCGGCTCCGGGGAGACGCCGGTGCGGGTTCGGTGCGGGAGTCGCGGCGGAGACGTTCACGCGGTTTTCGACGATTTAAAGCGTTTCTCCTGCTGCC